>NC_140491.1:61778402-62173402 GCF_964271855.1 Acomys minous | reverse complement strand
CCCCGGTTCCATGTTTGCCCTAACGTCTTGTCTCCCCTCCTGCTCCTGCTTGCTGCAGGGTGAAGCCCCTAGGGCAGGACAGTGTTTCTGTCCTTGTGTCATTGGCTCCCTGGAGAGCTATGGAGTCACTCTCCCTCTGCTCATCTGACCTCTGCCCACAGGGAAGTGTCTGAAACAAAACCTGGAGGCCTTTGAAGGAACGTCCAAAACTTACACAGTGTAAGGTATTTCTGCAAGAAAACAAACAAACAAACAATTGTCCCTAAGCAGAGAGGTGGGAGGATGCTCTGCTGTGCCCCTCCCACATGTCTCCTCTGTGTCACCCAAGAAGATTCTGTGATTCTTGCATGTTTCGGTATGCCCCGTGTCTCATTGTGTCACCATGTGCCCTTCTTTCCCCTCATAGGGACAGGAGGGCCCTGATTCATGTCTTTGTCAGAGGAGAAATTAAACTGTATGTGTGATGGTCTTTGCCTAGTGCATCTCTCGGCTCTGGGATTTTTTTGTTTTTACAGAAGTGTGTGTCCTTGAAAGTCACAATGGTAAGTGACCCCTGGAAGAACCTTGATTGCTCAGCAATGACTTCATAGTAACTGTGAGAAAGGAGGTTTGTGATTGGCATTTGTCTCCTATGTGGCTTGGATAGGGTTGAGGAGATATGGGATGCAGCAGGGGCCAGGCCAAAGACCAGGGAATCTCTCAGTCACATAACATACAGGAGGTACTAGAAATTTATTTGATGAGGCACAACTCTGTATGGCTTCAGGAGATGTCTGACAAAGGACAGGGGAATTTGGGAAGGTACTATGTTGGGCAGAACTGGGGAGATGGTGTCATGGATTCAAATGTCTACAAGTTCCAACAGAAACTTTAAATCTTTTTTTTTAAACTTTTATTGAATGTCTATGATTTACACATCATGTACCAAAATCCCTCTCCTCCTCCCAGTAAAATAAAACAAACAGACAAACAAAAAATCTTGTCACAAAACTGTAGTGTATCATGCAATATAGCCCTTTGTCCACCTATGTTTACTTTCAAATGTTCATTGGTACGAGTCATGGGTCTGGTTGGAGGCCTACACTATCGTTACAGGATTCTCACTGGGACTGCTGTTGGATATCTTGTTGTTTCTGTGTGTCAAGGAGATTCTTAATCTTTGAATCTGCAGGTCCGGCCCCTTCATGTGTTCCAGCAGGTCATACATAGGATGGATGTTGGGGTGAGGTTCATTAAGAGCCCTGGACAAGGGCCCGCTGTTGTGCCCTCAGGGCAGGGCCCGCTCTCCTGCTCCCATGTCATCACGGCAGGGCCGGCTTTCAGGATCCCATATCCCCAGGGCTGGCTCACTTGCTCCTGTATTCTAAGGGCCAGCTCTCCTGTTCTTGTGTCCTCAGGGTCAGCTCTTCTGCTTCCATGTCCCCAGGGCCAGCTCTCTTGCCCTGGTTCAATTCACCAGATTGTTGCTGGCCGTCAAGGCCTGGATGGCCTCCTACTCCTGTGGGTACTGGACCTTGTGGACCATCAAGCAGGTGGCAAGTGGAGACCCCTCAAAGTCTTCGTTGAGTAGCTTGCAGAAACCATTGATGTTGGCTCAGCTCAGCTTCTTGTCCCGGGAAACTTGCTGCTCTGTTGATTCGCACCTCCTGAGTCTCTGGTCCTATTGTATGCTCCATCCGCCATGAGTGACTACGCCGCCCCCCGCCCTTCCCCCCTGCTCTCCCCCCTCCCGCCCCACGTCTCAGTGCTGCCCCAAGTATCCACTTCTACATCATCTAGCTCTCTGCGCTGAGCATGACCCAGGCCCATGAGACAAGGGCCCTGAGGCCTGTGGTATGGGCTGTGCCGTCCTCACTCAGGCTCGACTCGAACAGCACCCGTCTCCTTAGGCTGCACTGTGCCGGGCTGCCCAGGGTCCCCGGGAGCTCACCGGAGTCTGATCCCGTGGTCCTGCGGTGGGAGGACATAGACGTTCCACATGACAGAATTTAATTCTTTCTGGGAAACACCAACACTGTGTTTTGAAGTTCTCGATATGGTCCTTTGCAGGCAGATCTGGGTCCCGGGGTCCTCCTCAAACTAAGGCACCAGCCAAGGAGAATATAGGCAGTAAACTTCGAACCCCTACCAAGACCTAGCCGACGATCATGATATTCTCCACCGTTGAGTGGAGAGTGAGATCTGACTCTCACACGAACTCTGGTGCCCCTTTTCTGACCACCTCCCCTGGGGGAGGGGGGGGGGGAGGCCTGGCGGCACTCAGAGGAGGGATAGCAAGTTACTAAGAAGAGACTCTATATTCTAAGAGCATATATAGGGGGAGGAGGTCTCCCTCAATCACAGACATAGGGGAGGGGAGAAGGGGGAAGCGGGAGGGAGGGAAGAATGGGAGGAAACAGGGGAAGGGCTAACAATTGAGATGTAATACGAATAAATTAATAAAAAAACCGAGATAACAATTATGTGAAAAAAATATGGTCCTTTGCTGGCTGTGCAGTCACTGCTGCTCTGTGGATCAGACACAGTGTGCGATTGACGCCATCTTGGATGATCTCGGATTGTGTATTTCTAATACATTGTGCTAAGTGTTTCCTCCCAATCAGGCCGCTCTCAGGGGCGAACACTTCTGTGTAGCTCTGGAACATGATCATTCTCCTCAGAATGCATTGAGGACCACAGCTTTCTCACCCTACGGACCTGTGCCTACTGCATGAACCCGCTCCCACCATGCTGACATTAAACATTTTTAATATCTAAAATAAATTAATAAATAGGGTAGAGTAAGACAATGTAAGACACTCATATCAACTCCTTCCCCGTCAACTGTAAACCATCTTCCTTCTCCCTCTCAACTCTCAAACTTGGCTCTGCCCCTTCTCCAGGAAGTCCTGCCTTCCACTTCCTGTCCTTCTGTCCAGCTTATTGGCTAAACAGCGCTTTATTGACAGTTGTTATATCCACTCAAGACATTCCTCCACAATTCCCCTTTTTAGTCTAATAATAAAAAACATTTTACTTATATATTTATATTATTACACCAAGATACAATATATACTCAAGAACCACATCTGAAGCCATCTCCATAAGGAGGTTCCTCGGTGGTCATTGCCTTCTTTTGAGGCAGGCTAGGTGTTGCCAGGAGTCAACCTGTCTCATTTTTCAAAGAATCCTCAAAACAATAAAACATTCTTTAAATGCCATATTCTGTAGGTCTCTGAGGTTTTTGAAGACCTTATCTGAATATTTTACTTTATCTATCTATTGAACCTATGATGTATATTCTTGTCATAAAATTGAATGGTACAATGAATTAAAAATAGCCTTGTGAATAACAATTAAGGCCTTAAGTTGAAGAGTAGATTCAATAATCTACCTTTGGTCCTATCATTCCTATATATTTCTATATTCTCAGAGTAAAATCCCTGAGTCCAACCTCATTGTCTCTCTGATTAAAACCAATAATAACATAACCAATTTCCAATGAAAATAAACATCCATAGCCCAAAACCTTACCCAACTCCCCTTTAAGGGAAATGGGACAGTGTTCTCTTTTTAAGGCTTCTTCAGGCTGATTTGGGACAAATAATACCTATGTAGGGGCCCAAATAAATCTGGGAAAATGGTTAAAGAAGCTAGAGATAGCATTTGTGGTCCAGTCTCTAAATGTTGAGAAACTAGGCTTAATAAAAGTTCTATGTGGGACGGTCTGAAATGCTGGACCAATTGGAATCTGGAGCTTTCTTCAAAGCTGTCCTGGGAGCTGTTCTGTTCTGATGACAACAGCAACCGAAGCACTTGTGGATGGAACATGAGGAACGCAGGATGTCATCATCTCAGCATGTTGGAGGGTGAATTCTGTTGGGTCTGATCCAACATCAGTGTCTAGTACTTTTGTCCTGAAAATATATAATTTCTTACAAGCATTATACAGTTCTAAAACTATAAATGCATGAGGTGTGCAGGATGCACAGAACAATTGAGGCTGGTTCTGGAGTTTGAATTCATGTACATATAGACTGACTTAAGTTAGCAATCTCCCTTTCATCCAGGTCTGTTTTATTTTGACCTCTTTCAAAAAGGAAGTATAATATTACCATTACCAAAGAAAGACAATCACTATTTAATTGAAATCAAAACAAGATTGTATCGTCCTAAATGTCCTTCTCTAGGCTCTGTGGCATCTGATATGTATAGGCCAGGCTGCAACCTGTCTCCCGAGAAAATGTATCCCATTTTAGAGACAAGCTGGTTGCCCTGAGCAAAAGAAGAGGCATTAAGCCTTAGATAAACTTATGCATACCCTACGCATCTTGTACCTGGGTTTTTACATTTACTGCAGGTATTTTTGTCTCACCCTTCTCTCCATTGGGATGAATGCTTCCACCTTTTAAACTTTATATAAACTTTCATTTTAGAGTTTATGCATACCCTGGGCATCTTGTACCTGGGTTTTCACACTTACATAAACTTCCATTTTAGAGTTTATGCATACCCTGGGCATCTTGTACCTGGGTTTTCACATTTACATAAACTCCCATTTTAGAGTTTATGCATACCCTGGGCATCTTGTACCTGGGTTTTCACACTTATATAAACTCCCATTTTAGAGTTTATGCATGCCCTGGGCATCTTGTACCTGGGTTTTCACACTTATATAAACTCCCATTTTAGAGTTTATGCATACCCTGGGCATCTTGTACCTGGGTTTTCACACTTATATAAACTTCCATTTTAGATTTTATGCATACCCTAGGCATCTTGTACCTGGGTTTTTACATTTACATAAACTCCCATTTTAGAGTTTATGCATACCCTGGGCATCTTGTACCTGGGTTTTTACACTTAACATAAACTCCCATTTTAGAGTTTATGCATACCCTAGGCATCTTGTACCTGGGTTTTCACACTTACATAAACTCCCATTTTAGAGTTTATGCATACCCTAGGCATCTTGTACCTGGGTTTTCACACTTACATAAACTCCCATTTTAGAGTTTATGCATACCCTAGGCATCTTGTACCTGGGTTTTCACACTTACAAAAACTTCCATTTTAGAGTTTATGCATACCCTAGGCATCTTGTACCTGGGTTTTCACACTTACATAAACTTCCATTTTAGAGTTTATGCATACCCTGGGCATCTTGTACCTGGGTTTTCACATTTGTTGCAGGTGTTTCTGTCTCACACCTTCTCTCCACAGGGGATGGACACTTCCACCTTTTAAACTAAATGCCCTCCTCTTCATTAGAGTAGTTTGTTTAGTTTATGAGTAGATTTGTGTAGGTTTGGATTCTGCCCGGTGTGTAGTGCTAACAGCTTTAAAGTATGTTTTAGTCCCCCTGTGTCAGTTATTGGCTTTGTAGGCTGAACTGCTACAATTTACTGTAACAGGTTGGCCTCAGACTCACAGAGATCTGCCTACCTCTGCCTTGTGAGTGCTGGGATTAAAGGCGTGCACCACCACACCCAGACTTTGACTAGTTTTTATGTCCAACTGACCAAACTACAGTGACTGGAGAGGAAGGTGCCTCAGGTGAGGAAATACCTCCATATGTTCAGGCTGCAGGCTAGCCTGTGGGGATTACAATTGAGATGCAATGTAAATAAATTACAATAAAAAAGAAAAGTAAAAAAAGAAAAAAGAAGAAAAAAAAAAGCCAATACAGAATTAAACAGTTTTTGAAGTTATCTGCTTCATCCAAAAATGTGTCTGTCTGTCTGTTTATATGTCTAATTGTCTGTATATATTGTCAGTCTATGTATATGTGTTATCTTTACATCTGTATGTTCATGCATATGTGAATGAATGGTGTCTTTGGGAGCTCCCTTGCTTTGTTTATTGATTGTATCTATACATGCATGTGTGAGGTTCGAAAAAAACTTGCTTGCTCTGTGTGCCAAACATGTGCTTGTAAGTTTAGTAAGTGACAAGGAGCCTAGAGTGTTTTTTTTAAAGATTTATTTATTATTTATACAGTATTCTGCCCACATATGTGCCTGTGCCCCAGAGGAGGGCACCAGATCTCATTATAGATGGTTGTGAGCCACCATGTAGTTGCTGGGAACTGAACTCAGGACCTCACCTCTGGAAGAGCAGTCAGTGCTCTTAACCACTGAGCCATCTCTCTAGCCCCAGCCCAGAGTGTTTTATCTGCTTTCTTAATTAGGTCTCTACCTTCCAGCAAGCTGCTGTTCACTGCTAAACCACCAAGTCAAAAGGAACTGAGGATATTCCTCTTATAACCCCTTATCACTCACCACCTAATAAGACCTCCTGTTGTTAAATAGCAAAGGTTCTCAGCTAGAGAGCTGTGTGGCAGCTGGAGAAGCCAGAAGGCTTTAACAGTTTTCCTTAAGAGTTAAGGTATAAGGCAGGCATGGTGGCGCAAGCCTTTAATCCTAGCACTTGGGAGGCAGAGGCGGGTGGATCACTATGAGTTCGAGGCCAGCCTGGTCTACAAAGTGAGTCTAGGACAGCCAAGGCTACACAGGGAAACCCTGTCTCGAAAAATCAAAACAACAACAACAACAACAACAACAACAACAACAACAACAACAAAACCCCACAAACAAAACAAAAACAAAAACAACCAAGCCAAACCAAACCAAATTAAAACAAAACAAAACAAAACAAAAAAAAAATTAAGTTGTAAATAGCAGGTCCACCAGCCTGGAACTTTAAGAGTTAAAATGTAAATAGCAGGGCTACTAGCCTGAAAGAGAAGAGTTAGAGTCATTAGAGAAACAGGAGCCACTAGCTTTGTTTGCACTGTACACTGGAGCTGCGCTCTAAGCACTTCAGCAAACTGACTGAATACAAAATCAACTCAGTAGCCCTCCTGTATACAAAAGACAAATGAACTGAGAAAGAAATTAGGGAAAGCCCATTCTTCACAAAAGCCACAAAAAATAAAGTATTTTGGTGTAACTCTAACCAAGCAACTGAAAGACTTGTATGAAAAAAACTGCAAATCTCTAAAGAAAGAAATTGAATAAGATATGAGAAGATGGAAAGATCTCCCACGGTCATGAATGGGGAGAGTCAACATACTGAAAATTACCATATTTTCAAAAGCAATCTACAGATTCAATGCAATTCCCATGAAATGCCAATACAATTCTTTACAGACCTTGAAAGAATACTCCTCAACTTCATTTGGAAACAACAACAACAACAACAACAACAACAAGCACCCAGAATAGCTAAAACAATCTTGTACAATAAAAGGTCTTCTGGAGGTATCTCCATCCCTGATCTCAAGCTGTACTACAGAGCAACTTTTATATATGAGAATAAGATAATGATAGATATAAGGTACCAGATATTATGTTACATGAGGTTTGTTAAAAGAGCATGGGGGGAGGAGTACCCCAGAGAGAGAGAGAGACAGAGAGAGACAGAGAGAGACAGAGACAGGAAAAGTAAGAGAAGTAGAGAGAGGGGGCCACATGGACTGTTTATCCTTTTATATGGCCCTGGGCAAGGCCATGCCCCCATGGCAGGTAAGCAATGACATCACAAGTAGGTAGACTGATTAAAAAATGAGGAATGTTGGATTATTTTATATAAGGTAAGTTAAAATATATAAATATAGGTTCATTAGAAGCAGCTTTTGGCTGCCATGTAAGGGGAAAAGAGAGAAAGAAAAAAGCAATAGCAACAAAATGTCTGAAATGTCCAAGTCACGAAACCTTCACAGACTACCAGAAACCAGCCAGATGCAGTGTACACAGCGTCTTTTATTGATCAAGCTCTGGAGCAGGGACCGTCCATTCCCCAGAGGCTGAGGGAGGTGGGCAGCCTTGACTCCTTAGAATATAGGCTTTATAAAGGCAAAAACCGCAAGTGGGACTTTCCCAGCCTTGGCATTGTATAATTGGGTAAGGGGTATAGAGGAAGCTAGTCTTCAGGGGGACTTTTATTAAAATTTTTCATCTGCTGTGGCTGTTATACTGCGGGTCTCCCACACAATTGGGTAAGGGGATAAAGGGAAGCTGTGCCTAATCTGATAAGGTGAGCTTTTGTTTGGCTTTCAGGGAAGTGAGCCCCACTTCCCCCCATCTAGCGCCATCCATGTCCAGCAGCAGAGAGGGACCTAGGAGTGCTGGGGGAACCTGGAGCTGTCTGTCCTGGCCTGGAGCACACCACTTCAGCCTTTTGCAAATGGATAAGGGGCAAAGTAATCACCTTAACTACTTCCTGCGGACAGATAAGAGTTTTAAAAGGCGGAAATGTTGGCCAGCTTCCGGTAGGACAGGCTGTTGCATTTGCTGTCCAGGGTCTGAGAGTATCTGCAGCTAGGAAGGGCAATGTAGGCTGAGCTAGGAGGAACAGTGCAAGTCCAGCTGACAGAATTTCTGAGGTTGGACGGGAGTGCTTGTGGGTAGCTGCTTTGACGATGTCTCAGATATAGGAAGTCTAGCAGGATACAGAAACATATATGTGGACAGAAGACAAAGTTAGTAGGTTAGGGAGAAAATTCCCTTTAGGTACACATTTGAGAGAGCAAAGAGGAAAGGCTTGAGACAATGCTGACAATAGATGAAATTTTTGCAAGAGTAAAGAAAAGGTCTGGATATGGGGAGCTTCCTTTCATTTTCTCTGGTTGCTGGCAATTATTAAAATGGTTTAGTTTCAGATCTGTCCAAGTTTGGCTACAGAGGTGTGTAAGCTTAGAAGCCCTTAACATGGGCGTAGGGGTTTGAAATTCTCAGAAGGCATCTCAGAGGAGCCTGGAGAAATGGTGGATGGACTGTTTTTTCATGGGCAGCGACAATAGCGAAAGCAGAGGTTTCACCCAGTGAAAAAGTCCTAGCTGGAGGTTAGTGAGAAGACACAGCCAGCCATGAAGACTGGGGTTGTCAGCTGGTGTTGGGTGAAAGGCGGCAATTGGGTAGTTAGGGAGAGGGGAGTCCCAAAACCAGTGAAAAAGAGGAGGAATCCCACCCTCAGTGATAGGCGGTAGGTGAGAAATTTAGGCTTTGGATTTACAGTACTTATCTGGATTCCATTTGACTTGAGAGATGATGGATTTGGTAGCTTACAAGAATCCTTTTAAGTTCATAAAGGGAGATAAATTTAGGCACGTTAGCATCATCACTGTTTGTAATCTGCAGTGACATACACATTGTTAGACATGAGCATATTGTAGGAAAAGGCAGTTGACATAGAGTGTAGCAGAGGCTTGGGAAAAGAACTTTGTGTTAAGAGCACAAATACTCTGAGGTGAGCTTAGGGAAGGCAGAAGCCTTTTGGCCTCTGTGGAACAGTAACATGGGGAGAACAGACATCTCCTGTAGGGCAGAAGGCAAAAGCTCACTTTAGCCTCCGTGCACATCGTGAAAGAGGGGTTTCTTCCCTCTGTTTATAAGACTGGATAATTTAATCACAATGAGAGGCATGTTAAGAAAAAGATGAACAAAACAAAACTTGAAATCTTGGAACTATGACCTTATTGTATAGTGGAATATTTTCTATAGTTAGATTAATAAACTAGAGTGCCATTGATCAGTGGTAACACTCTAAACAGTTAATACAACAATATCATAGCAACAGGATAAAGGAAACATTGTCTTAGACATTTTGACCTTCATAACTTGCATTAACAACTTAAAACACCCTTTAGATCTTCTAACATTCATAAAAACATCTTTCTGGAAGCTTTAAGACATAGGTGAAACTGCCGTAAGTAGTCACTGTCCTTTAGCTAAAAGATTGGTAACAAGGTAGACTGTGTCTAGATCTGACAGTTAAAGTTTTGTCTCCTGCATATGAAGTCTCCCATGATTGAAGCTGGCCATGTGATTATGTAACCCGAGTATGAGTTTAAAACAGACCTGTAGCATTACTCTGGGTTTGGAGAGGCTGTTGAATCTAAGAGCCATCTATACTCTACCAGGTCAAGGAGCTTGAAGGCTGGAAATGTCTAAAGCTCTTGTGCTGCTTAAACCTCCAGTGGCTGGGCACAGAGAACAAGACTGCATGTGAGCATCCTGACATCCATATGCCAATTTGCCAGTGGGATAGGCTGTGGGACCAGTGTCCCATTCTGGCTGTAGCAGCTGTGAGGCTGTGTCTGAAACAGGTCCCTGGCAGAGTTGGTTCAGGCTGGAACCTGGTGGGAGGTGGCTTTGCAAACCTCTATTTTTATTTTATACGATGGACTACTACTCAGCTATTACAAACAAGGAAATCATGAATTTTGCAGGCAAATGGATCGGACTAGTAAGTGTCATCCTGAGAGATGTAGCTGAAATCCACTGGTATGCACTCACTTATAAGTGGATATTAGCCATATATAACAGGATAACCATAATACAATTCACAGATCAAAAGAAGCTAAGCAACAATGAAGGCCCGAGGGCAGCCCTCCTTGAATCTCAATCCAATGGGGAAATAGAATAGACAGTGAAGTAGAGTGGGAACTGGAAAGGAGAGTGTTGTTTTAAAGAAAGAACATCCCAAATTGTTCGATTTTACCAATGAAGATTCAGGAGTCAGATGCTGGGGTGGAAACTTCCTAGCTCAGAGAGGCAGAGAAAGCATGCAGCTGACCTTCCTACTCAGCTCACATCCCAGAAGAAAAAGGCCAAAAGCTAAAAGACGAAAGTTGAAGGCCAAAAGCTTTCTAGCTCAGACAGCAGCTCTGGGGGAGAAAGCCAAGAGCCCCAGAGCCAAAGAGCTAAGGACCTGAAGCACTAAGGAGCCCCCCTCTTCTTCTCCATGTGTTTTAAGTACCCTCAGTTCAAAGACTCTCTTTTTTTGTTTGTTTTTTTGTTTTTGTTTTTCAAGACAGGGTTTTTCTGTGTAGCCTTAGCTGTTCTGGACTCGCTTTATAGATCTGGCTGGTCTAGAACTCACAGAGATCCGTGGGCCTTTGCCTCCCAGAAATCTGGGATTACAGGCGCGTGGAGGCCCTCTTTTTTTTTTTTTACTTAATCCCTGTCAGCTGGTTTCTTGCTCCACCTCTTGACTTAGAGTTAACTTTATTAAATCCTGTGTACAGAAGACTCTTGTATTAAAGGTGTGTGCTAGGGCTGAGAATTCTTGGATTAAAGGAACGTGTTAGGACTGAACCACCTCAAACAAGAGACATATTTTACAATTCTCAATCTTGGGTTTCACAGTGGGGTCAAATATCCTATGACAGGAGAGAGCGTGGGCAGGAAAACAAGGTGGGGGTTAGAGATCAGATCTGGGGGAGGAAAGTAGGGGAGGAAGTTAGAGATCTTGGAGAGAAAAGGGAAACCGAGAGCATGGGCATCAGTGAGACAAGCTGAAGACCTGCAACAAGGGAGCTGAGCCTCCTAGCAGTGGGGGACATGGAAACTGAGGAGGCCATCTTCCAGCCAGGCAGGACTTATAGTGGTGGGAGGGGAACACCAACCTATCAACAAAACCTTTAATTCAAAATTTGCCCTGCCTTCAAGGCGTTCAAGGGCAGAGATAGAAGAGACTGAGGGAATTTTAATCAGTACCTGACCCAACGTGAGCCCCACCCCATGGGAGAGAGCCAACCCCTGGCACCATGAAAGATACTCTGCTATGCTTGCAGACAGAATCCTAACTTAAGCATCCCCTGAGAGGCCCCACCCAGCAGCTGATCGAATCAGATGCTGAGATCAAGAGCCAAGCATTAGGCAGAGCTGAGGGAGCTCTGTGTAAGAGTGTGTGTGTGTGTGTGTGTGTGTGTGTGTGTGTGTGTGTGTGTAGGGGGAATAAGGGGAGGATAGAAGGACCTGGAGGGGTCAAGAACAAGGCAAGAAGGTAAGCAGACTCAACTAACGTAGACCCATGGGACAACAGAGATGGAAGCACCAACCAAAGAACACATATGGACTGGACCCAGGCCCCCTACACACATGTAACCAATGGGAAGTTCGCCTCTCATGTGGGTCCCCTGGTAAGTTGAGCAGGTGCTGTCTATGACATGGACTCTGTTGCTTGCTTTTGATCACTTCACCCTAACGGAGCTGCCTTGGCTGGCTTCAATGGATGAGAATGAGCTCATTTCTGATGCCACTTGATGTGTTGGGGTGGGTTGGTGGGCAGCTCTCATTTTTTGAGGATAAGGAGAGGGGGAATAGGGAGAAGAGGGTCAAGGGAAGGATTTGGAGGAGAGGAGAGGGGGCTACGATTGAGATGTAGAGTGAATATATAAATTAAAAAAATAAAAAGACTTTTAGAATCTACTAATTTAGCAGGCAACTAGCTTCTCCAAATCCAAAAGCTAAGAGTGCCATCAGATAGCATCTTGAACCCTGAGAAAAGCTTCCTCCATCTTGATGCTCCTGCCTGTTTGACATACCCACCAATGTATTTTTTTTTAACATGTCTTGATTTACTACTTTTTCTGCTCTATAAAATTATATATAAAAACATTTCATGAAATTGCTTTTATGTTGGAACACTGAATTTGGACTAACCTAAATATGTGTTCCTAGACTATGGTCATGCAAAATGGCTGGAGAATAAACTATCTGTGATTCAGGCTAAAATATCTTCTGGAGGTATCTCCATCCCTGATTTCAAGCTATCCTACAGAGCAATATTAGTAAAAACTGCATGGTACTGGGATAAAAACAGACAAGTTGATCAATGGAATCAAATCAAAGACCCAGAAATAAACCTACACACCTAGGGACATGTGAATTTTGACTAAAACACCCCAACCATATAATGGGAAAAAAAGAAATCATTTTCAACAAATGGTGCTGGTCTAATTGGATGTCTCCATGCAGAAGAATGAAATAGATCCATATTTATCACTCTGCACAAAACTCAAGTCCAAGTGGATGAGTGACCTCAAAACAAAACAAAAGCGGGTACACTAAATCTAACGGAAGAAAATGTTGAGAGTAGCATTGAAGTCACTGGTATAGGAGACAACTTCCTGAACAGAACACTAATAGTTCAGGCACTAAGATCAATGATTAATAAATGTGACCTCATGAAACTGAAAAGCTTCTGCAAAGCAAAGGGCATTGTTGGTAGGACAAAATGGTAGCCTACAGACTGAGAAAAGATAATCCCCAACTCCACATTTGACAGAGGACCAACATCCAAAATACATGAAGAACTCAAGAAACTAAATACCACCAAACCAAATAATCCAACTAAAAATTAGGTACAGTGCTAAACAGAGAATTCTCAACAGAGGAATATCAAATGGCTGAGAAGCACTTAAAGAAATGCTCAACGTTGTTCATCAGGGAAATGCAAATCAAAAAAACTCTGAGATTCCATTTTTACACCTATCAGAATGGCTAAGATCAAAACTCAAAGGACAGCGAGGATATAGAGAAATGGGAACACTCCTCCATTGCTGGTGGGAGTGCAAATGTGTACAAACACTGTGGAAATCACCTGGAGGTTTCTCAGAAAATTAGGAATAGTTCTACCTCAAGACCCAGCTATACCACTCCTGGAAAGACTTTCCACCGTACCACAAGGATACCTGCTCAGCTATGTTAATAGTAGCTTTATTTGCAATAGCCAGAAACTGGAAACAATCTAGATGTCCCTCAACCAAAGAACGTAGAAAGAAACTGTGGTACATTTACACAATAGAATACTCATCTATGAAACAAGGAAATCATGCAATTTTCAGGCAAATTCATGGAATTAGAAGATATCATCCTAGGGCTGGAGAGATGGCACTTACTGCTGATCCGGAGGTCCTGAGTTCAATTCCCAGCAACTACATGGTGGCTCACAACTATCTATAGTGAGATCTGATGCCCTCTTCTGGCTTGCAGGTGTACATGCAGCCAGAGCACTGTACGCATAATAAATAAATAAATCTTAAAAAAGAAAAAGAAAATATCATGACTAAGAGAATCCAGATCAAGAAAGACACACATGGTATGTACTCACTTATAAGTGGATATTAGTCCTATAATACAGGATAGCTATTCTACAATACACAGACCCAAAGAAACTAAGTACCAAGGAGGGCCCGAGGGAACATGCTTGAATCCCTCAGAAGGGAAAAACAAAATAGACATTGGAAGTGAATGGAGAGAAACAACTGGATGGGAGAGGGGAGGATGGGAAGGGGACAGAGGGTAAGGATCAGGTTGGGGGAAGAGTGGGAGGTAGGAGGTGAGAGTGCTGGGAAAGAGAAGGCAAACTGATGTGGGGCATCTCTGGGACAGGCTGGAGACCCATGTTGGAGTAGGCTCCTGGGAGGATGTAGGAATGACGAAAGCTGAGACTCCTAGCAGTGGGAGATACGGAGACTACAGTGGCCACCTGCTACAGACAGGCACCACTTCCAGTTGAGGGAGGGGGACACCTCCAAACCTCCAACCCATAATTTACCCTGCCCACAAAATGTTCAGGGGTAAAAATGGGGCAGAGACTGAGAGAAGGGCTAAACAATGACTGGCCCAACATGAGACACACCTCATGGAAGAGAGTCAACCCTTGACACTATTAACGTACTCTGCTATTCTTGCAGAGAGCAGCCTAGCATAACTGCCCTTTGAGAGGTTCCACCCAGCAGCGGATCCAAACAGATGTAGAGACCCACAGCCAACATTAGGTGGAGCTTGGGGAGCCTTGTGGAAGTGTTGGTGGAAGGACAGAGGGACATGAAGGGCACAAGAACTCCACAAGAAGACCAACAGAGCCAACTAACCAAGGACCATGGGAACTCACAGAGACTGAACCACCAATCAAAGAGCATGGACATGGGTGGACGGGACCAAGGTCCTCTACGCATATGTAGCTTATGGGCAGCTCTGTCTTCATGAGGGCCTCTCTCTTAGCAACCAGAGTAGGGGCTGTCTCTGGCAAGGACTCTGTTGTCTGCTTTAGGATCATTTTCATCTAGCTGGGCTTCCTTGTTGGGCCTTAGGAGAATTGACTTGATGTCCAGGGCTGTTTGGGGTGGGGGCTTCCCTTTTCTGAGGAGAAGGGGAGGAAGAAAAGAGGGAAGAGACTGGGAGGCTGGGATGGGGAGGAGAGGAGGGAGGTGGCTACGATAAGGTGCAAAGTGAATACATAAATAAATTTAAAAAATTACCATGACCACAAAAATACTTTGGGAAAATAAGTGTGAAATAAAGCTGTTATGTCACATTATCACTGTGTCACCACACTTCCTGTTTCTCCATTTCACTCACAGTAAACACAGCCTTTATAGTGGCCAACACTTCATCAATGTTTCTTTTACCCTCTCTCTATTTGGCCTTCGACATCTAACTCTCTTTCCCCTCCCTTCCCCTTCAGTCTGCTCTTGGCTCAGCCAGGCTTCCTCTGCCTCTGCCAGACCCCAGTTCTTCACACAGAGCTCTCTTCTACGTTCTCATTCATGGCTCACTTCCTCCAATCATACTTAAATGTCCTCTTTGTGCAGGTGACAAAGGGCAATTACATTGAATCTGCAAACCCTCTGTTCCCCTAGTTGATCTCCACCTTGTTCCATTTGGGCCTTCCTCATGGTATGTGTCACTCTGGTAATAATATATAATTAAGTAATCAGGAATGGAACACACAGTAGACTGAACAGTGATAGTTCATACAATGAACTTAACACTTAACACTTAACACTTAACAGCCCAGCTATAAGGAGAGCTAGAGACACTAACAGAGGGATACAGGAAATGAGTGGAGGGAACCATTTTGTGGTGGGATCCCTTACACTTGCCTGGTTCCAACATGGTGGAAAAAGTGTTACATCCTGCGGTCTTGGCCAAGTCATTTGTCAGTTTTTAGACTCATTAGATCCTTCTACAAGACAATCACACCATTTCCACATGGGGTCTTTTTTCTTCCTACAGATCTATGACTTTGATTCTCTTTTCCACCCTCACTGGTGCAGTTGGAAATCATTACACTATTTCTTGCTCATCATGAGAATCATGGTTTTGATTGGTTTCTGTCACTTTGACAAAAACAAACAAACAAACAAACAAAAACCTGACACAATCAAAGTTAGGAGAGAAAAGAGTTTATCTCTTCTTAAAACTTACAGGTCTCAATCCATGACAGAGGAAAGCCAAGGTGGGGACTCAGGCATGCCCTGGAGGTGAGAATGGAAGCAGAGCCGTGAAGGGACAAGAGTGCTGCCATGATTTGGCCAGCCAGTTTAGTACACTACCCAGGACAGCTTGCAGAGGGCTGGTGCTACGAACAATGAGCCATGTTCTCCCATATCACTCCTTAATCAAGAACATGCCTCACAGACTTGCTTCTAGTCCAGCCTGCTTGAGCAAATCTCACAACTGAGATCACTTTTCAGTGAAGTCTAACTGTGTGTCAAGCTGACATAAAAACTAAAGAGTGCAATGGACCACTTATCATCTTGATGCACAAACATGACAGTATTCAACCACAGCCTTTCCTTTCTCATTTGTTCACAACTTGTCAGGTTGATGTTAATAATAAAATATAACACTGAAACAACTTTACAAATTGGAATCATTTACAAGTTGGAAATCATTACACTATTTCTTGCTCATCATGAGAATCATGGTTTTGATTAGTTTCTGTTGCCTTGACAAAAACAAACAAACAAACAAACAAACAAACAGAAAACCTGACACAATCAAAGTTAGGAGAGAAAAGAGTTTATCTCTTCTTAAAACTTACAGGTCTCAATTCATGACAGAGGAAAGCCTTCAAAAATTCCAACATTATAAAAAACTTACATTCTCTTAAAAACTTTGGACTCTCTCAACTCTGGACTCTTGTAAACAAAAACAAAGACAACCCCTCCTCACCCAAAACAGTTTAATACTTCTTACTTGAGAAGGGAAGAATCAGGGCACAGTTACAACCAAAGTCAAAGCACAACCAAACTTCAGCAGTGTTAACTTATAACTCTCTGGGCTCCACAGGGCCTGGGCAGTTAGCTCCACTTCTCTGCCTCTGCTCTCTGCAGAACAAACAGCTCCTTTCCTAGGCCCAGGCCATCCTCCACCTCACATCTGCTGCCCTTTTTGGCAGTGATTACATATGGTAGTGGTAACTTCATGGTCCTGGGGTATCCACTGCAACTGAGACTATACCCTCATCAATGGCCTCTGCCCTCTCTTCAGGGGCTCCAGCCCTGCTACATAAGGCCAAGCCTCAGATTCTCCCCCTGATCTCTTCATACCTTCAAAACCAGAGCCGCCTTGGGGACTGGAGAGATGGCCCAGTGGTTAAGAATGTGTGATGATTTTGCAGAGGACTGGTGATTGAGTCCTAGTACCAATATGGTAGTTTAAAACCAAGTCTAAGCCGGGCATGGTGGCACATGCCTTTAATCCCAGCATTCAGGAGGCAAAGGAAGGCGAATCACTATGAGTTCGAAGCCAGCCTGGTCTACAAAGTGAGTCCAGGACAGCTAAGGCTACACAGAGAAACCCTATCTCGGAAAACTAAAACCAACCAACCAACCAACCAACCAACCAAAGGAAAAAAAAACCTCAAAGAACAAAACCAAGTCTAATTTCATTTTGAGGGGATATTATGTCTTCTTCTGATCTCTGTTGCCCCACTACATTTGTGTGATGCACAGACATACATGCAGACAAACCCTCATATGTAAAATGAAATGAATAAATCTAATAAAACTTCCATAAACCCAGGATCATGTGGGGGACTCTTACACATTACCAAGTTCAGAGGAAAGCTGGAGATGCAGCCTTGGCCTCTCTGGACCACAGCTGACCTTGAGGGAGCACCCCCAGAAGACCGAAGCTCAGTTTATCTGGTCTTTTCTCAATCAGTGCTAATTTGTCAGCTTCAGTTAACCAGCATGGGTTGTCTGACAGAAGCAGTGCTTTCATATCAGCGGTGCAGGTCTCTGGATGCTCACAGCTATCCCTCAGCTCCTGCTCACTCAACACCATGCCTTATTAACCCCAAATATCACAGAACGTCCCAGGTGTTTGCTTCCCTCTGAATCTGCACAAGGCATCCCTCATCAATTTTTTCCTTCCTGCCTCTCACGGAAGATCCATTGAGCTCTGATCAGCCAATGGCTTTTCTGGAACAAAGTTCCAATGCCTCCACAGTCCACTCCAAAACACACGGTCAGGTCTGTCACAGCATTTCCCCTCTCCTGGCACCAGGTTCTGTCTTAGTTCATTTTCTACTTCTACGATCAAACATCAAAACCAATGCACCCTAAGGAAGGAAGGATCTAGTTAGGACTTATAGTTCCGGGGAGATACGAGACCTTATGGTCTCCCACCATCCTGTCAGGCCAACAGGTCACCATAGTGGCAGGAACAGCTGAGAGCTCACTTCTCAAACCACAACAGAAAGCATGCTTAGCAAACTCAAAACTCTATGTGGCCTTTGAAGTCCCAAAGCCTGGCCCTCAGGGACATACGTCCACCAGCAGTATGTATGGCCCTTACATGTATACAAAAGGGACACAGACTGGCTGCCAAGTCCAACATATCTGAGCCTTTGAGTGCCATTGTCACTCCAACCTCCATATACAATGAAAAAATTGTTCTGTAAAATAAGGAAATTGAGCACTGTGGGAGGCTGGGTCTACCTCAGAGAGAAAGCTGGGAGAGACCAGAGAGGGAGAATGACACGGAGACACAGTCGTGTACACAAAGAGAGACACACAGAGAGACAGAGATGAGAGGGAGGCAGAGGAAGAGAGGAGAGGGGGGAGAGAGAGAGAGAGAGAGAGAGAGAGAGAGAGAGAGAGAGAGAGAGAGAGAGAGAGAGAGGTGTGTGAAGAAGGAATACAGCAGCACAGTCATTTTTTCCCTTATTTAAGAATTTTTAGAGACAGAGCCTAATGTAGCTGAGGCTGCCATCAAACTCAGTTCGCATCTGAGGCCCTCACTGAACTCTTGATCCTCCTGTCTCTGCATCCCAAATGATGGAACTAAGGTGTGTGCCACCACACCAGGCTCCTCCTGACCTATTAGTAGCTGCTTCTATGAACTGAATATTCCAATACAGGACACATTTGGGTCTCATCAGAGTGTGTCATAGAAACACAGAGGAGAGGAAAGCCACAGCGGAGGTGGGATGCCAGGAGTCAGTGTGCCTGGCCCTGCTTTCAAAACCATGATGGATAAGAGGTCATCAGCATCTTCAAGGATCCTCCACTTCTCGTACCGACCACTCATGCTTCGGACTGCCTTTATTCTGGAACTGAGCATCCAGCGTTGTCCCCATAGAGCCTCAAAAATGATGAAATCCACAGCTAGACAAGCTCAAGTCTCCACTAAGCAGCCTATCTTTCAGGAGTTACCGGAATCCATCTCAGGGCTGCTCCCCACTTATTGTCAGTGAACCCCAGTCAGTGTCAACACCTGTTCTGGCCTGGTGCTGTTGGGTGAGCTATCAAGACCTCCCTATCTATGAATGCCATGTACCACTGTACCCTGCGGTGAGGCACCTAGGCCTTACCAACATCTCAAAGGTGGCCATGCTGAGGTCAGTGAAGGATGTGACCAGAGTTGGTGAGCTGTGGAATTGGAGGAATTTGTAACAACCGCCACCAGAATGAAATAGGGTCACTCTGAGCAGTGCTTTAGGCCATGGGACACCATGGAAAGGCTGTACTTTCTCTCCTACTTTACTGTCTCTCCACTTAGTCTGCCCTGGGTTCACCCCAGCCACTTGTTCTTTGGATTCTTGAGAATGTGGAGGAGACCAACTGAGGTCTCCACATCATGCCGTGCCTCAGTCACCTGGGACTGATGGCAAGCCCTGCACCACCACCTCCTGATGCATTTTCTCTTCATTTTACTTGGGTCTCTGAGCATGCTTAGCATAACTCAGTTTACTGGGACACAGAGAAAGACAGGTAGGTGATAGGATTGCAGAGGCTTCCCATCACGCTAGATATGAGACTCACGACCTGTCAATCACCTGTGGCTATATTTTCCATTGCTTTCTTCTTTAAAGGATGGAATGACACACATCATTGTCACAAATGCTTTCATCAGTGAACCACACACCGAAGTATATGCTATTTGATTTCAATCAACAGGACAACAAATAGAAATCCTTGGCACCCCAGATGTGGAGACTTAACCTTCTCATTAGTCTTTGCTTCTAAAGAGCACAGGCCCTACCCTTTCTCCTTTTGGGATGACAGACTTCCTGCTCAATAACACCATGCATGCTGGGGTCAAAGCCTAGGTCATATGAGCACACCAGCAAGAGCCAAGGCTTGCCAGAGAGTGATCCTTAGTATTGTTTATAGATGTGAGGAGCTGTTCAACCTGGGCCCACAGAGGCACAAAGATGCCATTGTAGGACCAGCACCTGTCTCCAGAGCCTGGGTTAGCTGGGTCTCAGGACATTGAGGTCCAAGAAGTGCAGGATGGTGAGGAAAGAAGCAGAGTTCTGGATGGGGAGGGAGCTTGCTTGAGTCAGTAGAGAGGGTAGCAGGGCATCTCAGCCATGGATCCTGGATGCAGGAGAGCCATGGCCTCCTTGTGCCCCTTTTGCCCTTTTTAATCTAAAGGGAATTAGACTTAGGGTCACCTTAGTGGCCTGTCAGTGCTCAGACAAATGAGAGGGCAAACTTAGCCTATAAGTTGTGGGAGGGGGCTTCAATTGTGCAGGGTGCATTGGGCTTCCATAAGTATTTTCAGCAGGGCCACAGATGATCAACACAGCAGAGGCTCCAATGTCCTCTGTCAAAGTTGATGTCCCTGAGCTCACATAGGTAAAACACTCTGAGATACCCCTTAGTGAAATGTAACCATGACTCCCTGATTGGTGGCTAGATCTTTCCTAGCTTCATGATATAATTGTGACACACAGTTTCAGGAGGATTTCAGGTCTCTCAGTGTGAGCAGGCTGCTGTTCTCCAGCATGAAGGATCTCCTGGCCCACAGAGTTGGAGCTGCTAAAGATCTTTGAGAATTGACACCCAGAGCCACAGCATCTCACCTCCCCCAGCTCCCACCCCAACAGGCCCTACTCATCAGGAGCTTAGAATGTAACGGAGGATGTGTCTGATGGGTGGAGGTAGAGAAGGAGCAAGACACATGAGAGCAAGCAGTGTTCTAAGGGAGCACAGCGGGCTCAGGGTGCAGAATGCAGCAGGTCAAGTGACTGTGGGCTTGAGTGTTGCTAGGAGCATCTCAGAGGAGGTGTAATTTCAGGAGATCCTGAGTCATCTCCCAGTGACCCTTGAAGTATCTATGGTGGGCCTGGCAGGCATGAGGAGCAGTGCTGTGGGATCCCGGAACTGTGTGACCTCTGAAATCAGCAGGACTCTGTGTGGAAGGAGAAGCCACGCCCCTTTCTGAGCAGCAGGAGTGGATAAATTACCTTTCAGAAAGGGTGGCTATGGCAGCCATGGCTTTCTGGTGGCAGAGGAATGTGTCCCAAAACCACATGTGAGTCACACATACACTCTGGGACTTTCATGAGTGCCAACACCCCTGCATGACGCAGACATAGCAGATCTTTGTCTTGGGGTGGCAGTGAATGACAACCAGATTCCAACAGCAGCAGTATCCACCCCCTTGATGAACATGGACTTGGCCATTACAGATGGCCAGGAGGGGGCGTGTCCAGTGTCATTGTGGCCATAAAGGGCATCCTCTGAGGAGCCAACACAGACTCACTGTGTCACCCCATCGACCTGCTTTTCTGAGAGCACACAGCCTGGATATGAAGAGCCTATTCCTGACTGTCGCGCTGTTGGGACTGGTGGCTGTCCTCCAGGCCCAGGATGATCTTCCCTTCCTCTCAGAAGAAAAGAAAGTGAGGCAGGGAGGGATGTGGATAGGTGTATGTGGAAGGCTTGACCGTTGGCCGGTGCTGGAGATCAGAGGTAGCACTTGGGAGGGTTTCAGTTCTCTGAGTCTGAGCAGAGGCAGCTGTTCTCAGTGCACAGGCCTCCTGGTCCACAGAGTTGGAGCTGCTAAGGGTCTTTGAGCAGTGACACCCAGGACCATAATGCCTTACTTGGCAGGACCTTTATGTATTGGTGCCTAGACACCTAAGTGTTTTCAGCCTTTGGAGACAGACACCTTCTGCGTCTACTGGGCCACCAAATGTAGTTGTAGCCTATTTGTAAGGAGCATGGGGTTGGGGAGTGTAACCTCCCCTACTCGGGGAGCATCTTGGGTCTTGGGAAACATGTTCAGGCTACATGCCTATGGGCAACCTTGGGGAGACTTGGGGTTGGGCAAGTGTGGGCTCAGGACTCTGTCTGCTACAGCTTTCAGGTATCTGGTTCCTAAAGGCCACAGTGCAGCAAAGACAGGCAGAGGGGACGATTGTGGTAGCATTCCCTCACAGAGTGGCATGCCCAGAAGAAGGAACCTTGGAGATCAGGGCCACTACCTTGTGAGTGTCTCCCTTGAATATTTTCATCTCTTTCTCCCCTCTTCTATCTGTGTTTAATGCTGAGGAACCAGGTCACCTCAGTGGAGCACTGGCATGTGTTCTGAAAGAGGCTGCAGGTCTGTTTCCTGTTTTCCAGGTCTGATGGCCAGTGCATTAAGATAGCAATTCGTATGCAGAGAACAGAGGGACCCGGTCAATACAGTGCCTGTGAGTTCCTATCTCAGTTTCTTCTTTTGCTGTGACAAACCACTCTAATCAAAGGACGAAAGGGTTTGCTTGGCTCACAGTTCAAGGTATAATGGTGGGGCATTCCAGGCAACTGGAGCAGGAAGCATCTGCTCATATTATGCCCATAGTCAGAAGACAGCAGTGAATGCACTCATGTTGGTGCTCACATGGCTGTCACCATTTTACACAGTCTGGGATCTGCTGCTCACACAGTGTCCTTACCCAAAACTAAGATGAGTCTTCCACAATAAATTAGCAAAATCAATATCATCCCTATTGACGGTGGGACAAAACCCATGTGATTCTAGATAACGTTGACGTATTAGCCAACATGGTACCCCTGGCTGCTTGAGATCATCCCTTGCAAGGCAAGATTCTGGGTTGGAATTTCCCTGTCATGCTTACATTTCAGAAAGGCCTACCCAGTTCATTCCAAGGTGACTTAGAGATAACCGGCTAGTCCATGCTTGCCTCTAGATAGCACTGCCTATTGTCCAACAGTGACTGAAGCTTAGGATCTAGGGAACAGGTTGGGTGGTTGCCAGGGGAACAGTCGGGCACAGCCTCCATCTTCCCAGAAACCCATGATCCTGACTCCATAGGGGGAGATGTCACCTTTCCGTGAGGAACTTCTGTGAGTGATGAGGACACAGCAAGGCCTAGAGCTAGATGGCTGGGTGCTCATGGGTTACTGCTGAAACCTTCTAGACTCTTCCTTAGTGTGGTGTGAGTGCTGTCTTTGAAAAAGATAACTAAAGATCCACTTCTCTTTAATATGCAGTTTGGGGCCATAATCTCTTCTACATCTATGAGCTGCCAGTGAAGGACCACTACATCATATATGGTGAAAGGAATCCGTTTGAGAAAAGATCTCAGTCGGCAGGCCTCTTAGGTGAGAAAACCCAGAGGCTGTACCTCTTGTCCATATTCTCTACCACTAGCTATTAGAATGTGCAGCAGCTACACACTGGCACACGGAAAGAGAAAGCCCCTTCCATTGTCCTTCTAGAAGCTCTGCAGAAGGCATTACACAGTCAGTGTGCATGCTTTTAAATGAGAAGAGGTGGTATGTGTAGAACTTCCAGGGACATGGGCTGATATGGCCTTGAGCATCAATCAATAGGACAGAAGCTCCACCCTGTGACCTACTACATGCCATTTCTTGGGGGTCTCAGATTTCATGGCAAGCAAATCTCATTGAAAGGCTGTGTCCTAATATTTTATGGGCTATGCCCACCAGGGGCAGGAGGCAGACTAGTGAGCTTGAAACACAGAGTCCTTTCTGGTTAGAGTGTGACATTGCTTGCCTGCTTAGCATGTCACCTATATGATGGGCCATACGGTGGCCCTATGTGTCAGTGACATCTACTTCCTGTGGACAAGCTATCCTGCCACCATCCATATCCGTCTTCCATGTTCGTTTTTCAGGTCTCTTCCCCTCTTGCTCCCATCTGCTCCAGTTCTGGGCAGTGCTTTTATATTTGTGTCACTGGCTTCCAACAGAGCTGCGCAGTCATACCCTCTCTGATTTCTGGCCTCTGCCTGTAGGAAAGTGTCAAGAAGAAAATCTGGAGGCCCTGGAAGAATTTAAGAAGTTCATACAGCACAAAGGACTTCTCCAAGAAAACATCATTGTGCCTGTGCAGAAGAGTAAGAGGATGCTCTGCTCTGCCCATTGCCCATGTCCCCTTTCTGTCACTCATGACACTTTGACTCTTGTGTAACCATGTGCCTTCCTTTGTGATCTTAATCATCTAAGGGGCAGGTGTAATCTGGGCTGTCACTGTAGATACCTTCTTATATTTGATATTTTTTCTTGCTTTTACAGAATATTGTATTCCCAGACATGACCATGGTAAGTGACCCTCTGAAGGAGCATGAGAGAATCCATATTCCTCAGCTGCACGGTTAATGCTTCTATCTGATCTTGGCCCTGCTCCCCATCCTCCCACTAAGGAGGGATCTTGGTTATCTAGGAAGCTGTGACCATTCTAGCAGGTGTTTCAAGCATAATTCCCAGGATGCTTGGGAAATCTGTCACGCCCTCCCTCCACTCCTGAGTTCTTCCTACAATATGGTCTCCACTTGGTCTCATTTCATTCTGTAGGTACACACCAAACATGAGTACAGATCTACAAGGTCAAGGACATCAGGGTGGTTCTGTGGCTCATGTAATCTCAAGGTGGACCTCCCAGAAGGTTGATGAGAGGAAGACTTCTAATCGATACACATCTCCCAGATAGCCACTCTCTAACTGTTAGAGAGTTCCATGGTAAGGGGAGGGGCTTCTCAGTTGTGGTCCTCTCTCTGTCACAGCCCACCTGGACCATAATTGCTGATCCATCCTTGCCGCCAGCACACAGCAGTGTACTTCCGGACTTCTCTTCCCCCTGGACCACACCCCACTGAGCTGCATTGCCCCGACCTGGGACCCACTCCTCCCTAGGTGGTACTATGACCTGGACTTCCTGCTTTAGCTTTTAGTCTCTGTCTCCAGTCCTGCCTGAATTCAATAAAGCATTTAGCAGTGTTTCAGGTTTCAGCTTGTATGTAGAAAGTCTTCTTAGTTCACAAGCTTGAGGAAATACTGGAATTAGTGGATACCAGACATCCAGTAGTTTAGCACCCAGAAGTCCTGTAGAGCTCTATGTGATAACTTGGAAGTTAAAGTGATATGCAGCTGATGCCACGTAGCTTTAGAAGATATCTGACACTAGGCCAGGAGAATTTGGGTAGCCTCTAGTGTGGGCAGGACTGAGCGATGGCATCAGGGTTACAAATATCTGCAGGTCTCTACAGAGATATTGCTGCATCGGGGAACTTAATGAAATTTTGGGAGGGACCTAGCTTTGAATAACTGAGGGCCAGTGGCAGGGGTGGAGGGAGGAAGATTGCTAGACACCCCCCCCTCATCACAAACAAAGCTGACCTGGATGAGGCTCTCTGGCTTTTCTGTGATTGGTCAGTATTCGAGATCTGTGTTGACACTGTCCCAGGGACATGGTGGGGACAACAGTGATGGGTGGCTGGGCCAGTACTCTGAATGACCAAAACAGACCCCCTTAAATTGCCGGTCTCCAGGGAACATGGATTCCTGGATGAATGTGGAACACCATTCCTCTCCCGTCCCCCCACCCCCACCCCCAGAAGCTACAATGGCTTTCAGATAAGTGTCAGTAGTGCACTTCAGCCCAATTCCCACCACCACGTGTTGTCCTCTCCTGTGTCTCTCTGCCTGGGCCTGGTCCTCTGGAGAGGGAGCCACCTCTCAGGTGCCTGCTGGAGCCTGAGGTAGCAGGAACAGCTTGCAGAAAAGGGATAGCCAGAAAATTATAAAGCTGGTGAGCACTGTATGCGTCTCTGCTGTATAAGACACAAGTATATGGTGGAAGGGCTAAAGACCTTCTTATAAGAATAAGGAGAAGTGGAAGTATTTTACTGAACTTGGGAAAAATTAATTTCACAGTATCAAAGCATAGGATGAAAAAAAAATCGTATGTACCAAATAGAGTTGGCTGCACTGAAGTGGATAACATGCTTTAAAAAGTTAGTGTTTGAGCCTAGTAGAGTGATGCACACCTTTAATCTCAGCCCTTGGGAAAAGAGGCAGGAAGACCTCTCTGAGTTTGAGACTAGATTTGTCCTCATGTGGAGTTCCAGGGCAGCCAGCACTACATAGAGTGACCTTGTCTGAAAACAACCCAAAACTTAATATTGGTCTAATACAGTTGATTTTTTCCATTGGACTTTTGTTGTTTAAATGCATGTTTTAATACATTCTAAGCTGTGTTTCCAGCACAGTTTTGTCACACCTATTTTTTGTGGTGTCATTTGTGGGCAGAGCCTCCTCACAATTTGACCTACAGGGGTGATTGCTTATTATCCCTTGGGACCTGTGCAATGTTGTACGACCTTTGCTGGGGACGATGTGAGTGCGTATTCATGTTGGCCAATGGCAATAATAAAAGAATGTGTTTCACCCAGGCCTAGCCAGCTGGTCCACTGAATTTACTAGGAGAGTGTGAGAGGCTGGTTTGAAGACTGTGCATGACTCAGGAGGCTTCACCGTCAAAGGCTCCTCGGCCGTTGGTGATGCCTCATGAATGCCGAGCAGTGTGATCTTCCTCCAGAGGTCTAGGCGGCTCCACCAAAGGGTCTCCTCTGTCCTTGCATGGTTACTGATTATATAATCTTTGCGACAGGAAAGAGTCATGAATCATGTAAATTTCCTGTGAGATTTTTGGTCCTCCTGCAATTCTCTTCATAATAGAATATTTCAATCTGAAAGAAATAGGTTCACAGCACTCAACCTCTTTTTATAGCTCTTACATTATTTCTGTTCTGTCTTCTCCAAAGTTCACTGAGCCTTGGCAAGGGGTGAAATAGAGGACACATTTTCTTTCATATATAGTAACAGTATATATTTTCTGTAATTTGGTCATCTATGAGTCTCTGCAGTAACCAGTACCAATTGAAAAAAAAAAACAAGGTTTTTATTTGTGACTGAGGCTGAACATAGTGGTAATCTATGGGCATGAACACAAATGTTTAGAAGATATTTTTACAGGAAATTACTGTTGTTTAGCAAAACAAGAGCAATAGTCACACCACTGACATTTTTGCCCTTTGAGGCCAAAAGTTTTTGCCCTTGCTCACTGAACTGAGAAAGTTTTCTCCTGTGAAGACACTTCCATTGAATGGAAAGTGCTTGGTTGTGCCCATCACAGCATTGCCACTACGGCACCACCAGAGAAATGTTGCCTGACCTGCTGGCAGAGAAACACAGATGTCCATAACTAAGTAGCACAGCATTCTCCTGCAGCAGCATACACAACAGCTTGTGGTACTAAAAGAGCCAACCAGTTTGGGAGATCTCTCTTGTTTGTTCCTCCAGCCTCATTTCTCCTTATTTGCAGCCACTGTGGTTGGGGGCTTCAGCAATAGGGTCTTATTGTGACATCCATCACCAGTTGGAAGAGCCTTTATGGTCTATGAGGCCTCTCTGATCTACTCACAGACTAGTAGATAATAGCACTGTGGTTCTTAGCCAATATTCTTTTGGATTCTAAGATTGTGTTCTCCACAAATTCAAGATGTTATTTAAACATTGGTTGGGCTCGGGTGGGCACAGTATATGCATGTATGTAGGTGTGTGTGTGTGTGTGTGTGTGTGTGTGTGTGTGTGTGTGTGTGTGTGCTTGATTGTACATTCACATTTGTAGGCCAGAGCTGATACTAGTGTCTTACATTGTCTTACTCTACCCTATTTATTATTTTATTTTTTATTAAGTTTATATATTTATTAATTAACTTTACATTCTGACCATAGCTCCCCTCCATCCTCTTCTCCTGGTCTCACCCCTACCCTCATCTCCCTTCCCCACTTCTCCTCTTTTACTTCTTTTTTTTTTTTTTGAGTCAGATTCTCTCACTGAACCTGGGATATGGAGTTTGGCTAGACAGGCTGCGCAGAAGACACAAAGGATCTCCATGTCTATGCTGCCCACCTCCAATGTACTAGGGTTATGGATGCATATTTTTCTGTCTGCCTATTAAGTGGATGTGGATATTTGAATTCAGGTCTTTTATTCTTGCTCAGGAAGGACTTTACATCCCTATCCCCTGTATTTCAGCTTTTAAAGATATTTTACCCATTCTTTCAGTTACTTTTCCAAATCTGCAAGGCATCCATTGAGTATCATTATATAATTGAGCCTCTCACTAGACAGTGTTCAAGATCTGAGATTCCAGGGCCGTCCATTCCAGACAAGGTCCAGTTGATCTTGGAATGCAAGGGTCATGTAAAAAAGAAACACCAGGTCCAAGGTGGCACAGAATACCTCAACATTCACAGCAAGCATTTCATCAATAGATCCATGGTGGGGATTCCAGCATGAACTGGAAGCAATGCTTTCTCTTGTTAGGTCCAAAAGAAAGTCCAGACAAATGCCTAACTGTGGGCCTTGTTAGCATATCGAAGCAAGGCAGCCCTTCAGGGCCTCAAAGCATTGCAAATACCTGTTACAGAGGCTGCGTTGGCAATTGTCTTCGCTCAGCTCTTCTTACTCTCCCATTACCCTAAAATCCAGCTCTTTGGCTTCCCTTTCCCCAGCTTTTCCATTTCTATATAACCCTACCATTTTGGCCATTCACTGTCTTTGCTTTCTTGACCCACTCCTTGCCCTTCTCTCCTGGCCATCTTTTCTTACTCTCCCTTGCTCCTTATACTCTCATGGCCCCACTTCAGGCACTGGTCCTGGTTATTCTACTACTTTCTCTCTGTGCTCTGGACTCTGGCAGATGCTTCTGGTTGTGCTCATATCTACAATGAAAGTCTTCTCCTAAACAATACCTTGGAGTGGTCATGTCCTTATTCCACTCACTCTACTCTGTGGTCATCCTCCTTGAGCCACTCAGGCTCCTTATGGTTGCGTATGGTCACTTTTGTAGGGCCACCACATACTCTTTCCCACTAGACTTGCTGTGTCCATGAAGTACCCCTTGGATCAGCCACTGGACAAGAAGTACCAGGGTTGCCCTCTCACCTGAGCTAGCTCCTCAGTTCTGACAACCTCCAGGGCAGCCCATTCGGTATGCTCTCTCCATTGGCCACATCTGGACTGGCTTAAAAAGCCTTACATGCAATCAAGAATAGATGGAGTGTCTCAGCAAACTATATGCCAAGAAGCCAAACTGAACTCTGATGGCTTCCTCATGGGTTTAAATCTGAGCAGTGGTCCACCCAACGAATAAAAAAAAGGAGTGGGCACTGGGGTAGTACACAGGTCGATAGACTAACCTTATCTTAGGGGTGGCCTTCACCCATAGTATGTTACCTGTATTTCTACCATCAAAGAAAGTATGTTGATTGTGTTTAAGGCCTTTTAAGTTGGTGTTGAGTCTGTAGACCTTATTATAATGTACAAACTTTCACAGTACTAATTCTGTTCATCTGTAAGCAAAGAAGATGCTTCTGATTTCTGCTGTCTTCCTCATTCTCTTACCTTCTCCTTCTCTTACTTACACCCTGAATATAGATAGTGCTATGCATCAGTACATGGGTATAAGGCCATGTGTAACCATGCACATGGGCATCCAAGCACAGGCAGACTGCTCTAAAGAAAACGGACCTCCCTCAGAAGCCATGCCCTGACACAAGACCCATTGCCCTTCCTGTCCACAGTTCTAAACTTTTCCTAGTTTCTAAAAGCCAAGGACCCACATGCTCAGGGTTCTCAAACGATGACATTGCTCTTTAGTACCAATTTATTGTGTTAATTCCTCTTCCTGTCACTTGGGAAGAAACCAGAAACAACACAACTGAAGAGGTATTTTCTTTGCCTCATGCTTCAGGAGATACCATCCATCATGGTAGGAGGAAGGTGTGGTACCTAAAACAGCTGAACCATGGACAAAGCTAGCTGTACTCATGGCTTGTTTACATCTTAAGGCTTAAGACCTGCTCAAGACCCAGAGGTGGATGCTACTAGCATCCTAGGTTTACTTTTTAAACTTCAGGGTCAAAGGTTCACATGTTTCTGAGAAAAGTACCTTCATCTAGTGCCAAGGTGTTCAGATATAAGAGTCTGTAGGAAACATACATAGGAACATAAACACGGAAATGTGTGCATGTACACACACACTCATCCTCTCATATGAACACACACACACACACACACACACAGAAGTACACACAAGCATATACAAACAAATATGCCCCCAAATGCACAATGACACAGGATCACATACAGGCATATACAAACCTGATACAGGAACAGATATGAACACATGTGCATATGTCAGCACATATGTTGACACAGAAAATCAGATAGAAACAAAGCGAACACACAAAGACACAGACACTGATATGGAGTGAAAGGCATCCACTTGACCACACAGATAGAAATAGACTAGTGCACTTTTATATGTAGCGGCCCAAACATTTCCAGACATGGTGGGACATATCTGCATGAAGGCAGACAATGACTTTTCTTTGTGTTTTGAAAGAGAGAAGTGAAGAGTGGGTACCCCAGGCGGGCTTCATTTGATCTAAGAACAGCTAAATTGCATTTGAGGATCGTTGTTGGGACTCAGCTACTGGGTGGCTGGGGATGAACAATGAGGTTGTGGAGGGCAAGAGAGCTCTATGGAGTCCTTATGCACCTAATTCAGAAGGGAAGACAGGGACCAGGCACCCAGGTGCAGGAGAAAGTGGGCAGAGCTCAGTTCTCAGGGGGCTGTGTCTGCAGAATACAGTTGTGTGTACAGCATCGCTGTGTGGAGAGGGTGGTGGATGTGCTTGGATCTGGGAGTTCCAGGCAAGATGGGGAAGTATAGAGGCTCTCTTTCTGTTGGCAATGGGGTCTGGTCTCGGGAGAGTGGAACACAGGAATCCCGGGTATCCTTCTGTCTCCGGATTCTCATGCAGGCTTTTTGACTCTGATAACATCCTCCTTGTTGAGGCTTTCCTCAGTATGAGTGAAGGCAGAGCCAGGTGTTGAGAGCCTGAAAGATTTTAAAACATCAGCTAAACCCCGATATAGACAGATCCAGGGAGTAACCAAGGAGTTCATTCCCTCCTGAGGTAAGATAATACTGTTCCCTAACAAACCACTGGATGGCCATTAAAGCCAAGGTCACCACAAATGGCCTCGGCACCACATATGGCCTTGGAACCACATAAGACCTTGGTGCCTATTTAAGGGTCACAAAGTTCTTTGATGAAACAGACTTAAAAGGTAGGAGAAGGAGGTTTGGCAAAGGCATGAAGATCTCTGAGTTCGAGACCAGCCTGGTCTACAAAGTGAGTCCAGAACAGCCAAGGCTACGCAGAGAAACCCTGTCTTGAAACACCCTCCCCTCCCTGCCCCAAAAAGTAAGGAGATTTGAGCTCACTGCAGCAAGGAAGAGCCCTACCAGAGATAGTGTTACCTAGCAACTGACCCACCCCACCAGAGATGGGACCACTAAGAAAACAGACACTTCCTTGGGCAAAGTGGTGAACAAAGAGAACAAAGAAGGTTAAGCCATGCATGGGTGGTCTTGGTACCTTTTGAGACCCCCTTATGTTACTCAACCAATGGATGATTGCCAAAGTAGGATCCGCCCCCTGCTTAGAGGGCATTGGGAGGAAAGGGATGTATAAAAGGTCCCCAGATCAATGGCCCGGGGTCATTTGTCGATACCGTTGAGTTGGTGTTGGGGACAATCCAGATCGAGCTGAATCAGGTTCAAAGACAACAGTGCAATGAACTCATAGAATGTATGAAGCCTTTGTGCAGGTGGGATGGGGTGTCTGGCAACCAGGGCAAGATAAATGTACTTCTCAGAGGCCAGGCACACAAAGGTGCCATGGCAACCATGTTGCTCTTCCTGTTGACTATAGGCCTGTCCCTGATCTCTGTGGTGCATGCAGGCTGCATTAATGGTGGTGAGTGTGCCAAGATAGATGAGGTGAGATCTCTGGGAGGACTGAAGGTGGGAACCATGTTTTTGGAATCATGATGCTGGACTGGGTGAGAGTCTGGGTCTGTTAATGGACTCTGATGGGCTACTTCTTATTATGTGCTAGAGTTTGTCCCCAGCATAGAGTTTTCATAGTCTCTGCCAGGTATGTGGTACCCACAGGCAGAGGGCTGTATTATGGAGGCATCTGTCTGGCCATCCTGCCACACAGAGACATTGCTTCCATCTGTCAGCTGTGGGGTCTCAATAACCTCATTTTAATCCCACAGAAATGACACTTCTATGGCCAAGGCATCACACTAACTAGGAGTATGTTTTTTGGAGAATACTAATGACTCCAATCCTTAGAGACAATGGTAGGAGGCAGGGACTGGGCTCTAGGAACAAGGGACACCTAGGTAGGGTGGTAGTGTCATCAGTGACCCAACAATCAGTGGATGTGTTGATATTGGCCAGCTAAGACTGGTTATTTCTCATCTCTGCCCCTTCTGTCTCCAGCCTAATAGTGCAGGTGAATTTTTTTCTATTCCTTTTGAGTGATCTGTGCAAGGCATTATACATTCCCAGGAGCACCATCTTCCAGCAGATCCCTCCCTTACCTTGTCTGAGATGATGCATAGGGGCTGGTCATGACCAAGGTCTCCCTGACCCTCTGAAGATGCTTCCTCCTTCCTCTGCTCCGACTTCAGATATAGCCTGAAACCTCTTTTCCTGATCCTGCCTCTCCTTTCTGCCCTCCTCAGCAGTCTCTTTCCCCATGTAGCTTTTAGTGAACTGATACATACTTTGTTATTCAGGAAGCTCTCCCCTCTGGGAAGGAAATCTGAGAAGCCCAGTGGTGCCCTTCATGTTGACCAAAGCCAGAACTGGCTGCTTGGACTTCAGGATGAACAGCTCGTGAGCTCCTGTCCTCAGGCCATCTGTTTGGCTCTTGATTGTATGGTTTCCTCATCCTCACCACACATGATCTTGACTTCATTTAGACAAAGGATGTGAACACGGACTCCTCTTGTAAGTGGGTGATGTGTCAGGTGATTTCTATGGCTACAGGAGCACTGAGATTAGCACAGGAGACCCAGAGTGCTACTCAATGCATTCTGAACTGTTGCCCACTGGTAGCGACAGGGACTTCCAAGCACAGTGCATCTTAGATAAACCAGTGTGGACACTGTTCATTTCTGTCTGCAGAGGGATGTGGTTCTTCAGGATTACAGTGGGTTCCGAGGTCAGTGAGAAGCCTAGGGTGATCGTGGGTGTACTCATGCTATCTGAAAGAGGTCCCTGGAGAAGCCTTTGGCTACCAAGGGCACAACTTGGCCTCCTCATCATAAACGATCTGGTGTGGTTTGGAAGATTTTTCCTAAGTGCAGAGTGTGGCTTGGTCATTGCCCCCCCCACCTGTTTGTGTCTATAGGTTCCATACTAGTGTGATGTGGAGCGCAGCCGATGAGAACAGATTGAGGGAAGTCTGTGGCTGGGCTGGCGAAATATATGGCTCCTTGGGGATTATGGCCTCAGTGCATTTTGGGGGGCTGGGTCACATGATGGCTTGTCTGTGGGACAGGGAGGAGGTGTGATGGATCTAAGAGCCATTGGGTATGTAGCTGATATATTAGGCTCCATGTGTGTTGACGGAGTTGTTGTGCTGCAGAGAAGATGCTGGTGCAATCAGAGCTATGCGCCTAGCCTCAGAGTGTAAAAGCAAACCACGGCTGTGGTTGGGATGGATGGACTCAGTAGCTTTCTGGAACATAGGGGGAAAGACAGGCATCCTCTAGCTGTCCCCTCAAAGCTGGGTCAACAAGTCATGCTTACACAATTCTAATTCATCATATCTACCATTCATACCTTAATAGCAGAGCTTCTCTGGTGCTGGGATTTCTGATCCTCCTCTCTGGTTCTCTGGATCACTGCTCTGCACAGAGGACTGGAAAACTCGGAAGGAGGTGGCCACGGATGTGCCTTCACGCAATGAGCACATTGCTTCCCTGGTGAAGGAACAGGCAGATCTGCGCATTCTCAGGCAAGGGGATCCCAGGTTTCCGCCCTCCTCAGCGAAGTGAGCCCTCAGCTTCTGTGTCTCTCCGAGTGCAGTCTCTGTGCGGGACAGGGGAGCCCCTGACTTAATAAGTGCTATGTAGCCTAGCGTGCTTGGCCAAAATACAACAGCCGAGAAACAAAGAACTAGGTTTTAATTCACGTACTAACTCTCAGACATTTAGTCTAAAGGCGAGAGTCTGAGCTAAGCTGACAAAGGAGAGATAAAGAGAAGCCTAGGAGAATGGAGGAAAGGACAACAGACTTGGGGGGTGGGCGAGAGGACAGAGAAAAGGGACAAAAGGCTCTCCCCACTTGGGGACCTTAGGATTTTTAAAGCCCTGGGTTGTGAAAAAATGCAAGAGGCGTACCTGGAAAGTCAGAGGCAGCTTTGAAGTATCTTATTGAACAGAACCAGGCTAGTCACATCTTTTTGCCAAATGGGATTTTATGGTTTCTCTCTAGAGACAGGAGGGAGTGCTTCCTCCTATCCTCATGCAGCAGGTAAACTCCTGAGAGGAGCCGACTCACACCTCTGCCCAGAAAAGCACCACGTTCCTGAAGCAGACACTTTTTGGGAATTCAGTATTATTTCTATACACGTGACTGGAACAATAAAGACTTTTTTGGGGGGAGTACATAAAAACAATACAAAACAAGGAATCGTGTCACGGTACACCTCTAGTGGTAGACTCTAAGAATATCTTGTACAATATAGTCTGTCCACGGGGCACTAAGATCCCTGCAGGGTTTGGAGAGTGACCACGCAAGCTGAACAACCTTGCTCAGGCCCCCAATTCTCTCCGCCCACTTCTGGTTCTAGCATTCACAGCTGAGAACCCTGGCAGGCATCCTGGCTGGGAAGGTGCTAGGACCTCTTCGAAGTTCAAAGCGAAGCCTGCTGGACGTGCAGGACAGTGCCAAAGACCGCACCTTGGCAGCAGTTTGTGTTTTAAAAGGTGGCAGAGCACTAGGATATCTGCAGGGGAGAAGGCAGGACTCACGGTGGCTCACCTCAGAGGAAGCACCCATCTCACCTGGGGAAATACGGGAGGAAGAAGCTGAGAGACGCGCAGTAGGATCTGAATAAAGCCTTCCAGAAGGTTCTGGCTCTTTGGATCGTCTCAGACTCTTATCTTTCCATCAACTGCAATTGTGGTTTCACTTGTTCTTATTTGTCTAAGACACCGAGTCGTGTCTTGGCCATGACAATACCCTCCCTTGTCTTCAATTTACTCACAGGAAAAGTGAAAGCGCAACAGTGGCCCATAAATGTCCACCCTTTGCTCTGCCATTTCTCTAACCTTGTGTCTGGCAATCTTCCTCTCCCTGCCCTGCCCTGCCCTCTGCTCACTCTTCTCTGCCCTCATTCATGGCTCACTCCCTTCATCATCTTCAATTACGTCCTTAAATGTCTCCTTTGCGCAGCTGACTCTGACAATTCCATTTAATATACATGCCCTCACCCCTATCATCGCTGCCCACCTTGTTCCATTTAGGGCTTCCTCATGGCATTTTGTAATAATATGCAATCAAGCAATCAGGAAACAGGAGCACACAGTAGACTGAGCACTTTTACTTAATACAATGGACACTTAACAAGTGTAAGGAGAGCCGGGGAAACAAATTGAGGGTTTCGGGAGGTTAGTGGAGGAACCATTTGGATGTATGATCCCTTCCACGTGGCTGGTTTCATCATGATGTCAGGAAGATGTTACAGCCAGGGGGACTTTGGCCAAGTCACTTGGCAACGCTGGCTTTGTTTTTAGACTCATTCGATCCTTCCAAGGGCCACCATGCCATTCCTACATAGTGTCTCATTTCTTCCTATACATCTGGATATCTCTTATTTCCCCTTTAGCCTGAAGTCTAGAGTTGGAACTTTCTGAAGCATGTTACATGTGCGCAGGGAGAGTGTGCCTTGTCGCTTGTCCTAGAGGCTCTAGAGATGCAGTACTGCACAGCAGACATGGCACGTGCTGCTGATGTTATGGAGAAGCTCTGTCATCACAAGGGGCGACCCTTCTGCATGTTCTTACGCAAAATCTTGTCAAATGACTTTCCTGCACTTAGCTGACACGATACACACTTTTTCTACTTGAGTCCTTAAAATGATGGGTTTTTAAAAAATATAGAATCTAATATAGCTGAGGCTGGCCTTGAACCCCTGCTTCTGCCTGTCAAGTGTTGGGATTGTGAACCACACACTAGGCTGCTTTTATCAAATTAGGAACTGCCTTAATTAGCTGTAGTAATTCACAGCACATCTGGGCTCCACCACAGTGTTGTGCTTGAAACACGGAAAAGAGAGCTTCATTGGGAGCTGTGACCATTGTGACAGGTACTGCCTTCAAAAACTGCAACTTCAAAAACCAGGAGGGCTGTTTTTTGGCCAGTGCACCATGGCCCATCTCTTTTACTGGCCCACTTATAATTCAAACATTTTATTCTATTACTGAGCATTCAGAGTTATGGAAATTCAGGTTCTACAGTAATCAATGAGGGACTGGAGAGATAGCTCATTGGTTAGGAGCATATATAACTCTTGTAGAAAACCTGGGATCCACTTATGGTATGCACATGGCAGTTCATAACTGTAAGTGCAGTCTGAGGGGCTGCAGTGCCTTCTTCTGACCTCCTCCTGTAACTGGCATCCATGCAGGGCACATTCATACATGTAGAAAAACCACTTTTACACATAAAATACAGGGATATAAAAAGACTAAAATAAGCCTGTTTAGGGAACCAAGCTCTAATATACACACTGTAGGTGAACCTTCGGGTGTTATTGATATTGATACTGGACCACTCCCAAGGAGTTTTAGGTGTATTTTGTTCTAGATAATTTGATGTCAACTTGACAGAAACCAGAATTTTTTTTTGTTGTTTTCTTTTTTGAAGATGGAACTTCAGTTGAGAAAACGAACTGGAAGTCTGGCCTGTAGACAAGCCTGTGGTGTATGTTTTTAACTGGTTGTTGATGTGGTAGTGTGTAGCTCCTTGTGGGCCATGCTACCTCTAGGTTTGGTGGTCTTGGGTGCTATAAGAAAACAGGCTGAACATGCCACAAAGAGAGAGCCAGTAGGAAGCACTCTTACACAGCCTCAGCATTAGCTCCTACCCCCAGACTCCCGACTTGGGTTCCTGCTCTGACTTCTCTGGATGATGGATTATGAGATGTATACAAACACTTTCCTCCCCAAGTTGCTTTTGAGCCTGATGTTTTACCATATCCATACAAACCTAACTGAGATGCACTTCAGCTGCAGCCAGTTCACCTTCTGCCTGGTGTTGTTCTTGGTGCTATCAAAAATTCTATCTGCTGGAACACCAACAGCTCTGTCTCTAAGATCAATAATTAATAAATGGAACTGAAATGGAAAACTTCTGTAAGGCAAAGGAGACTACCAATAGAACTAAACAGCAGTACACAGATTGGGAAAAGATATTCACCAATCCTACATCTGCCAAAGGGATAATATAAAAAAAATATAAAGAACCCAAGAAATTAAATACCAACAATCCAAATAATCCAATTAAAAATGGGGTGCAGAGCTAATCAGAAAATTCTCAACAGAGGAGTCTTGAATGGCTGAGAAACACTTAAAGAAATGCTCAACATTAAGCCTAGGATGTATATTCTTGTCATAAAAATAGGCTGGTAGTTGACATGACCATGATTTTGTCAACTGACTATTAGTTTGTATTGCTTAATTATCCTAAACAGACTACAATAGCACTTTCAAGGTACTGGAAGTAAGCTTCATATTATAATTGAGTTGTATGGGTTCAATACTTCATATTAGAGTAGAAATGTAATGTGTGTGAAGAATAACATTAAATTTGAATTCTACACCAATGTATCAAAGTTAATCTTATTTTGTATCAATATACAAAATTGTATACCAATGATTTAAAAATAACCTTATTTGTTAGTAACAAACAAGGAGTAGATTTGATAATCTACTTTTTATCCTGTCATCTCTATACATTTCTATATCCCCCCTTCTTTCTTTTCAACCCCTATCTCCATATCTATGAAAGAAAGATAAAGGAAAAGAGAGCCATCCCTGAGTCCAACTTTGTTTTCTCTCTGTATAAGAACAGAAATAACTTATAAACAACTCCCAATGAAATAAGCATCTGTAGCTCAAGAGAGCAAACAAACACCTACCCAATCACTCACTTAGGGAAAATGGGGCATCGTTCTCTTAAGGTTTCTTATGCTTTATTTGGGGAGAATAGTACCTTTTTAGGGACCCAAATAAAATTGGGGACTATGGTTAATCAAGCCAGGAATAGCAGTTGTGGTCCAGTTTCCAAATTCCAGGCTTAATAAGAGTCCTGTGTGGACTTTCTTGCTATAAGACAGAAATAATCAACCCCCTTAACTGCTGTCTTAGACCACTGGACGGACAAGCTAGGGCACATAACTTGCCCCTCTTAGTGAAGAAAGACAAACTTGTCACTTTTTACTCTTGTCTTTGGTGTTTAAATGTTGTTGTATATATTATATTCTGTTAGAGAAAAAAAGAACAAAATTTCATTTGCTGGCCATTAGTTCTAACTCATTTCAATGATTCTCAAGAAAAAGAAACAACAAAAACTGATAAACTAGCTCTGTCCTTGGAGCCAGGCTGCCTGGATCAAACTGGCAGGAAGCCCAGGGCTGCCTGAATTCCTAATGATGTGCTCTAAACTCCAGCCAGCCCAAATCCCTCAAACATGGCAAGTGCAAGGTCACTACCCACAACAGAAAAAATTAGGTGGCTAAAAAATGAGAGCTAATATGATGGGTCTTTCCAGGAACTGTGTGGTAAGCAATGACCAGATAAAGCCACTGGTAAGGTCTTTTTCAGTCCTAGTCACTCCTTGGACTCCTTGGTGATGGGCTCTGAACAACTTTCATTATAAAGGCTATGCATTTTCAGCAAGGAAATGTTTCACACACAAGAAACATCCTGGGCAGGATGCCAACTTGGATACTCCTAGTTTCTCTATTATCGTTCACAGAGTCTGCCTTTAGCATTTAACATTTAGGTATAAGATCCTTTTAAATTATGCTATAAAATTAAAGAAATGTTTTGTCTGTTTTACTACATGTTTGTTTCTTATTGGCTTTAAAGGTATAAATTTATTGTGTTCTATATATCTTGGTTAAAATCTTTAAAATCTATAACAAATAGTTATGCTTGTAATTTAAGGCCAGAGCCATTCTAACAGTAAATGAAATGAACCAACAGTAATAAATTTATAAAAATAAAAATTTAAGCAATATTTTCTTAATAAAGACGTTAAAACTACATCTCCAGCATATATCTGTGAACTTTTATCTAAGGATTAATGATTTGCTTATTGATTATGATGTTTGAAATTTAAGTTCAAACTCTTGCTTAAAATATATGAGTGCATGTGCATTTGTAACACAGATATTATGTGATTCAATCCTAGTTCAAAGCATTGTAAAAATCTGGTTTTAAGTTCTAAAAATTATGGTTATACACTATGACTTCGTTCTTAAACAAATGTAACAGGACTCATTTGTATTAATTACATTACAGTCAATATAAAGTATTAATAACTTTAAAATTTTCCATAAATTATAAATTAAATATATTAGTAACACTGATAAATTTTCTTTAAAAACTGTTGTATTCTATAATGATATGCCATATGGAAACCAGAAAAGTTTCCAACCTCTATAATTATAGATCTTGATGCTAAAGTAAAGAAATTCTAATTTAATGGTTATCATTTATGTAACTTCTCAAGGTATTATTGTACATCAAAATCATGGTATATAAAACAGGAGATGCAAATTAATGCAGGGGATAAAATTGCTCAGCTGTTACTGTTTCCCTACATTAAGGGCAAAGCCGTTCCAGTAAAAAAGAATGGGTACATTTGAAAATACAGAAAAATATATGTTCTGGCAAACTATGGTATATATTCACTTATAAGTAGATATTAACCCAACATAGATGCTCTCTGAGAAACTCTACTCAGTGGAGGATTGGAACAAATACTGGAAATCATTGCCAAACTCTAGACCAAGAGCTATAAGTTATATAAAAGAGTGGCCCAGATAAAAAACATTAATAAGTATTTAAGATTATGGATAAAAAAAAACTTAATAAAAATCATTAGAAACAGATGACATGGGATTGAGACAAGGATCCCATACCTGCCCCACTATATAAAAAAATAAATAGTTTAATTAATTAATATTGTCTATGTCTTGATTGACCACTAGTGGGTTAAAAAGTACAACAGTAATAATAATTATAGACATAATAATAAACATTCTTAAGCCACACTGGTACTTTAACTACAACTGGTATGTAAAGTTAAGAACTATTATCACAAACTGTTTAAAATAATTAAAGCTTATGGTTTTGTTAGAGAGTAGCTCAGTTAACCACAAGTGTTTTCTAAAAATTATCAGCCAATATATAGCTAGAAACAAACAATTCAGATATACTAAAATTAAACAGATGTGGTCCTCTAGCACTTATCTACAGACTACAGATTATAATGTTCTGTTTTATGTTTATAAAATATAAGTTAGAGCAGACAACTGAAGACAGACAAGGATTGAGCACAGATGTGCTGGTCCTCAAGCTTATCAGAGATCTGCTAAATATGGCATTAATTATATTTAAACTAGTTAAGACAGAGATTCCCACATCCTAGCAATGGCTTCCTATGTTTAAAGGTCTGAAAAAAAATGTTTACTATTTGAGGGTCTAAGAAAGTGTTTAAATGTTGGTAAGTACAAGTGACATATTTAAAATAAGATCAATGGTTATAATAAACTGGTAAAGTACTGGCTGCTTATTAAAAATGAGTCTGTCAAATCTATATATCAAGTATTCTGGAAAAAATGTTTATGCTTTTAATAGGTTTCAAAGCCATAAGCCTACTCTAGCTGCCTTATGGATACACTTTTAACTCCTGTCTCCAGCCTGTATTTGTCTCAACAGATTTTTACCTGACTAACAGACTCCATCCAGAGATCACCTGTAAATTACAAGCTGCTAAGATCTAGACCTGCTATTACTCCAAGAAGGTGGACTCTGTGCTGCCCTCAAAGAAGAAGGTTGCTTTTATATGGACCACTCTGGGGTGGTCAAAGATAGCATGGCTAAGGTTAGAGAAGGCTTAGAAAAGAGGAAAAGACAAGGAGAACAGGAGCAGAGTTGGTTCCATAACTTGTTCTCCACCTCCCCTTGGCTTACTACGTTGCTGCCCTCCATTCTGGGCCCCCTGGTAGGATTTCTCCTCCTTATCTCTTTTGGCCTCTGGGCTTTTAGACACACAACCTTTGTAAAACAACAGCTAGATGCTCAAGATGCTCAAGCAGTACAGGTGCATTACCATAAACTTGACTTGGCAGACCAAGGCCTTGATGAGCCTGAACACTAATGTGCCTCTGTTCCCCCTTCCTTGACATGGTGAGAATGGCATATACTCAGATATTGCCTGACATAAGGCATGGGCAACTGCAAGGGGTGTGGAACAAGGTACCGCAGAGGGAGGACCCGATCGTCCAACTCTGAGTCCCCTGAGAAGTAAACCTGATTGCATAGAGGTTGATGTCGAAAACTGTCTTGTTCACTGTATGTTGGGGACGCCCACAGATAGTAGATCAGGACCTCCCTCTCCTCCTCAAAAAGACATCTTGACAAGCCAATCTGGCCCTAGGAGGATCAGGTCAATGCTTCCTCCTCTGGTTAATGCCCGCTCCCTCCGGGGACTAACGCTCACCCACATATATAATGGACCCATCTACCTCTTCTTTTAATAAAGAAAGGGAGGATACCTTGGCATTCCTTTGTCTTAAAGGGTTGGGCTTCTCAGCTCGAGGTCACAGTCCCAGCACCCTGACCTTGGCCTGTGGCTGCCTTGTCTTTATAAGACATACAATAGCCTCGACCCCACCTGCTACTTCTGCTGTATTTTCACGGTTGTTTGTTCCTACCCAGACAACGACCTTAGGCGTAATGCTCTCCAGCTTCTCCATTCTTTAGTCCCCATAAAACACGTCGCGTTGTGTCTCCCCCAATTCCAAAACTAAGTGCATGAAGTGGGCACAACGGCTCTCGCCATATCTCGTCCTGCTGCATTGACTGTACCACGGAGTCTCCCACAAACGGCATGTCCAGCTCTTTTGTCTTTACAGTCCAGAACAAACCTGTTATGCTGAGACATCCACCTGCCATCTCCTTGAATATCTTCCACTGCATGTGGAACAGCTGCTGGGTTCGAGTCTCCTTGGCTCACTCTACACAGAGGCAGAGGGTCCGTGTGCGCCCCCAGCGGCTGCGGGGTTGGAGGGTTGCGCTGTCTGTTGCTCGCTCGCTTGGTCCTGATGGGCCCTGATCCAGGACGCGTCCCCTTCTCGGGCCCCACCACCAACCAGCAGCTTTATTTTTAATAGCTAGAAAATGTAAACAACCCAGATTTCCCTCAACAGAATGGATAAGGAAATTGTGATACATATACACAATGAAATATTACTGTTATTAAAAACAAATAAATCGTGAAATTTTCAAGCAAATGGATGGAACTATAAAAGATCATCCTGAGTGAGGAAACCCAAACCCAGAAAGAGACACATGATATGTACTCATAAGCAGATATTAGCCATAGAGTACAGGATAACCATATTGCAATTCACAGGCCCAAAGAAGCTAAGTAACAAGGAGGGCACAAGGGAGGATGCATGAATCTCACTGAGAATGGGAAGTAACAGACAGAGGAAGTGCTTGAAGAGAAGGAACAGGATAGGAGAGGGAGTGCTGAGGGAAATGAGGGTGGGGATCTGATGTGGGGAGAGCAGGGGAGGTGGGGAACGGACGGCTTGCAGAGAGAAGAGAAACCACGGCCCGGGGCATCTCTGAGATAGGCTGGAGACTTACAACAGGGTAGACTCCTGTAAGGACATGGGGGTGACTCTAGCTGAGACTCCCTAATAGCGGCAGACGTGGAGACTGAAGAAGCCACCCTCTGGTTGGATGTGACTCCTAATAAAAGGAGGAGAACACCGACCCACCCACAAGACTGTGACCCAAAATTTATCCTGCCTACAAGACATGCAAGGATAAGGAAAGAGTAGAGATTGAGAGAATGTCTAATTCATGTCTGGCCACACCATTGCAAGAGAGCCAACTATTAATGACACTCTGATATACCTGCAGATGGGATCTTAGCATAGCTGTCCTCCGAGAGGCCCCACCCAGCAACGGATTGAAACAGATGCTGAGAATCACAGCCAAACACTGGGCCCCACCCCTTCACGCCCTAGATATCATACTTCCTGATCAGTAGCAGCTTACAGGATGGCATGATGGCTGTTCCTCAGCACAGCCCAGGGCTTGTCATAGAGTGCTAATTAATAGTGTTTACAGATTCTTAAAACTGTCCAAGCTTGGTCTACAGAGGCACAAAGGTGCCTTTGTGGGACTAAAATCTAGCTCTAGAGCTCAGGTCAGATGAGACTAGGCCATCCAGATGGGGAGGGACAGAACAGAGCTCCTGCTGGAGAGAGAGCTGGGCTCAATCCAGAAAATGAGGTGGTCAAGGCAGCTCAGTTGTGGGCTCTGGGCCAAGGTGGCTGTGGGTCTCCTCTTACCTGGGGGGGTGTTGGCCAGCAGCCCATGCATGGAGGCAGGAGGAGCAGAAGGCGAGGTGCTTGGAAGGGGAGGAGCATGATGGAAATAACCTCTGGGTACCACTTCAGGGAGCTAGTTCAACTTTATTCAGGGAGAACAAAAGGTATATAGTCCTTGGGGAGTGGGCAGGGGGTCTCCTAGGATAGGTGTACATGATTGGTTGAAACTAGACACTTCAAGGATGCTTGTTTTGCATTTGGCAGCACGTTCCTATCATATGAACGGGAACGCAGTACCCAATTATCCTATAGACACAGGAAGGGGAGAGATAGCAGGGAGCGGTGCCAAAGACAATATCAAACTTGGCTAGGGACATCTATGCCTAGAGACACTCTCCAGATAAGGTCAGGCAGAGAGCTGGAGACCCTGCTGGGGAGAGGGAATCCTCTATCTAGTGTCTAACTCAGAAAGGCTATCTGGGCTGGGAGGACTGCGACCTCAAACAGCAGGGTCCTTCCAACAGGTGGCTTCCAGGACTGCAAGGTTAGTCTTGCTTCTCCATTCAAAGCAAACACAGACTGTGCTCTGTGGTGCCTGAAGGCCATGGGACTGGGGTGAGGAATGGGGGATGGGGGTGGAGAGCCAATTCAGGGTTGGAGTTGGGTTGAGGTGTGTCTAAACCCCTAACCACCCCGCCCCCGGCACACCTTATCTTGATGTCAGCAGGGGTAGGAGAACTCTACTCCTGTCCTGGACCTGTACGTCCAGGCAAATAAGACGTGTGCCTGCACTTTTGCACCTCCTCTTGAAAGCTTTCATAGCTCAGTATTCTGTTAAACTTTCTCTCCCCACATAAGATTATGCCCAGCAGCACTGAAAATTCCTCCTCATACAAATGAGGCATCTTCAGTGCCCTGGCCATGGCCAATATTGTACACTCACCCCAAAAGCCCCTACCCACCTGCTAAGGTTTAAGTAGCCTCTGTCTCCTCCATTGCACAAGCTGTTTCCTGAAGCCTGCCTCTTCTCCTCAGGCTCTCTAGCTGCACGAAGTCTCTTTCACCAGTGGCTGTCCGGCCTCACTTTCCCTCTCAGAATCCACCATTTGCAGAGTATCATGCCACCTTGGGTGGGGAAATGGAGTCTGAGTGACAGAGGCCACCTTGAGGGCTTGCCAGTTGTCAAACTGAGAAGGTAGAGAAAGCCTTTGGTAGAGCAAGTCTAGTGTTTTAAGATAATTTCACAACTGTGGCTTTGATGGACACCATGGGTCTCACGTCAAAAAGGAAGGTGTGCAAGGAGCCTGAGGTGTGTCAAGGGTGCACAGGTATTTGCATATACGCTATCATAAGGTTCTAAGATGAGCAAAATATCAGAAGTCCAAGTCCCATTGCTTTTTTTTTTTTGAGACAAGGTTTCTTTGTGTAGCCTTGGCTGTCCTAGACTCACTTTGTAGACCAGGCTGGCCTTGAACTCACAGCGATCCTCCTGCCTCTGCCTCCCGAGTGCTGGGATTAAAGGTGTGCGCCACCACGCCTGGCCCAAGTCCCATTGCTTGAGGTGAAACCTTGACACACAGTGGAGCAACTTTCCTTTAGTGGATACAGGCTGGAGACTGCTTTGTGAGGCTAGAGACTTTCTAGCTGCTGGAGTAAAGAGCGAAACGTAGGCATAAAAGCCCAACTCCTTAGGATCTGGGGATGTAAATCGAGTAGATAGATGGATGATGGTTACAGCTGAGACCAAAGGCAAGGGATGGGACACTGTAGAGTAAGAAGAGCTCTAAGAGGACACAGGTCCCTGGTGGACAGAGTGCAATGTTCAGGTGACTGTGGCCTCTAATGTTGCTTTGTGGCCCCTCCCTCTCAGAGCAGCTGAAATCCAGGAGCTTCTGAGACGTCACCTAGACCCTGACACATCCAATGTTTTCCCGCTCACATCTGGGGCCGGTAGCAGAAAGCAACTTCGTGGTCTCCCAGGGCACAGCTTATGCCTAGGGCACTGGCAGGGTTGTGTGTGGTAGCAAGCTCAGTCATTTTCTCAGCTTCAGTGGGAGAGAAGCCAATTTCTAGATAAGATGGCCGAGAGAGCCAAGGGTGGCTGGAGGGCAAGTGGAGGAGTGGAGAAGGGGCAGGAGGAGGGCAGGGCCCTCCCTTCCTGGATGCCTGTTCTCCAGTCATGTACCAGAGTCATTTCCCCAGTGTAGTGTGTTCTGTGTATGCGGCACACTTGGATGGTGCAGACATTGCAGCACATTGTGAGTGCATGCGTATGTGTGCGCGCGCGCGTGCGTGTGTGTTTGGCACAAAATGATCACCAGATCTCAATCCATAATAACCACCCCCACGATGACCATGGATTTGTCTAGGAGAGGTGTGGTCAGTGCTATTTGTGGACATAAAGGCCATTCTCTGAGGAGCCAGCCCAGCCTCATCAAGTCACCTCAGCCACTTGCCTTGTCTAGACTACAGAACCTGAAGATGAAGAGTCTGCTCCTGACTGTCACACTGTTTGGTCTACTGGCTGTCCTACAGGCCCAGGATGACCTGCCCTTCCTTCCAGAAGACAAGAACGTGAGTCAGGGAGGGAGAGGAGACATTGTAGTTGGAATGTTTGACTCTTGTCCTATGCCCGAGGCCTGGAGTGGAGCTTGCACTCCCCTGAGTCTGTCCTCTAACCCTGCACCTCTGTCCGGAGTCTTCTCTTCTCTCTGTTGCTCTCACTTGTTTCTACTGCTGTTCTACCAGTAGGCATGGACCCTCCTAGCTACAAAGTGTGAACACAGAAGTTTCCTAGTTCCAGTGATTCCAAGAACCAGAATATTTCTCAGGGATTGGACATTTGTGTCCTGTCCAAGAACCAAAGACTTTGGGAACAGACACTTCCTGCCTAGCCGGAATGTGGTTTTCAGGCACACCTTAAGAAACACAGAGTCAAGGACAATACAGGCTGTAAACTTTAAACCCCTACCCAGATCTAGCCAATGGTCAGAACATTCTCCACAGTAGAGTGGAGAGTTGGATATGACTTTCTCACGTACTCTGGTGCCTCATATTTGACCATTTTCCCTGGATGGGGAGACCTGGTGGCACTCAGAGGAAGGACAGCAGGTTACCAAGAAGAGACTTGATACCCTATGAGCATATACAGGGGGAGGAAATCCCCCTCAGGAACAGTCATAGGGGAGGGGAATAAGGGGAAAATGGGAAGGAGGGAAGAATGGGAGGATACAAGGGATGGGATAACCATTGAGATGTAATATGAATAAATTAATAAAATAATATATATCTTGGAAAAAAAAGAAACACAGAGCTGGGGAGTGAGGACAGGCTGCGGTTTCAGCCAGTGTTCTAGAATGTTTCTTCATGCCCCTGCCAATGTGCTGGATCCTGGAGGATGTCTTGTCTTGGGCTGGGGTGTCCTCAGGGCTCTGTTTATTATAGGTCTCGGGCACCTGGTACAGAAAGGCAAAAGTGTTTAGCCTGAACATCCCAGAGATGGAGACACCAATGGAAAACTTCCCTTTTGTAGTGAGAGCCCTGAACAAGGGAACCCTGGAGGTTACAGACGTTTCTATGTGAGTGTCATCACCATGATTCCTCCCAGCTGTCCCTTCCCATCTCATTCATGCTCTGAGTGTGGATGACAAGCAGATTCCCCCTTTGAGGGGACAGCATCCCACAACCATCTGAAGTGGCAGATGCAGCTGATATGGCATTTGGAAGCCACTGATTCACCGTGCAAGCCGAGCAGAGCACAGGCGTTGGCTCTGAAAGAGGCTGCGGGTGCATTTCCTATTTTTTAGGGTTAATGGGCAATGCGTTGAGATTGGATTCCTGCTGAAGAAAACAGAGAAGCCTGGCCAATACACAGCCTGTGAGTCCCCTTTCTGAATTTTTCTCCTGTTGCTGTGATAAAACTCTGTTCCAATTGATTAGGGGGAGGTGGGTTATTTTAGCTCGCTGTCAAAGTGCTGTCCCTCATAGCAGGTAATGCAAGGTATCTGGTGGTTGCAGCAGCTGCTTACATTACAGCTACTGCCAGAAGAAGAAAATGAGGGATGCTTGCATGGCAGTACTTAGATGGCTCACTCCATTTTACACAGTCCAGGGTCTGCCACCCAATGTATAGTTCCACCACAGTTAAGATGGTTTTTACCACATCAACTATCACAGTCAAGATAGTGTGCCACTGGCATAGCAGAGGTATAGTTCCCAGGAACATCTTGCTTGCCAATTGGTTGTTTATCCTCAATTGTCAGTCTCTCCCCTCCCTTACAGGAACAAGCTCCTATCACTGGATCATCTCTGCCCTGCTGAGCATCCAGGAGAGACTAGCTAGTTAACTCCTAGAGACTTTAGAGGTCACAGGATAGTCCATAGAAGAGATCATGTTTCCTTCTGCAGAGTTCTGTCCCTTGATCCATAGGGAGATTGAGTCTTAGGATCTAAGAAGCAGGACAGGGCTATGGCTAAGGTATTATGTCAAGGTCCAGCATCTATCTTCCCTGTCACCCTTGGTTTAGACTCTATGCCTGGACGACACCTTTCTAGGGGAGAATTTGGCTCCTGTGAAGAGACTATAGCCAGCCTAAGCTTTATATGATTGGGAGTTCATGGGACAATGCTAACATCATCTATAGCAGTAGTCCTAAGCCTGTGGGTCACAAGCCCTTTGGGGGTGGCATATCAGATATCCTGCATATCAGATATTTACATTATGATTTTGAACCATAGAAAAATCACAACAGTATAATCTTACGGTTGGGGAGGTGGGTCATCACAGCATGAGAAACTGTATTAATGGGTCATGACATTAGGAATGTTGGGGCCCTCTGCTCTAGGCATTCTCTTAGTGTGATCAGAATGATATGTCTGCAACAAGACACTACAGCCCAGTTTTCTCTGTTCATCTCCAGACGGGGACTCACTACTCATCTACATCTATGAGCTGCCAGAGATGGACCACTACATCTTGTACAGTGAATGCAATGTGTTTGAGGAGAAAGTCTATGTGGGAGAACTCATAGGTAGAACCGGAGGGGTCCCGTTTCCTGATTTGTTGTATGGTCTCCACTAGCAGAGAGTAGGGGATGTGCAGCAGTTATACCTTGGCACCAGGGATTATAATGCTTAACACGAGAGACTTGATGAGTGCCTAGGATCTGAACACAGGATACTGCCTGTGCAGTGGCAACATCTGGGTGAGAAGGGTCAGCTGGACAGGGGCTACTATCATAGCAAAGAGCAGATATGGCCCTCAGGGTCATGACCACTCTATGGAAGTTTAAATCAGTGCACTGCTAAGTGCCATTTCCTGTGTCATCAGTTTGAAGGGTTGACTCCTAAGGGGACTTTGGTTGGCAATGTCCTTCTAGAGTTGAGACATAGACTAGTGTCCCTGTGCTGCAGGTCCTTTCTAGGTTAGAGTTATCCTGCGCAGACATTCAGAATATATGCTATGTCTTTTTACTTGCCTACAGTCTGGTGTCTATCTCCTCCATCCGTACCCTACCTCCTTGTATACTCTTCAGTCCTTCCTTCTCCACTCCCTGAGCCAGGGTGAAGTCCCTAGTGCTGGGTAGTGATCCTGGCCTTGTGTCACTGCTCTCTGAAGAGCTGGGCAGTCATGACCCTTCTAGTCATCCAGCCTCTGCACACAGGGAAGGACCCCAAAGAAAACCAGCAGGCCTTAGAAGATTTCAAGAAATTCGCACAGCGGAAAGGCTTCACACCAGAAAACATCATTGTGCTTGAACAGAGAGGTGAGCAAGTGACATTAGAGTTCACACACTAGTCCACTGAAAGGACTTTGCTTCCCTCTGGTTACGCAGAGCTGAACATGCCCCTTCCCTGTGTTCTTCTGTGTCAGCCATTACTCAAAATGACATGTATGTATCTCCATGCCCGTGGTGTCTCTCTGTGTCACTATTTGCCTCCTCTCCCATTAGGAGGACAACAGGGCAATGTTTCAGGTCTTGATCATGATGACATTTAAACTGAGGTGTGAAGGTACCTAGATCTTCACCCGCTGCCCCTCTGCAGCCCTGGGTTTTTCTGTTTCTACAGGAATGTGTGTCCCTGAAGTTTATGATGGTAAGTTACTCCCTGAAAAAAAAACCTTAGGTCAGTTCAGACTCTTCAGTACTGGAGTTCTGTTGTTCATCTGCTTGAACACTTATACCTAGATAGGAAGACTTTGCATGTCCAGGCATGAGTGGCCTCCCAAGAATGCGGCCCCAGGCAAAATTCTAGGACACTGAGGATTTGTTCCCTGCCTCCCAGGAATCCTTCCCACTCCACAGTCTCCATGTGGCCTCATTTCTTACTCAACACACCTATCATAGATTCTTAGTGACCTCCCTGGTCAAGTGGGCAGATTGTGCTTAAGGACCATGCTTGCCCTGCAGTGTCCTTAGAGAGCCTGTGGGAAGGAAGCTCTCTGATTGTCATGTATTTCCTATGAGCCACACTCTGACTTTTACTTCCATAGTAGAAGGAGGGCCCCTTACCTCTGTTCCTCTTCCTGTCACAGATACCCCTCCAAACTGCAAATCTGAAGTCAAACATGACTCCAATGTATAGGAGAGCCTTTCCTGGAGTTCTCATCTCCTTGGACAACACAACACTGAGACAAACCATTCAAGACCATCTCTTCCTGGACACTCACTACTCACTGGACCACACTCCTGATAGGATCTCTTATCTACCCAAATCCAAGTAAAGCCTTAAGCAGACATTCTGGATTCAATGTGTGTTTGTGAAGTCTCCTGTATGCTCTCAGAAGCTGTCTGACAAGGTTGGGGAACTATGGGATACAGTAGGCGCCAGACCCCAAGGATCATGGGATCCTGGCACCCTGTAGGATAGAGGATAGAAAATCATTTGATGGAATACCACCCAACTTGGCTTCAAAAGGTGTTTAAATTTGTGTCAGGAAAATTTGGAAAGCTGCTGGTTTGGTGGGAATGGGGAGATGATATCACAGATTCAAATGTATGTAGGTTATGATAGGATCTTGCTGCAGTGGGGACTTCAAGGAATCCTGTGTGAACTCAGCAGTAAGTGACCTGGTAGAAAGGACAGAGGTGAAGTGCCCTACTAAATCTTCCATCATCACCTCTAATGCAAGACACTACCAGATACAGCCCTACTAGTCATTTTTTTTACTCTATTTACCCTACATGTAGTTTTTGCAGTGTTCAAGGTCTGTGCAGACATTGAATATGGAGTTATAGTGAGGGAGGAATTACCCTGTACCTAGGAACTGGCATCTCAATAGGATCTAGGTTCCCGGAGAATGGGCATATGGCAACATCTTTCCCTGATAAGTTGTTGGTTGTTTCCAACTCAACAACTTTTCACCCTCACATCTTGTTCTTTCCTTTCCTTCTTTGCCTTGATGTGATTATTGCTGAGGACTATAGGTCATCCAGAAAGGGAGCATCCCATTTCAAGTCCCTGGTGGAACTTGAGGTAGTTTGTACACATTGCAGATGAGGTGTAGCAAGAACCCGGCAACTAGTAGCACAGCATCCCTCTCTGCAGACTACAAAAAATATAGAAGGGTCAAAGGCCTTTATACAACATTGTAAGAAAACAGTACCTAATGGGAATGGTGGCGCACTCCTTTAATCCCAGAACTCTGGAGGCAGAGACAGGAGGATCTCTGAGTTTGAGGCCAGCCTGATCTACAAAGGGAGTCCAGGACACCCAGGGCTACACAGAGAAACCCTGTCTTGAAAAAAATAAAGAAAACAACACCTGAACAATGCCAAAACCAATGGACATGCTAATGTGGGAGGGGAAATCTCATGGAGTAACTCCTAGGCAGAACTACAGACATTAATGACAGTGTAGATTTGGAGAATTAATCTCTCCCTGGGTTGAGTTTCCAATCATGTTGTCCATTACAAAGCAATCAGCTCCAAAATCATATACAGCAAAGGAGCAGCTAACAGCAGCTGTATTTATATGTTCAAATAACAAAAGGCTGTCAGTCCCAGTGGGCATCAGAGCAATGTGGGATGCATAGAAGGGAGAACTGATGTAATATTCCTATTTTTTTTAAATGAAAGAAGTGGAAAATGTCCAGCAATGTCATTAAAGGGAAGCCCTGAAACAATGGGATAAAAATCTGAGCTGCAAAGTCCAGAGTTGATTATGAGAAAGATATCACATACATTTGTAGAAATCATTTTTAATTTTAGCTTTGGTGGTCAAATGCTACCCTTGAGTTTTCTCTTTGACAATTGTTAATATGAATTCTAATGACTGTTGACCAAGGTTTCTAGCAACTGAATACACAATACAATATGTCAGCCAAATCTTCTCTGTGTTTTCCTTTATGGACATGCCTTCCATATACCTTCAACTACTGAGCTGTTCTGCTCCGACTTTGCCTGTTGAGCTAGCTGTCTCATTGTTGTATAACTTACCTAGGGATTATTTCTATTTAGCCCACACAGGGATGTCATAGCAGACCAGAAAAATAACTCCACCCTTGTTCCACTTGAAACCAGTGAGATTCTTGGGGGAACTTGTGAGGGTACTTTTATGAGCACAGGTGAGAGAGTTCCATCTAGCAATGGTGAGACCCATAAAAGCTCCATCACTGCAGTAACTGCAGCAAAGTCTCCTCTCTCCCAGCAATTGCTATAGCCCTGGTATCTTGCAGCGAGAACCATGCATTTTGTAAATTCCTGTGTTCTTGTAATTTTCTTATGAGCTTTGTGAGTCTTCTCAAACTTTTCATCTGGAGGAAATAATTTCATGGGACTCCACTCCTTCCTCAGGCTCTTCCATTTTCCTTGGCCACTCATTTTATTTATTCATTCATTTATATTTACTTTTATCAATTACATTTTTTGTTTTTTTAGAATATGGGGGTAACACTAGCTGAGACTCCTATTAGCAGGGGTAGTGGAGACTGAAGAGGACACCTTCTAACTAGACATGACTCCTAGTGGAAGAAGGAGAACAGCAATCCACACACAGAAACTTCTACCCAGGACTTGCTCTGCCTACAAGATATGCAGGGATAGGGAGTGGAGATTGAGAAAATGTCTAGCCAGTGCCTTGCCCAACCTCAGACCCACCCATGGGAGACAGCCAATTCCTGGCACTATTCATAATACTCTGCTATGTTTGCTGATGGAAACCTAGCATGGCTGCAACTGAAACACATGCTGAGACCCACAGCCAACCATGGAGTAAAGTATGAGAAGTCTTGGGAAAGAGTATGGGGAAGTATGGGGGAGTCAGGATGGGCAGGAGCTCCATTGGAAGAAAGACAGAGTCAACTAACTGGGGCCCAGGGGAGGTGTACTTTGGAAAGTGAGGCTTCAGCCAGGGACATACATGACCTAGTCCTGGGCCTCCTGAACAGATTTAGTTAAAGGGGAGCTTGGTCGTCACATGGGTACCCTAGTGAGGGAAGTGGAGGCTGACTCTGACATGGACTCTGTTTCTTGCTTTTTTTTGTCACTTTCCCTGGTGAGGCTGCCTCAGTGGGCCACAGGGAAGCTGAAACCCTCAGTCCTGATGCAACTTAATATGCTAGAGTGGGTGTAGAAGACACAATGGAAGAAATCAATGTATTATGTCAAATAAAATGTTAAGTCTAAAAATTCCTGACACAAAACATCCAAGAAATCAAGGACATCATAAAAAGATGAAACCTTAGAATAATAGGAATAGAAGAAAGAGAAGATTCCTGGCTCCAAGGCCCAGAAAACTTTCTTTCTTTCTTTCTTTCTTTCTTCCTTTCTTTCGTTTTTCAAGATTAGGTTTTCCTGTGTAGCCTTGGCTGTCTTGGACTTGCTTTGTAGACCAGGCTGGCCTCGAATTCACAGTGATCCATCTGCTTTTGCCTCCTGAGTGCTGGGATTAAAGTCGTGTGCCACCACACCCAGCCAGAAAAGATTTTCAACAAAATCATGGAAGAAAAATTCCCCAATCTTAAGAAATAGATGCCTATCAGCATACAAGAGGACTATAGAACACTAAATAAACTAGACTAGAAAAGAAAGTCCTCCTGCTGCATAATTATTAAAGTACTAAATGTACAGAACTAACAAGAAATATTAAAAGCTGCAAGGGAAAAAGGCAAAGTAACATATAATGTCAAATGTATCAGAATCATATCTGACTTCTTAGCAGATACCACAGAAGCCAGAACGGCCTGGACAGATATCTTGCAAACCCTAAGAGACCACAGATGTCAGTCCAGACTACTATACCCAGCAAAACCTTTAATCAAAATAGATGGAGGAAACAAGATATTTCATGACAGAACAAAATTTAAACAATATCTCTACTCAAACCCAGCATTACAGAAGATACTAGAAGTAAAACTCCAACCAAAAAGGTAAACTACACCTAAGAAAACACAGGAAATAAATAATTTTATTGCAGCAAAAAGAAGAGAAACACACAAACACACTACAACCACAACATCAAAATAACAGCAATATCAATCATTGGTCATTAGTATCTGTCAACATCAATGGACTCAATTCCCCAATAAAAGGACACAGGCTAAGAGAATGGAAGTGTAAACAGGACACATAATTCTGTTGCATACAAGAAACACACCTCAGCAACAAAGATAGACATTACCTGAGAGTAAAAGGCTTGGGAAAGGTTTTCCAAGCAAACAAACCTTAGAAGCAAGCTGGAGTAGCCATTTTAATATCTAATAAAATCGACTTTCAACTAAAATTAATCAAAAGATGAGTAAGGACACTTCATACTCATCAAAGGAAAATTCCACCAAGATTACACCTCAATTCTCAACAGCTATGCCACAAATACAAAAGCACTCACATTTGTAAAAGAAACATTACTAAAGCATAATGCATTGAACTCCACACATTAATAGTGGGATACTTCAACACCCTACTTTCACCAATGAATAGATAATGAAGACAGACACTGGGCATGGTGGCACATGCCTTTAATCCCAGCATTTGGGAGGCAGAGGCAGGTGGATCTCTGTGAGTTTGAGGCCAGCCTGGTCTACAAAGTGAGTCCAGGACAGTCAAAGCTACACAGAGAAACCCTGTCTCAAAAAACAAACAAACAAGAAAAGACAGAAACGAAACAGAGAATTAATGAAACTAACAGAATTCATGAATCAAATGGAACCTTCTCCAAAATTCACCATGCAACCACTCATACAAGCAACTTAATGGCACCCCTGAAAGCTGTACAGCCAAGAGGACTAGATGGCTGGAACTAATCAAACTCAGGGTTGAAAACAATCAATTAGAAACAGAGAAAACAATTCAATGAATCAACGAAAACAAGAGCTGGTTCGTTGAGAAAATCAACAAGATATACAATCCCTTAGCCAAACTAACTAAAAGGCAGAAAGACACTATCCAAATCAACAAAAATAAATGAAAAGGAAGACATAGTGACAGACACCCAGGATATCTACAGAATCATTAGGTCTTACTTCAAAAGCCTGTATGCCACTAAATTTGAAAAGTCTAAATTAACTGGACAATTTTCTTGATAGACTCCACTTACCAAAATTGAATCAAGATCAGGTTAACAGTTGAAACAGTCCTGTAACTTCTAAGGAAATAGAAGCAGTCATCAAAAGTCTTTCAATCAGAAAAAGCCCAGGGACAAATAGATTCATAGCAGAATTCTACGAGACTTTCAAAGAAGAGCTAATACCAATATTGTTCAAACTATTCAACAAAATAGAAACAGGATGAACATTACCAAACTCATTCTATGAAGTCATAGTCACCCTGATAGCTAAACTACACAAAGAGCAAAGAAAGAATTTCAAAACAATTTCACTCATGAACATTGATGCAAAAATACTCGATAAAATACTTGCAAACCGAATCTAAGAACACTTCAAATACACCATCCACCACGATCAAGTAGGTTTCATCCCAGGGACGCAGGCATGGTTCACATACAAAAATCCATCAATGTGATCCACTACAAAAAAAGGTTTAAGAAAAAAAATCACATGATCATCTGATTTGATGCAGTAAATGCCTTTAACAAAATAAAACAGCCATTCATGTTAAAAGTCTTTGAGAGATTCGAGATACAAGGCACATAACTAAACATAACAAAGGCAATATATATCAAACATATATCCATTATCAAACTAAATGGAGATAAACTAAAATAAATTCCACTGAAATCAGGCACGATAAGGCTGTCCATTCTCTTTGTATCTTTTTAAAAAAGATTTATTTATTTATACAGTGCTCTGCCTGCATGTACACCTGAAGGCCAGAAGAGGGCATCAGAGCACCTTATAGATGGTTGTGAGCTACCATATGGGAATTGAACTCAGGACCTCTGGAAGAGCAGATGGTGCTCTTAACCTCTGAGCCATCTCTCTGGCCCTTCTTTGTATCTCTTAAATATAGTACTTGAAGTTCCATATAGAGCAAGAAGACAACTAAAGGAGATAAAGGGGATACAAATTGGAAAGGAAGAAGTAAAAGTATTAGTGTTTGCAGATGATATGATAATATATATAAGCGACCCCTCAAATTCTTTTTTTCTTTAAATAATTTATTCAAAGTACATCTCAATTGGTATCCCCTCACTTGTGTCTTCCCATTCCCCCTCCCTCCCTCTTTCACACTATTCCCCTCCCCTAGGCCTGTTACATAAGGGGACCTCCTCCCCTACTATATGATCACAGCCAATCAGGTCTCATCTGGGTATCCTGGTTTCCCTTCCTCTGAGTACCACCAGGCCTCCCCACCAAGGGCAAGTGGTCAAATAGGAGGCACCAGAATTCATGTCAGAGTTAGTCCCTGCTCTCCACACAACTGTGGGGAATGTGCTGTCCATTGGCTAGGTCTGAACAGGGGTTTAGGTTTATTGCATGCATTTTCCTTGGTTGGTACTGCAGTTTGTGCAGGCCCCCCCTGGGTCCAGATCCACCAGCCTTTATGGTCTTCTTATAAGATTCCTGGACCCTCTGGGTCCTTCTGTCTCCACATTCTCCCATACCTCTCTCATCTTGAGTCCATATAGCAAGTCCCAGCTTCTGTTTCAACCCCCCTCTGAGTGAAGACTCTTAGAGGACATCCATGTTGGGATAGTATACAATTACAAGTGAGTCTATACCATGTGTATCTTTCTGGATCTGGATTAACTCACTCAGGATGATCATTTCTAGTTCTGTGCATTTGCCTGCAAAATTCAAGATTTCCTTGATTTTAATAGCTGAGTAGTATTCCACAGTGTAAATGTACGACAGTTTCTTTATCCATTCTTCAGTTGAGGGACATCTAGGTTGTTTCCAGATTCTGGCTATCATGAACAAGGCTGCTATTAACATAGTTGAGCAAATGTCCTGTTGTATGGTGGAGAACTTTAGATTATATGCCCAGGAGTGGTATGGCTGGGTTGTGAGGTAGAGTTGTTCCCAATTTCCTGAGATAGTGCCAGATTGATTTCCAAAGTGGTTGTACAAGTTTGTACTTCCACCAGCAGTGGGAGAGTATTCCCCTTTCTCTGCATCCTTTCCAGCATGTGTAGTCACTTGAATTTTGATCTTAGCCATTTCGATAGGTGTAAGATGGAATCTCAGTTATTTTGATTTGCATTTCCATGATGACTAGGGATGTTGAGCATTTCTTTAAGTGTTTCTCAGATATTCAATACTCCTCTGTTGAGAATTCTCTGTTTAGCTCTGTACCCCATTTTAAATTGGGATATTTGGTTTGGTGGTGTTTAATTTTTGAGTTCTTTATATATTTTGGATATTAGCCCTTTGTCAGATGTAGGGTTGTGAAGATCTTTTCCCAGTCTGTAGGCTGTCGTTTTGTTCTGTTGACTGTTTTCTTTGCCATACAGAAGTTTTTCAGTTTTATGAGGTCTGATTTATTAATTGTTGATCTTAGAGCCTGAGCTATTGTTGTTCTGTTCAGGAAGTTGTCTTCTGTGCCAGTGAGTTCAAGGCTCTTCCCCACTTTTTCTTCTAGCAGATTTAGTGTGTCTGGTTTTTAATCCAGCTGGATTTTAGTATGGTGATAAATATGGGTATATTTTTGTTTTTCTACATGTAGACACCCAGTTAGACCAGCACCATTTGCTGAAGATGCTTTTTTTCCATTGTATGGATTTGGCTTCTTTATCAAAAATCAAATGTCCATAGTTTTGTGAGTTCATTTCTGCATCTTCTATTCAATTCCCCTGGTCAGCCAGCCTATTTCTATGCTAATACTCTAGGTTTTTTATTTTACTGTTGCGCTATTGTACAGCTTGAGATCTGGGATGGAGATTCTTTCAGAAGTTCTTTTCCGTATTGTTTTTGCTACTCTGCTTTTTTTCATATGAAGTTAAGAATTGACTCTTCAAGGTCTGGAAAGAATTGTCTTGGAAGTTTGATGGGAATTGCATTGCATCTATAAATTACCTTTGGTGAGATGGCCATTTTTATACTCCTGATCCACAAATATGAGAATCTTTCCATCTTCTGATATCTTGTTCTATTTATTTCTTTAGAGACTTGAAGTTTTTTTCATATAAGTCTTTCACTTGCTTGGTTAGAATTCTACCAAGATGCTTTATACTATTTGCAGCTATTGTGACGGGTGTAGTTTCCCTAATTTCTTTCTCAGCCTACTTGTCATTTGTATAGAGCAGGGCTACTGATTTATTTTTATTATGTTTCATTTTTAACATATACATTAATATTATTACACATGAATATAATAAACTACATACAGCAGGAAGAACCATGAGACAATCAGAAATTATATAAATGTTACATTCATAATGATTTGGCTATTTGTATTTGGCAAACTTGAAGTAAACCTCTTTCTTATCTTGTTGGGTCTAAATTTCTGAATGAAAATCAATATCTATCATATCTTATCTTTATTAACCTAAAACATCTATCTCTATCTAAAAAATCTTTACTCCTAACTATCTAAACTTAATTGTAAGAATAAACTACCTGTTGTTCAACCCCATCAGAGACTTGAGAAGGATTGAAACTTAAATACCTGAGTGAACCAGAAATGCAGACTAGCAGCTTCCAAAATGAAAAAAATGACTTAGACAGTTTACTGCCTGAACAGTCACCCAACACTAGCTATAATGTTAGGGCATCATCTTTGGCCTTCTAGCTCAATATATCTGCCAGACATATTTTCGAGGCAGGAACTATTGAGGACTTGCTTACCGTGTCTTGGCAGAGTTCAGCCATCAACTCTGCTTGCATATAAGCTTGCCTATTTTTAGGCAGAATTCTGTCTGTGGCAGAACCAAGGACATTTTGCTCAGTGGCTTGTTTGCCACATTTGAAGCCAACTCTTTAAGGAGGCTTTTTGAGGCTTATCATCTTCTTTGAGGCAGGCTGGGTATCAAAGAATCTTTAGAATAATAAAAACATCTTTAAATGCCATATTCTGTGGGTCTCTGAGGCTTTTGAAGACCTTATTTAACTATTTTACCTTATATATCTACGGAATCATATCAATTTGTTAGATCTGGGATATATATTCTTGTGATAAAATTAGACTAGTATTTGACATAACCATGATTTGCATCAGTACACAAAATTCTATACCAATGAATTAAACATAACCTTATTTGTGAGTAACAAGGCCTTGGGTTGAGGAGTAGATTCAATAATCTACATTTTGTTCTACCCTCCCTCTATATTTCTATATCTCCCTTTCTTTCTTTTCAGCTCCTATCTCCTTACCTACAAAAGAAAGATAAAGGAAAAGATTATTTATATTATTTGTGGCTATTGTGAAGGGTATAGTTTCCCTAACTTCTTTCTCAGCCTGTTTGTAATTTGTGTACAGGAGGGATACTGATTTTTGAGTTAATTTTATATCAAGCTACTTTGCTGAAGGTTTTTATCAGCTGCAAAAGTTCCTTAGATAGATTTTAAGGGCCCTTTATGTATGCTATTATGTCATCCACAAATAGTGATAGTTTGACTTCTCCCTTTATTATTTGTATCCCATTGATCTCTTTTAGTCGTTTTATTGCTCCAGCTAGAACTTCACGTAGTATTCTGAAGAGATATATAGAGAGTGCACAACCTTGCCTTGTCCCTGATTTCAGTGGAATTGATTTAAAATTCTCTCCATTTAGTTTGATGTTGGCTATAGGCTTGTTGTATATTGCCGTTATTATGTTGAGATATATGCCTTGTAGTTCCTTCTCTCTCCAAGACTTTAAACATTAATAGGTGTTGTATTTTGTCAAATACTTTTTTGGCATATAAGGAGATGAATATGTAGTTTTTTCTTTCAGTTTACTTATAAGATGGGTTATGTTGGTCGATTTGCATATATTGAGCCACCTCTGCATGCCTGGGATGAAGCCTACTTGGTCATGGTGAATGATAGTTTTGATGTGTCCTTGGAATAGGTCTGTGAGTATTTTAATGAGTAGTTTTGTGTCAGTATTCATAAGAGAAATTGATCTGAAATTCTCTTTCTTTGTGGAGTCTTTCTGTAGTTTAGGTATCAAGGTGACTGTAGCCTCATAGAATGAGGTTGGTACTTTTTCTTCTGTGTCTATTTTGTGGAATAGTTTACAGAGAATTGGTATTAGCTCATCTATGAAGGTCTGGTAGACTTCTGCACTGAATCCATCAAGCTCTGGGCTCTTTTTGCTTGAGAGAGTTTTGATGACTTCCTCAGTTCTCTTAGGAGATACAGGAGCATTTAATTTGTTTACCTGATCTTGATTCACTTTTGGTAGTTGGTATGTATCATTTTGTTTAAGTTTTCAAATATTGTGGCATATAGGCTTTTGAAATATGACCTAATGATTCCTTGGATTTCCTCACTGTCTGTTGTTATGTCTCCCTTTTCATTTCTGATTTTGTTGATTTGATTACTCTCCCTTTGCCTTTTAGTTAGTTTGGTTAAGGGTTTGTATATCTTGTTGATTTTCTCAAAGAACCAGATCTTGGTTTTGTTGATTCTATGTTTTTTTTTTGTTTTTGTTTTTGTTTTTGTTTTTTTTGGGATAATTTTTTTTGTTTTTTTCCTCCTTTATTAATTTATTCTTGTTACATCTCAATGGTTATCCCATCCCTTGTATCCTCCCATTCTTCCCTCCCTCCCAATTTCCCCTTATTCCCCTCCCCTATGACTGTTCCTGAGGGGGATTACCTCCCCCTCTATATGCTCATAGGGTATCAAGTCTCTTCTTGGTAACCTGCTGTCCTTCCTCTGAGTGCCACCAGGTCTCCCCCTCCAGGGGACATGGTCAAAGGTGAGGCACCAGAGTATGTGAGAAAGTAGTATCCCACTCTCCACCCTACTGTGGAGAGTGTTCTGTCCATTGGCTAGATCTGAGTAGGGGCTTAAGGTTTACCCCCTGTATTGTCCTTGGCTGGTGCCTTAGTTTGAGCGGGACCCCTGAGCCCAAATCTGCCTATCATAATGTTCTACTTGTAGGCTTCTAGGACCCTCTGGATCCTTCTACTTTGCCATTCTCCCATGCTTCTCTCATCTAGAGTCCCAATAGAATGTCCTCCCCTCTGTCTCAGTTTCCTGGTAAGTGAAGTCTTTCGTGGGACCTGCCCCTTGGGCTAATATGCAGATATAAGTGAGTATATACCATTTGAGTCTTTCTGCTTCTGGGTTAACTCACTCATTATGATCATTTCTAGCTCAATCCATTTATCCACAAATTTTGGGAATTCCTTGTTTTTAATAGCTGAATAGTACTCCATAGTGGATATGTACTACAGTTTCTTTATCCATTCTTCTACTGATGGACACTTAGGCTGTTTCCATGTTCTGGCTATTATGAATAAGGCTGCTATGAACATGGTTGAGCAACTTTTCTTGCTGTGTGCTGGAGCATCTTCTGGGTATATTCCAAGGAGTGGAATAGCTGGGTCTTGAGGAAGCCCTATTCCCATTTATCTGAGATAGCACCAGATAGATTTCCAAAGTGGTTGTACTAGTTTGCATTCCCACCAGCAATGAAGGAGTGTTCCTCTCTCCCCACATCCTCGCCAGCATGTGGTGTCGCTTGAATTTTTGATCTTAGCCATCCTGATGGGTGTAAGATGGAATCTCAGAGTTGTTTTGATTTGCATTTCCCTGATGATTAAGGAGGTTGAGCATTTCTTTAAGTGTTTCTCAGCCATTTGATATTCCTCTGTTGAGAATTCTCTGTTTAGTTCCATGCCCCATTTCTCAATTGGATTATTTGGTTTGGTGGTATTTAATTTCTTGAGTTCTTTATATATTTTGGATATTAGACCTTTGTCAGATGTGGGGTTGGTGAAGATCTTTTCCCAGTCTGTAGACTGTCGCTTTGTTCTCTTTACAGTGTCACCTGCCTTACAGAAGCTTCTCAGCCTCATGAGGTCCCATTTATTAATTGTTGACATTAATGCCTGGGCTGTTGGTGTTCTGTTCAGGAAGTTGTCTCCTGTGCCAATATGTTCCAGGCTCTTTCCCATTTTTTTTCTTCTAAGTGATTTAGTGTCTCTGGTTTTATGATGAGGTCTTTAATCCACTTGGATTTGAGTTTTGTACAAGGTGACAAAAATGGGTCCAGTTGCATTTTTTTACACATAGACATCCAGTTAGACCAGCACCATTTGTTGAAGATGCTATCCCTTTTCCATCGAATGGATTTGGCTTCTTTGTCAAAAATCAAATGACCATATGTGTGTGGATTCATATCCGGGTCTTCGATTCGATTCCACTGATCAACCAGCCTGTTGCTGTGCCAGTACCATGCTGTTTTAATTACTATTGCTTTATAGTACAGTTTGAGATCAGGTATGGAGACTCCTCCAGAGCACCTTTTATTGTACAAGATTGTTTTAGCTATTCTGGGTTTTTTGTTTTTCCATATGAAGTTCAGAATTGAACTTTCAATGTCTTTAAAAATTGTGTAGGTAATTTGATAGGGATTGCATTGAATCTGTAGATTGCTTTTGGTAGGATGGCCATTTTTATTATGTTAATTCTCCCTATTCATGAGCAAGGTATATCCTTCCATCTTCTCATGTCATCTTCAATCTCTTTCTTTAGGGTTATGAAATTTTTTTCAAACAGGTCCTTCACTTGCTTAGTAAGAGTAACTCTTAAGTACTTTATATTGCTTGTGGCTAATGTGAAGGGTGTAGTTTTCCTTATTTCTTCCTCTACAAGCTTGTCATTTGTGTATAGGAAGGCTACAGACTCTGAGTTTGATGATTTCCAGCCATCTACTTCTCTTTGATGAAGTCTTCTTTTTTTTTGTTCTAGAGCTTTCAGGTGTGTTGTTACATTGATAATATGGGATATCTCCAATTTCTTTATAAAGACACTTAGTGCTATGAATTTTCCTCTTAGCAATGCTTTCATCATGTCCCATAGGTTAGGGTATGTTGTGCCTTTGGATTCATTGAATTTTATTTATTTATTTATTTTTTTTATTAATTTATTCTTGTTACATCTCAATGGTTATCCCTTCCCTTGTATCCTCCCGTTCTTCCCTCCCTCCCATTTTCCCCTTACTCCCCTCCCCTATGACTGTTCCTGAGGGGGATTACCTCCCCCTGTATATGTTCATAGGGTATCAAGTGTCTTCTTGGTAACCTGCTGTCCTTCCTCTGAGTGCCACCAGGTCTCCCCCTCCAGGGGACATGGTCAAAGGTGAGGCACCAGAGTATGTGAGAAAGTAATATCCCACTCTCCACTCTACTGTGGAGAGTGTTCCGTCCATTGGCTAGATCTGGGTAGGGGTTTAAGGTTTACTGCCTGTATTGTCCTTGGCTGGTGCCTTAGTTTGAGCGGGACCCCTATGCCCAAATCTGCCTATCATAATGTTCTACTTGTAGACTTCTAGGACCCTCTGGGTCCTTCTACTTTGCCTTTCTCCCATGATTCTCTCATCTAGAATCCCACTAGAATGTCCTCTCCTCTGTCTCAGTTTCCTGGTAAGTGAAGGCTTTCGTGGGACATGCCCCTTGGGCTAATATGCAGATATAAGTGAGTATATACCATTTGAGTCTTTCTGCTTCTGGGTTAACTCACTCATTATGATCATTTCTAGCTCAATCCATTTATCCACAAATTTCGGGAAGTCCTTGTTTTTAATAGCTGAATAGTATTCCATAGTGTATATGTACCACAGTTTCTTTATCCATTCTTCTATTGAGGGACACTTCGCCTGTTTCCATGTTCTGGCTATTATGAATAAGGCTGCTATGAACATGGTTGAGCAAATTTTCTTGTTGTGTGCTGGAGCATCTTCTAGATATATTCCAAGGAGTGGAATAGCTGGGTCTTGAGGAAGACCTATTCCCATTTTTCTGAGATAGCACCAGATAGATTTAAGGAAATTCCTCTAAAATCAGGAACAAGGCAAGGCTGCCCACTCTCTCCATATCTTTTCAATATAGTACTCGAAGTTCTAGCCAGAGCAATAAGACAACATAAGGAGATCAAGGGTATTCAAATGGGAAAGGAAGAAGTCAAATTATCCCTATTTGCAGATGATATGATAGTCTACATAAGTGACCCTCAAAATTCCACCAGAGAACTCCTACAGCTGATAAACACCTTCAGCAAATTGGCTGGATACAAAATTAACTCAAAAAAGTCTGTAGCCTTCCTATACACAAATGACAAGCTTGCAGAGGAAGAAATTAGGAAAACTACACCCTTCACATTAGCTACAAGCAATATAAAGTACTTAGGAGTTACTCTAACTAAGCAAGTGAAGGACCTGTTTGAAAAAAATTTCAAAACCCTAAAGAAAGAGATTGAAGATGACATGAGAAGATGGAAGGATCTACCTTGCTCATGGATAGGGAGAATTAACATAATAAAAATGGCCATCCTACCAAAAGCAATCTACAGATTCAATGCAATCCCTATCAAAATACCTACACAATTTTTTAAAGACATTGAAAGTTCAATTCTGAACTTCATATGGAAAAACAAAAAACCCAGAATAGCTAAAACAATCTTGTACAATAAAAGGTGCTCTGGAGGAGTCTCCATACCTGATCTCAAACTGTACTATAAAGCAATAGTAATTAAAACAGCATGGTACTGGCACAGCAACAGGCTGGTTGATCAGTGGAATCGAATCGAAGACCCAGATATGAATCCACACACATATGGTCATTTGATTTTTGACAAAGAAGCTAAATCCATTCGATGGAAAAGGGATAGCATCTTCAACAAATGGTGCTGGTCTAACTGGATGTCTATGTGTAAAAAAATGCAACTGGACCCATATTTGTCACCTTGTACAAAACTCAAATCCAAGTGGATTAAAGACCTCAACATAAAACCAGAGACACTAAGTCACTTAGAAGAAAAAATGGGAAAGAGCTTGGAACATATTGGCACAGGAGACAACTTCCTGAACAGAACACCAACAGCCCAGACATTAATGTCAACAATTAATAAATGGGACCTCATGAGGCTGAGAAGCTTCTGTAAGGCAGGAGACACTGTAAAGAGAACAAAGCGACAGTCTACAGACTGGGAAAAGATCTTCACCAACCCTAAGTCTGACAAAGGTCTAATATCCAAAATATATAAGGAACTCAAGAAATTAAATACCACCAAACCAAATAACCCAATCGAGAAATGGGGCATGGAACTAAACAGAGAATTCTCAACAGAGGAATATCAAATGGCTGAGAAACACTTAAAGAAATGCTCAACCTCCTTAGTCATCAGGGAAATGCAAATCAAAACAACTCTGAGATTCCATCTTACACCCATCAGAATGGCTAAGATCAAAAATTCAAGCGACACCACATGCTGGCGAGGATGTGGGGAGAGAGGAACACTCCTTCATTGCTGGTGGGAATGCAAACTAGTACAACCACTTTGGATTCATTGAATTTTAGAAAGTTTTTTATTTCTTTTTTTATTTCACTCCTTATTCAGATATAACTGAATAGAGAGTTGTTCAGTTTCCATGAGTTTGTAGGCTTTCTGTTGTGTTCACTGTTATTGAGATCCAGCTTTAATCCATGGTGGTCTGATAGAATGCAAGGAACTATTTTGATATTTTTCTATCTGTTGAGGTTTGTTTTGTGACCAAATATATGGTCGATTTTGGAGAAGGTTCTGTGAGGTGCTGAGAAGAAGATGAATTCTTTTGTGCTTGGGTGAAAAGTTCTGTATATATCAGTGAGGTCCATTTGGCTCATTACATCTGTTAGTTTCATCATTTCTCCATTTAGTTTCAATTGCTATGATCTATCTATTGGTGAGAGTGGAGTGTTGAAGTCTCTTACTATTAAAGTGTGGGGTTCAATGCGTGATTTAAGCTTTAGTAATGTTTCTTTTATGAATGTGGGTGCTCCTGTATTTAGACCATAGATGTTCAGAACTGAGGCATCATTTTGGTGTATTTTTCCTTTGATGAATATGATGTGTCCTTCTCCATCTCTTTTGATTAGTTTTGGTCAAAAGTCTATTTTATTAGATACAATAATGGCTACTCCAGCTTGTTTCTTGAGTCCATTGGCTTGGAATACCTTTTTCCAGCACTTTATTCTAAGATAATGTTTATCTTTATTGTTGGGGTGTGTTTCTTGTATGCAGCAGATTGACGGGTCCTGTTTTTGCATCCATTCTGTTAGCCTGTGTCTCTTTATTGGGGAGTTGAGGCCATTGGTGTTGAGTGATATTAATGGCCAGTGGTTAATGGTTCCTATTATTTTGATGTTGGTAGTGTGTGTGTGTGTGTGTGTGTGTGTGTGTGTGTGTGTGTGTGTTTCCTTTCTTTTGTTTTGTGGATGTGGGGTTATTCATTACCTTTGCTTTCCTGTGTAAAATTACCCTCCATAGGTGTGAGTTTTCCTTCCAGTATCTTCTGTAGAGCTGGATTTGTGGTTAGGTACTGTTTGAACTTGGTTTTGTCATGGAATATCTTATTTTCTCCATCTATGGTGATTGAAAGCATTTCTGGGTATAGTAGTCTGGGTTGGCATCTGTGGTCTTTTAGTGTCTGCATGACTTCCATCTAGGCCCTTCTGGCTTTCATAGTCTCTGTTGAGAAGTCAGGTTTAATTCTGATAGGTTTGCCTTTATATGTGACTTGGCCTTTTTCTCTTGTAGCTTTTAATATTCTTTCTTTGTTCAGTATATTTAGTGTTTTGATTATTATGTGGTGGGAGGAATTTATTTTCTGGTCTACCCTATTCAGTGTTCTGTAGGCCTCTTGTTTGTTCAAGGACATCTTTTTCTTTAGGTTGGGGAAATTTTCTTCTACGATTTTCTTGAAACATTTTCTGGTCCTTGGAACCTAGCATCTTCCTTTTAATCTACTCCTGTAATCCTGAGGTTATACCTTTTCATGGTGTTCTTGATTTCTTTGATATTTTGTGTCATGAATTTTTCTGTTTTAGTATTTTCTTTGGGAGATATCAATTTTTTCTCTTGTATCTTCAGTCCCTGAGATTCTTTCCTCTATTTGTTGAATTCTGTTGGTGATACTTACCTGTTTGATTCCTGATCTCTTTATGTTTTCCATTTCTAGAGTTTTTTTGATATGTGTTTTCTTAGTTGATTCTAATTTTATTTTCATGTGTTAAACAGTTTTACTCATTTTGTTTGCCTATTTGATTGTGATTTCATGTTTCTCCACAGTGGCCTCAATTCATTTGTTTGTATTTTTCTGTAGTTCCTGGGAGAATCTATTCATTTACTTTTTATAATTCTCAAATAATTGTATAAGCATAGTTTTAAGGTAATTTCCCTGAGATTCGGCTTCATTAGAGTGTCCCTTGTGGTCTGGTCTTTGTGAGGAGTCGTGCTGTCCTGATGTTTGTTGTTTGTCTTCTTACTCTTTGCTTTAGCTATCTGCTGAGGGTGCTCAGATTTTCTAAGCTGGCAGTCAAGGGGGTTAGTCTCTTTGGAAGGCAGTTCTTTTGTTTCCTGACTTGGCAGATACTGTCCTTCTGGAACTAGATTCATCTGAGCTCTGCCATCTAGATCCGGGATTCAGCAGGCTTCCTCTGACTACTTGGTCTTCTCAGAGGGATCAGCTGCAGATTAGATCAGTGACTTGGAGACCAGAATGCTGTATCTGTTTCTCTGTGCTGATCCTCTTTCCCAGGGGCCTACACTCACTCTAGTACTCAGAAGAGTGCAGTGTGCTTAGAGCTTGTGATTCTCAAGCCCTGGTGATATCCAGCCACAAAAGGGTTTGGGAGGTTCTTCTTATCCTCCCCAATTGTTCAGTCTGAGAAGTCCCCAGAACTGTGTTTTGGATTTGTAGCTTCTTTGCTGACCTGTTTTTGCTGTGCCACCAATTCTCTGTTCCCCAAGGGAACAGTATTTGAAGGAGTGCTGGGTGTTTAAAGTTTGTGTCTTCTGAACTGAAGGTTGTTGGGATGTGATGAGGGGGGAGCCTGGTGCTCCTGGGTTGTTCCCTTCAGTTAGTTTCCCAGCCTGTGCTCCTCTGCTCTCTAGACATCATACATACTGGGTGCCACCATCTTGTCCATCTCCATGTCCCATCTTTCTGTTATCCTCATGGCTGTTTTTACTCTGCTTAACACTAATGCTTTGGCTAGCCTCACTATTGCTAACACAATGCTTTGTTGGTTCTATTTCAGAGAATTGAGTTAATGGAGAAATCAGATAATAAAAACCAAACATTTCTCACTAGTAGTATGTCAACAATTCATAGAGATTGTAATATACCCAAATGCTAGTACAAGGGATCCTGACAAATATGTTTGCTTCTCCCTCAGACAGATCCTACATATCTCCATGGGCTCGATACCTATAGGAGTTGTTACTATCATTCTTACAGGCTAAACTTTGGACTGATTCAAGGATAAGCTAGGGAAAAACAGAAAATAAAAGGTTCCTATACCTGGCAGACAATAACATGTCTCATTCCAGATCCTTGGCATGACACTGGCAAACTGGAGGGACAAGCAAATTCTACTCAAATAACTTTGCTAAATATCCCACTGGCAATTTTTACATCTTCTGATGGCTTATGCTTGTGACTTAGCCCATATTACATCATTACATCATTGTTTTCCAGCAAAAGCAAAAGAAAATCATACATACATTCAATGTGTGTTGACTTTGTTCCATTCACTGCACACCCAAATGCATCCCATCATTTCTTTTGTGCCTCTGGCACCTGTACTCTTCTTCCTGCAATACCCACAAATGCCTCCCTGTCAAAACCAACCATGAAAATGATGCCCATTCATATTTCCATGGCATTCCTCCCTTTGAACAAATATATACTCTACCCTGGTGAAGGACTATTACTATTTAATATTGAATTATTGTTTTAGTAAAATTTGCAGTTATCCTTTAACCAGGTTTATACTCAAATAACCACACAGAGAGACCAGAACCTATTTAATTAGCCTATAGCACAATGTTGCACAATAATTACTCCAACCTAAACCTCCATGCAAGTATAATTTCCTTCCATTATATTTTCCTACTTTATACTTGCTTTAAAAAAAGGTTTTAAGAGATCCAAGATGGCGGCGAGCAGTGTGGACCATGTTTAGAAGCTCCAGTAAACAATTCAGGGAATTGCACAGAATTCTGAACCAGGAACACCAAGGTCCCCACACCACTGCAGCAGGATTGCTCCATGGTTCGAAGGGTTCAGGGTACAGAGGACCTGAATGCCCCTACACACAGGAGGAGCGTGGATTTTTCTCAGACCAGAGCGGCAGCAGCAGTGGGGGCTGAGGTTTGCAGCTCAGAGCTCTCTGGCGGAGGCGATTGGTGTGGTGGCCAGTGGGAGTTGCTGTGGGAGAGGGGACTCAGGGCAAAATTTGGGTTGTGCTGAGCTGTTTGGGCTCCATGACCCAAACTCAACTTGGTGCAGGGCTCGTGCCCTGAGACCCAAACTGGACTTGGCTTGCAGATCGGCCCCAGAGACCCAAGCTCAGCTCAGTGAGAAGTTCCACGACAGAGATGCTAGCTCAGCTCAGCGTGCAGTTCCGCCATGGAGACACTAGCTCAGCTCAGCATGCAGTTCTGCTGCTGAGATGCAGGCTGAGCTCAGCACTCAGATTCAGCCCAGAGTCCCTAGCTGGATTTGGCGGGCAATTGGGCCCAGAGACTCTAGCTGAACTTTGTGCACATCATGGCCCTGAGACTCTAGCTGGACTCTCTGCGCAGTTTAGGCCCAGAGTCCCAGGCTGAATTCAGAGTGCAGTGTAGGTCCAGAGTCGCTGGCTGAGCTGGGTGTGCAATTCCACCCCTGAGACTCTGGCTGAGCTTGGCGTGCGGTTTGGGTCCAGAGTCCCTAATTGCGCTTAGCGGGCAGTTAGGCCCAAAGACTCTAGCTGAGCTTGGTGAGCAGTTTGGCCCCAGAGAACCTAGCTGAGCTAAGAGCGTGGGTTGAGCCTGGAGTCCCTGCCTGGTCTTGGTGGGCAGTCCCAGTCCTGAGATTCTGACTGGACTTGGTGGGAAGTTTGGGTCTTGAGACTTTAACTGAACTTGGCAAGCTCAGTGTGCGCTTTGGGCCCAAGACCCTGGTTGGACTCAGAGCTAACTGGACTAAGAGCATGGAACAGGCCCTGAGACACATTTAGCCCCAGAGACATGAACTGGACTCAGTGTGTGGATGATTTGGGCCCTGTGACACTAACCTGGACTCTGCAAGCAGCCTGGGTCTTGAAACGCTACCAGGAACCACAGACCAGCAGAGCACCAGAGCTCCAGGATTAAGAAATTCTCAGGGAGACAGGGAGTAGAGTGGCCATCAGACCACCTCCATCTGACCTGCTTCAGTCCCTGGAGAGCTCCAGTGCTAAAAGGGGACCCACAAGGCTGTGGACACTTTGGCCTGACCCATCACACATTCAGAGACCCAGAACGATTGCAGGACCCACAGTACAGGGTAGCTGAGGATCACTGGCTGTGAGAGTCCAAAGCAACAGGGCTAGCCTCCTGCCATCCAGACCAGTGAAGCATCAGAGCTTCCGGCCAAGGGATATTGTGAAAAAACAGGTGAATCTATCATCAGGCTCTCTCCAACCAACTCTGGAAGCTACCCAACAAAAACAGAGATGGTAAGATGTCTAAAGGACAGCGTAAAAGCATATGCAAAAAAACACAAAACAATATGGGGTCTCCAGATTCCAGCTATCCCAAAGAAAACAACCCAGAGAACTCAAACACAATGGAAATACAAGAAAATGACCCCAAATCCTTAGTAATGAGGATGATAATGGAGGAAACAAATAAAATTCGTAATCATATGCAGGAAGATGCAGCCAAACAGGTGGAAGACATAAAAGAAGCCAGTAGAGAGGCACTGGAAAAATTTCAGGAAAATACAAACAACCAGATGAAGGAAAAAAAAAACCGGTTCAAGCTCTGAAGGCCTATAAAGAGGCAATGGAAGAAACTCAGGAATATACAAACAATCAGATAAAATAAATAAAAAAATCAGTTCAAGATATAGTAGTCTGAGATGACATCTGTGGTTTTTTAGGATCTTCAAGATGTCTGCCAAAGCCCTTCTGGCTTGTAGAGTCTCTGTTGAGAAGTTGAATGTAATTCTGACAGGTCTGCCTTTATATGTTACTTGGCCTTTTCCCCCTTTCAGCTTTTAATATTCTTTCTTTGTTTTGTACACTTAGTGTTTTGATTATTATGTAGTGGAAGAAATTTCCTTTCTTGTCTAATCTATTTGGTGTTCTGTAAGCTTCTTGTATGTTTATAGACATCTCTTTCTTTAGGTTGCAGAAGTTTTCTTCTATGATTTTGTTGAAAATCTTTTCTGGGCCATGGAGCTGGGAGTATTTTCCTTCTATTTCCTACTATTCTTAGCTTCAGTCTTTTCATAATGTTCCAGGTTTCTTGGATGTTTTGTGTCAGGAACTTTTTAGATTTAATGTTTTCTTTGACTCATATATGGATTTCTTAATTTTATCTTCTATGCCTGAGATTCTCTCTTCCATCTTATGTATTCTGTTAGTGATACTTGCGGCTGTAGTTCCTGTTTTTTTACTTATGCTTTCCATTTCCAAGATTTCCTCAGTTTGTATTTTATTTATTGCTTCAATTTCATTTTCAACCCTTGAACCATTTTCTTCATCTGTTTAGTTTTATTTTCATGTATTTCTTTTTTATTTAAATAATTTATTCAGGTTACACCTCAGTTGTTATCCCCTCACTTGTATCTTCCCATTTTCCCTCCCTCCCTCTTTCACCCTACTCCCCTCCCCTAGGTCTGTGACAGAAGGGGACCTCCTCCCCCACCATATGATCACAGCCAATCAGGTCTTATCTTGGTAGCCTACTTCCTCTTCCTCTGAGTGCCATCAGGCCTCCCCACCAAGGGGAAGTGGTCAAATAGGAGGCACCAGAGTTCATGTCAGAGTTAGTCCCTGCTCTCCACACAACTGTGGGGAATGTGATGCCCACTGGCTAGATCTGAACAGGGGTTCTAGGTTTACTGTGTGCATTGTCTTTGGTTGGTACAGTAGTTTGTGCAGACCCCTCTGGGTCCAGATCTGCCAGCCTTGATGGTCTTCTTGTAGGGCTCCAGGACCTTCTGGGTCCTTTCCTTTCCCCATTCTCCCATACCTCTCTCACCTGGAGTCCCAACAGGAAGTCCCATCATCTATCCCAATCCCCCTCTAAGATTCTCTGAGGACATCCCTGTTTGGTTAGTGTCCAATTATAAGTGAGTATATACCATGTGTATCTGAAGAGGAGATAGACATGTTTTTGTTTTGATCCAAAGTGTGGGATGGGTAAGGGAGCAGGATGTTTTTCCACTTAGAAGTCAAGCTACTTCATAGGGGAGCTTGGTGAAAAACATTCTTGAACAAATTGAGAGGATGTGTGTGTGTGTGTGTGTGTGTGTGTGTGTGTGTGTGTGTGTATCCAAAACAGGAGGCTGGGTTTTTTTGGGGGGGGGACTTGGTTTTTTTGCTGTTCATCCCTGCACTTCGAGAGGCTCCTACAGAGAACAGCTCCAGGGAAGGCTTCAAGGCTTTGGGCTCTGGCAGAGCCTTCTGGTTCCAGTTGCTCCAGGTTCCAGCAGCAACTTTGGTGTGATTGCTAGTCTGCTGAAATCCTGCTGACTACACCAGGAGAGTCACAGGAACTGATACCCAGGTTTTGTTCTTGTTTTCCTTAATCCTCTTTTCCTCTTATGTAGGTTGGTTGGCTTACAAGGGAGGTGCACTCATTTAAAAAGCTCATAATAAAGTATAATTGTTAAGAAAATTGAACTTACATGTAGCTTTCTGGGTTATGGAAGTCCAGCTTTGACATCAACTAAGGAAAACTTAGGTGGGACATGAATCCTGTGGCTGGCTAGCTGGTGACCCTGTAGACTTTCTCTGAGGGCAACCTTCCATGTTGGAACTGATTGTTACTGGTAATAGCTTCTACTGATGGTGGCATGCTGGGGCTAGGGCTGGTGGCTCCTAGCAGGGGCTAGAACTGATGGTGGCAAGCATCTAAAAAGGAAAGGGAAAGAAGGAGAGAAAAGAAACACACACACACACACACATACATGGCAGACAAACACACACACACACACACACACACACACACACACACACACACACGATGATGAAGTAGGACAGACTCCAGCAGGTAGGTTTGAACAAGCTGCTTCTTCTTTTTATTATTATTGTCTTATTTCATCCTCACCCTTATTCTTATGTGTTTTCTTATCCTTTTCCTTCTCCTTATTCTTATAGCTTATATGCCCCAACAAAAATCTTTCAAGGAGTACAAAAACCACAATGTGTTTACATTCTATCTCTCCATAAATAAATGATTACAATGGATATACATAAGAAAATCATGTTCTCCAATACCTTCATGTGATCAGATGTTTTACGTATTATGGGTGAGGAACAAACATGAATAACACATTATTTCTGAGAACCCACATACATTTGTACTTAAGCAACTTGTTACACATTAACAGAGCATAAGCAAACAAGGGAATTCCTCAGCCAGCTTTCCTTTACTGGCAAGGCTGCAGTTCACAGTTACAAAGAAGAAATCAATTATCTTAAGAAGTAATCTTATAAAGATCTTGAAAGAATCATCACCAATCTAAACTCCTATATAAAAAGAACTAGCCATTTCTACTTTTAGTCCTAAAGGTGCTCATCTACTCATTAGTATGTTTTATTAAATCATATCAGGAAGCTGAGGGCAGAAAAATAGAGTAAGGAAATCAATAGTCATCTCAGTCACCAGCCCAGCTTGAAAGAATCACTTCAGCCAATGCTGCTATGGGCCATTGTTCTTGCTTTGCCAATTTCAAAAAGTCCCTAACTTTACTAAAAAGAGTGTACTTTTTCTTAACTTCAATTGTCCCCTAAGATTTACTGCATCAGGGCCAATAGCAAAAACATCTTTACCTTACTTTGCTAAACAATCTATTTTTCCTTAAGACTTTCTGCATTAAAGCCACTAGCAAAAACATCTTTACCTAACCTTCTTGAACAATCTATTTTTCCAAATCCTTTCTAAGGGTAATGATCATTGTTAACAATCTACATCTGCAGGTTGTTTTCAGAGGTTGTGGTTGAATGATTAGTCTGCTCCAGCAGCAATGCCTGAAAGAGATCAAGCATTGTTATTGAGTATGCCAGCGATGGTGCCCAGTGAGGGGCTGAGAGCCCCCTTTATAGTGCTCACACAATTCACGTATTAAGGGGATTATAAGGACCACAAAGGTAACAAGCAGAGCTATGATTCATAGCAGCATGAAGTCCTCAGGACATGCAGTTCTCAGGGTTATACCTCATCGAGACACACCCATCGTGGGCTTGCTAACCGATGGGCCACATTCCATGAGTTTTAGAGCTGTTTTGCTGTTCCTCTCGCACAGACCACAACACTAGGTCTGGGTTAACTCACTCAGGATGATCATTTCTAGGTCCATTCATTTGCCTGAAAATTTCAAGATTTCCTTGTTTTTAATACCTGAGTAGTATTTCATAGTGTAAATGCACCACAGTTTCTTTATCCATTCTTTGACTGAGGGACATTTAGGTTGTTTCCAGGTTCTGGCTATTATGAACAAGGCTGCTATGAACAAAGTTGAGCAAAAGTCCTTGTTGTGTGGTGGAGCATCTTTCGTATATATGCCTAGGAGTGGAATAGCTGATGGCAGAAGGACTTATCAGGGAGGCAGGCAGAGACCTGGTCCTGGAAATTCAGCTTGCCATGCTCACTTCTTTTTTGCCTGCCCCACGATGCCCTGAGTGATCTTGGGGTCCTGCAGGCCTTCTTGGGTAGGTTGGCAGAGCTGTGGGCCTTAGGATGGAACTCATGGGACAGAGTGCAGCTTACCTCTGATGGCTGTGCCACAGGTGGACCACCTGGCAGGCATATTTGTGGGGAAAGGCCTAATCTGGATGTTTCTGGCACCCAGTAGTCCACTTTGGGAAGGCAGGCAGAGCTTTGGGCTGGACGATGGAACTCAGGATGCAGAGCACAGGTCACCTCTGCTGGATTTGCCCCAGGTAGACCCAGAAGGTAGAAGATTGGTGGGAAAAGGCTGAGCCTCAATGTTCCTGGGTTCCAGCAGGCCTCCTCAGGAAGGCAGGCAGAACTGAGGCCAGATGATGGAGCTCGGGGGACAGCACAGCTTACCTCTCCCTAAGTCATTTCGATGTTAAAATTCATGAGGTGTTTTTAAGAAGATAAGAGACTCTGGAGATGATCAGCCTCCCTCCCAAACCCTGGCATTGGTAGATAAAGATGTTCAATGTGGCTGCTGTGATCTTTCATGGACTTCTGCTTGAAACTCAGCTTATATGAAGGCAAACATGCTGTATACATGAAGCTGGTATCTGGGTACCATGCCTATATATATATATATATATATATATATATATATATATATATATATATTTAATTTATTCATATTACATCTCAGTTGTTAGCCCATCCCTTGTATCCTCCCATTCTTCCCTCCCTCCCACTCCCCCTGTACTCCCCTCCCCTATGTCTGTGACTGAGGGGGACCTCCTCCCCCTGTATATGCTCATAGGGTATTGAGTCTCTTCTTGGTGACCTATTATCCTTCCTCTGAGTGCCACCAGGCCTCCCCATCCAAGGGACATGGTCAAATATGCGGCACCAGAGTTTGTGTGAAAGTCAGATCTCCTTCTCCACTTAACAGTGGAGAATGTCTTGTCCATTGGCTAGTCTGGGTAGGGGTTCGAAGTTTACTGCCTATATTTTCCTTGGCTGGTGCCATAGTTTGAGGCGGACCCCAAGACCCAGACCCACCTGTAGTTTTCCAGGACCCTCTGGATCCCTCTATTTCCTCATTCTCCCAGGCTTCTCACACCTAAAGTCTCAATAGAATGTCCTCCCCTCTGACCCACTTTCCTGGTAGGTAAAGTTTTTCATGGGGACGTACCCCTTGGACTAGTGTCTCGGTATAAGTGAGTATATACTATTTAACTCTTTTTGCTTCTGGGTGAACTCACGCATTATGATCATTTCTAGTTCAATCCATTTGTCCACAAATTTCGGAAATTCCTTGTTTTTAATAGCTGAGTAGTATTCCATAGTGTAAATGTACCACAGTTTCTTTATCCATTCTTCCACTGAGGGACACATAGGCTGTTTCCATGTTCTGGCTATTATGAATAAGGCAGCTATGAACATGGTTGAGCATATGTCCCTGTTGTGTGGTAGTGCATCTTCTGGGTATATTCCAAGGAGTGGAATAGCTGGGTCTTGAGGAAGCCCTATTCCCATCTTTTCTGAGAAAGCACCAGATAGATTTCTAAAGTGGTTGTACTAGTTTGCATTCCTACCAGCAATGAAGAAGTGTTCCTCTCTCTCCACATCCTTGCCAGCATGTGGTGTCAGTTGAGTTATTGATCTTAGCCATTCTGATGGGTGTAAGATCGAAACACATTAGCAGAATGAGGCAGCACCTAGCCTCTGAGGGACAATGGCCTGGGATGTCATGAAGCCTGCCCAGAACTGGGACTACGGGAAGGTCTTCAGATATATACCATATTTTTACAGTGTTCCCTTCTGCCATGATGTGGAGCAAACAAGGAGGTGACACAAAGGTCATGATAAGCCATGGGCTGATTCTTTCGTATCTGCTATATGTATCAGAATGAAGATCTGGGGTCAACTCACATTACATCTCATAGATGACATAAGGGAAGGACAAGGCCAGTGTCAGGGAGTGAGCTGTGCTTTTGTCCTGTGTTACAGAAAACCCACTGGATATGCTGAGTTCCAGATGTATCTGGATGAAGGTACAGGCACACCCAGTAACATGTACACTTGTGGGTGCTCAGGTACATGTTTGCCCTTTTCTGGAGCCTTGAGCAAATGATGTGAAGAACATATTTATTTTTCCCCACAGGGCAAAAGCATGAGATCAGCTTTGATTTCCTGATGGGAGAGACTCCACCATTGTCTTCCATGTAATAGGTCCAAGAACCTAGTCAACAAGATGACATTCCCACTCACGGTTAGGCTATTTGAGGCTGGAAGCTGAGACCTGGGAGTGTTTAAGGGAATAAGTACAGTTAAGGCCTGAGTACTAAGAAGAAAAAAAGTCAAATGCTCCTTCTTGTTAGGAGCATCCCAGGCGTCTTCCTTCCTGTTAAGAGCATCCCAGGTGCCTTCCTTCCTGTTAGGAGCATCCCAGGTGCCTTCCTTTTCCTCTTTCTCCAAACCTCGTATGATCTTGCATCTTCATTTTCAGAATAAGCAAAATGTCTCCACAAGGTTGTCATCAGTGGGAAAGGCCCAAGGTCCCTTGTTCTCCCCACTGCCCTGTTTCTGAGACACTTCCTGGCTTTTGAGGTCTCCTGCCTTCTTTCCTCAATCTTTTGCTCATAGATCAACACCAGGGAGTCTCACCCCAGACAAATCTCTAAAACAGCAGCTTCATCTCAAACACTGATGCCTCACTTTTCAAAATCATAACACAAAATGCTTAAAATGTTAATCTGGGGCTGGAGAGATGGCTCAGAGGTTAAGCACACTGACCTCTCTACCAAAGGTCCTGAGTTTAATTCCCAGCAACCACATGGTGCCTCACAACCATCTATAATGTGATCTGGAGCCCTTTTCCGGCATGCAGGTGTACATGCAGACAGAACACTGTATACATAATAATAAATTTTTAAAAATCTTTGAAAAATGTTAAGCAGGTTCTGGAGCATATACTGTAACCATAGCACCACAGATGGGGGAGTTAAGAGGACCAGTAGCTCAAGGTCACCCTCAGCTTCCTAAAGCCAATCTCAGCTACATGTGACCGGATCGCAAACTAAAACTAAAAAAAAAAAAAAAAAAGAATAAAAAATAAGAGTAAATGTCAGAGTCCCAGGAAGTTGACTTTGTACTATGGAAAAACTAATTAAGGGGTGCACCTTTCCATGTCACTGTAGCCAGGACTGGTCTCTGGAGGAAGTAGCTGAGACAGCTGATGACATCTTTCCACACTGTGTTAGACCTTGCTAACATGTTATTCTAGTACTCACTTAGTTGCTGACTCCTGGTGGGGATGGATTGGGATGGATTTCAGAGGAAATCCTCACAGCCCCACTACTTGTCATGGTCATGGATTGTATCCCAGGTCCTTGCTTTCTAAAGACACTGCTCAGCCGTAAGAGGTCTGTTTGTCATGTGTCATGTTCTGGACACATTGGCTTTACCTTGGGGAGAATGGAGGAAAAGAAAGCCTTGCTTTCCTGAGTCTGTTTAGAGCAGCCCACAGTCCCAAACCTGTGCATATGTGCTGAGGGAGTTGGGGACAGTGATGTCTACATTCCATGGCAAGTCCAGGGCTGGTGGGAGAGGTGAGCAGGGCAGGCATGGTGGTAGGACGTGAGGTGGCTGGTTACACTGCACCCGAGTCAGGAAGCAGGGAGAGTGGGATGCTGATGCTCATGCCTCAGCCCAGGAGAGGTGCCACCCAGGTCCAGGGAAGGCTTTTCCTCCTGAGTCAAACCTCCTGAGTCAACTGTTCAGAGGGTTGTTTCCCAGTGTTAGTCCAAGAACACAGACTTGAGGTACCCCACTTTCCATGTCCCAGTGTGGCAGCAGTTTGATGAAGGTCTTATAGAAAGGGAACAAAGAAAGCCAAACATCAACAGGTGAGTTAAAGTCCAGCGGGGAGATCTCTGCTGCTGCAAGCCTCCGATATCCTCTCATGACGTTCTTAGCCTTTGGTTGGTAGAAAGAATGGTGTTGTAGAGGAAGTTTAACTCAGCAACATGGCTACTCTGGCTGTGATATAGACATGTCCTCATCACACACTCTTTATTCCCTCTAGCTGGAATACAGAGACACCCTTACTTACACTTTTAATCCCAAACAATAAAGGTAAAGTTAGTTTGTAGAAGGAAGAAACCTTGTTTGAAAATGATACCTAATTGAGAGGCCAAGTGACAAATCAGAGAAATATTTGAAAGAATAAGTCAGGTTAGGGATATCCCAACTCTCACCAAATGAGACAGGAAAGAGAAGACTTAAGAGAGAGAGAGCAATGCAGAGAGAGAGAGAGAGTGAGTGAGAGAGAGAGAGAGAGAGAGAGAGAGAGAGAGAGAGACAGAGACAGAGACAGAGACAGAGACAGAGAGACAGACAGAGAGAGAGAGAAAGAGAGAGAGACAGAGACAGACAGAGACACAGAGACAGACAGAGAGACAGAGACAGACAGAGAGAGAAAGAGACAAACAGACAGACAGAGAGACAGATAGAGAAAGAGAGAGAGACAGACAGACAGAGATAGAGAGAGAAACAAAGAGAGAGACAGAAAGACAGAGAGAGACAGAGAGACAGAGACAAAGCAACAGAAAGAAGGAAGCCATTTTACTGGGCACATTTGCAAGACTGGTTAAGGAGAGATCAAGCTAGACGCAGGTAAAGACAGAACCAGATGGAGAATGGAAAGCAGCCAGAAGATTAGAACAGATTGCTGGAGTTAGTTTGAGGCCAAGCGGAGCAAAAAGTCAGAAGTTAGAGAAGCCAGTTTGAATTAGTTACCTTGAGTTTGAGCCAGACAGCTGAGTTGAACCAGCCATCCCGAATTCAAAAGGAGCTAGAAAGGGTGAGCTTCTTCAGCAGTAAGTCTCAGAGGCTGAAAGCATTCTAGGCTTGGGTTAGCAGGTGGAGGCAGGAGGCCTCCCAGACAGATGTTACATCAGGTGAATAAAAGTTCTTTTACCTGGTGTGTTAGGTTAATACATCTAAGTCTTTTTACTTGTTAGTCACAAAGATATTAGGTCAGACATAGAGGTGGGCAAGTAATGGCTACTAAGGAAGGTGAAGATAGCCCAAGGTAAATTGTAATTAGACTCTGGCACGCAACTTTCAACTTCTCCATAATCCATTAATTAGCCTTCAAGAAGGTACTTGGAAGGTTTAGCTTCTTTTGGGGGAACTCTGGTTCACATCAAGGTTTTCTAAATTAAGTGGACAAGATTAGCCAACAATCAGGAAATGCAGACAGGAAGATCTTTGGGAGTTTAAGGACAGCATGCTTTACATTGTGAAGTCTTGGCCAGCCTGGGATACATGACACCCTGAGAGAGATAGAGAGATAAAGAGATGGGCTGAGAGAAAAGAGATAAAGGATTGGAAGAGATGAGAGCAGGAAGAGGAAAGAGAGGAAGAGATGAGCCGAGAGGCTGGAGAGATGAGAGAGAGAAGGGAGGAAGAGAATGGGAGGAGAGACAAAGAGATGATAAAAAGAGGGAGAGGAAGGAGAAAGAGGAGAGAGATAATACCGTAAAACAAACAGTAGGATGAGGAGAGCTCGTGGGAGGGTGGCTAGCTTAGGAAGTAATCTAAGCTGAGGAAGACAGTGAGGACAGGCTTGAGGAACCATAGCAAAGGCAGCCTGGAGCATGTCAGCACAGGGAAGCATCCACAATCCCTGGGAGATGAAGTGTGGGTGAGATGCTGCCTGTGTCCTTGGGGATATCTGGCTGAGGACACCTGCTTCCTGTGGTCACACCTAAGCAAATCAGAAGTCTGCAAGAGCTCTTCCCCCGCCCACAAGTGTTCAGGGTGTGTATTACCTCTCCCGAGGGCGAGTCCTGCTGTGTGCCTGAGGTCTGAGCTGTGATTAACAAATAGTTGTTGTGCAGAAACTGAAGCATCCTGGGCCCTGCCATGGACCTCAGAGGTGAGCTGGGGCTGAGGAAGGGGCTGTGGGAACCTTCCATTAATTCTGCCCCATCTGGTTGGAGTTTCATTGCTGCTGGGGCCAGAGGGTCAGAGGGGGGCAGGGCCATGCATGCTTGGGTGTCAGGAACCCTAAGAATGCCTGGATCTGTGTGTTTGTGCATGTGTACTAGTGACAGGTGGGTAAGTGGGGCAGAGGTCTGGCTTCTAGTGGAAAGTCCTGATCTGACTAGGCCAGGCTGCCATGGAAGGACATTGAATGCCAGTGACCTATCTGTCCCTTTACTGGGCATCCTCTTCTCCCCCTGCCTAGGTATTCCAGGACAGAGGTGGTGGTCAGTGGCCATGAACCTGGCTTTCCAGGTGCTCAGAGAAGTCTGGACCACCTGTGGGGAAAAGGGGAGAAAAGGGGCCAAGGGGAGGAGTCTCCAGGCGGCTAAATGGCCAGTAATTCTGCAGATCCGGAGAGAGGAGGTGATAAGAATGAGGGAGCAGCCGTCAGCTGCTCAAGCCAGGATCATTTTGTAAGAAAAGAATATTCTTGATGTTACACAGAGAAACACACAAACAGAGCAAATTTAATGCAGGAATGGAATTTCTTTTTGCAAAAAGTGCATGTGATCTGTAAGCAAAGACATGGGAGAACAAAGTCCACTTAGTTTTTATTGTAGCTCAAATGGTCATTGTGTCTCACACCATTGGCAGGAACTGGACCTTTATGTCTGATGCTATTGGCTAATTCCTCATCAGCACAAAAGTTAAGAGTGTGATAGAGTCAGCAGACATGCACATAAAAATTTTACAAGATGAGGGAGTTTATGGAGCATTGGCCTAGCCACCTTAGATAGAAAAAAACTCATTTCTTATGCATCCTCTATTCTTTCTGTGGTAAAAAAGATACAATCAAACTACCGTCTTAATCGTTTTCCCGCAAAACAAAGAAGACAGAGTTTTCATATTCATTTATGTGTGCAATATATACACTTGGGAGTGTGTGAGGAGGTCGGAGGGAAACTCTGGAGATGCTTCTTTTATTTTTTCAGGGTTCTGGAGCTCAGACTGAAGCTGGGAAACTTATGAAGAAAGGTTCTGCCTACTGCACCATCTTACTAGCCAACCCTAGCAATTTTAAATGCAAAGGCACACTAAGTGGTATCACACCACCTTTTATTTTGTAAGATATATTTAGGGTCAGTAGGAAGCTTGGTGGTGCACCTCACACCCCAGGGAGGGGCACTGAGGCCTGACAAGTTCTCCATTCCTGTGTGAGTGCTGCAAGGCTGGCATAATTTCATGGCAGGGTCTAGGATAGTTTAATTCCTGGAATGCAACTTTGGATGAGCTTGAAGCTGGGGTCAGTAAAGAAGTTGTGCTTGAAGCCAATGGGTTGGGCAGCACAAGTGGGGGTGAGGGTGCCCCAGGAGTGCACTGAATTTGTTGGGGAGGCAGGGGAGGGAAAACGATGCAAAGAAGTGACCTGGGAAGCAATATCAGAGGTGTGTGGAGGGCTGGAGGCACTAGGGAGCCAGTCTGTCCTCCTCTTGGTCAGCCATGGCTGGTGGGTAAACTATCAGAGGACAGACGAGAAAAAAGCATGTCAAGGCTGCACAGGTGGCAGGGCAACTGGGCTAGATGCAGGCAGGAAGGACGAGGCTGGGCCGGGGGCTTCTTTCAGCAATGCAAGGCCAGATCTGTGTGGGGATGGGGTCAGGAGGGTGTGTGGTGGAAAAGTCACCACTGGCTGTCACAGAAGGAACAGTTTGGGATGCTCATGAAGCACACGCAGGCTCATTATTTGTTTTGATCTTGTGAGAAACCACTGGAACAGCAAATTCATAAAGACAGAGTGACCCCAGCAGTCACTGAACTGTAGGCAAGGTAAATAAAAAGTATGGGGTACCAGGCAGAGGGGAAGAGGAAGGACCCATAGGAGCCACAAAAGAGGTGTGCTGTGGGCGTTGTAGATGCTTAGCACTGGGTTAATGACGCACGTCCTGGAAAAGAGGATAAGTGTGTTTGTTATGGGAGACCAAAAGTATATAAGGAAGTAACATGGGAGGCATCAAAAAGGACAACAAAACCTCAGATTACAAAACGGAGCTGGTCATTTATCTATGCGATGAAGTTAGCATAGGGGTAACAGGCCTTTGGGGTCGAGATTGGCAAATTTGTCCATTTTATGATGCCGAGGGCAGGGGTCAATTGATCCATAATGCCTGTAGGCAGTGTGTGAAAATGAGGATATGGCTGCTCCTAGGATGGCTGGGAAGGTTTTTAATTGAGGCATATGGATGAGGCCAAACTGAGTATGGCTAGCTAAATGGACCAGGTTGTGAGAGCAGAGAGAGAGGGAACGAGCAAGAGCTGAAGAGGAGAGAGAGAGAACAGGAGAGAAGGAAAAACCAATGGAGCAGAGATCCAGGCACAAAGCCAAGAGAGAAGAACCAAGAAAGCACGTGGCCAAAATGGCTGAGTTTTATATATGAAAGAGAAGCTGGGGGGAAGGGAAGAGATGGTCGGTGATCAAGGGCTGAAGGGGTCCAGGGTCGGGGGTGGAGGTGGGAAGTGCTGAGAGGACCCAGGATTCTGCAACATGTCCTTGCAATGCTGAGAGAGACCGGTGTCGTTGGCACCTCAGTTATGCACTTGCTGCAGTTGTTCTCAGGGCCCTACCTGAGATTCCCAACTGTTGCTGATGATATGGGGCAACACAATCTCTTCTATAACTGCTTCTGAGCTGAATTTGGGGCATCGTTCTTGGGGGGATGACAGGAAGGCTGGAATGATGGTCAAATGATTGGAAAGGAAAGAGCAGTGCAGGATGTGGGGGACACCTGGGGCTAGTAAAGTGTAGGCATCTTTGGGGCAGCTCAGGCTGGTTGGAAATCCCTTCAGAAGTACCTAGGGCTGGCCCATTTGGAATCTGCTGGGACAGATATAGACAGACTAGCGACTGAAGGTAAAGTTAAGGAGTTTAGAGGAATATTTTAATCTTGGGTGTACATTTGAAACTTTCAGCTTCATGGTCCTGGTAGCTTAGGGAAAGGGAGGAATCCAAAGACCAGGGGAAGGGGGAGATCCTCCCCTCAGCAGCAGGCAGGTGTTGCTTGACAGGAGTGTTTATCTGGAAGCTATGTTTGACCTGTGAGAGGTGATTTTGAAGCTTCAGGTGACTTCCTGTAAGCTGACACGAATGCTTTAAGTTTGTAAAAGAGATACAAGTTTTAGATTCTTTAGCATTACCACTCTGCACTGAAATCCACATATGAGTCAGACCTTTGAGTCATGGTAAAACATGACCATAAAATTATATATATCTGTCATATATATATGTTATATATTATATATAATATATATATTATATATATCTCCAGCCCTCTGGACAAAGAAGACAGTGTTAATGATTTGAACTCAGGATATATATATATATATATATATATATATATATATATATATATATATATATATATCAGATGTGTTTTCAGCACAATGAGAAGTACCTTTAAGCCTATACTTAGAAGACAACCAAGGGACATTTAAAGTTTTGATCTTGTGACTCTGATAATAGAAGTCAGTGCTTTGCGAGGATTAGCTTAATAGCTTACCACAATTCCATGGGTTAATGTTAAAACTCTGAACTTTAGATATCTTAATATAATAGTACAGTCATAAAGAAAGAAATCTGAGCCATATTTCAATGTTTACACACCTTAAATCACTTTTTAGACCTTTACAATTTGCATTTACATAGGTTAAGCCACTTTCTTCAGTCCTGATAACTCACCTAAGCGTCTACGTAGTCAGAGCTTTATGCCTTGCACTTAAACATCTTAAATTTTTTCTTAGACTCCTACAATGTACATCAAGTCTTTTCATCCAGTCATTTACTATGAGGCACAGGCCGCTGATCACTGAGAGCAGTCCTTGTAAAGCAGGTTCACTTAAATAAAGGAAGTATAAAAGGTTATATGGAACCTTTTTGTAAGTTTTTCTGTCTTAGAGTGAAGTCCTCCAGGAAAGTAAACCATGTCTATCTCTCTCCGCTGGAGAACTAGAGGCGTTAGTAAGAAGTGAGGTCTGATTTTACACATAAAATAACCTGACCAGGCAGCTGCAGCCTTGAGGAAGGAGCTGTTGGCTTGCTGCTGGCAAACTAAAAAAAGCCACAGTTAGCCTCCAACCCATCAGAGACCTGAGAAGGATCACGTATAACAGGAAGTATGATGCAAATGGATTATGTATCAATTAAAATGACGTAACTTACGGTGACCTGGGTTAGCCTAGGTTCCTGTGGTCTCAAAGGCTTCGCTGAGTGATAGAGGTCGTAGGTCTTTGGCTGGCTCATAGGACAGCATTGCATCTTTAGCTGCTACACAGGATTGCATATTATACCTTTGGCTGCTAGACAGAAGGTCTGAGAGACTTTTCTGTGCTTGGAAAAACTGACTACTTTAGTGAGGTGGAGTAGAGCAGTTAATTCAGTGTCCACAGTTTGGCAGGGCCATGGGAGTGGGCCAGGCATGGGGAAGTTCCTTGCACAGTGGTTAGGGGTATCATAATACAGGTGGAGAGGTCATTAGTCCATCCCTGTTTTTTTCTTTTGGTGACCTTGGGGTAGTCACTAGGAGCTAGTATTTCTGTATAACCAAGGATGTATTTTTCATTTTAAATGCCACACCCGCATATCTCTGAAGAGTTTGAGGACCCTTTGTTAAAAGTACACCCAATTGTAATCCTACATTCCTTGTTTTTAGTTACTTTAGGCTTAACAATCAAAGCACAAACAAGAAGCTAAATCAAGCTTGTCATTGTTAACGAGTTACATTTATACTTAGTGTGCCTGAATATAGTTATGGGCATTGAAGAATTTGATAATTTATAAGGAGAAATGCTAGAGGCTAGCTGGAGCACACAGGGTAAACCAGGCATTATGAAATCATCAACGTATTTAAACAATACTATGTCAAGAAGGTACATCTTCAGGAAATATGCCCAACAGAGAGAAGCAATAGGCAGTGATGGTCTCTGCATGCCAGACACATGAGGCAAACATGGAAAGGCAGCAGAGTTTCAATAAGCTGTCTTGAGGTCAAATCCTTGTGGCATTGCCTGTACCAGGAATACTCCCATCCGTGAGCTTTGAAAAAAAAAAAAGAGTGGGCTGTATCCAGGAAGCCCACTTGCTTGCTTCTGCCAAACCAGCATGCCGTTGCTCCCAGCAGAGAGCGAGCACTAACTTGCATGCCTTAATTATCTTTCAACAGTTTACAGGTTCTCGGTTTTTATAAGATTAGCATTTCACAGCTTTATCCCTGTTATGTTTGATTTGTAATACACCCATATGTCCCTATAGTCTCAACTCACACCCATATCCGTATCGGGTGACTCCCGTTTTATTCCCAGGAATAAGTCATTTTATCACTCTGTGCCGGATGGGTGCTGCTGGGTGCCAAGCAGAGGCTGAAGAAATGGATTTATACAGTGTGGAGTCGCTCAGAGTAGGCCACACCTGCTTCCAGCGACCATGGTGTTTGTATTCATTCAGCTATGTTCCGTTCAGGTGCACTGCTGTCTCCTTGGAGCGTGAAGGGTTGAGTTGTGCTTTTTGGGATGGGAGACATGTTTGGAGAGACACAGTGGACGAGTGAACAGAGTTTGGGTGGTATAACTTCACCCCCTACCCCTGTCACTGGGAATGACTTCCTGGGCTGTTCTTTGTCCTTTCGTTATCTTCCTTCCCTGTCCTTCACCTGTTACTTTTTCCTCCCCAACATACGGTAACACTTAGTAAACACACAGTGTATACAATTTGATAACTTATGACGTCTGTGACACAGTCTCCAGTCAAGATAAGGAGCAAACCTGTTCACAAGTTCCTTCTGCCCTCAGGTCAGGGACTAGTCACTTAACTTGTTCTGGGACTGTCCGAGGACTGGGGACTGTCCAGTGGGTGTCCATACCCTTGAGACACCAGTTCAGGATCTTCTCCATGCCTGGACCTGAGGCAAATGTCTTGACAGTTAAAATGCTCATGGTCTTTGAGGAACTTGAAACTAGTGCTTGACCCTAGGCTGCTCACACAGTTTCATCTCTGTTCATCCCAGTGAAATTTGTCCAACTCAGGTTGGTACCAGCAAGCGAGGTTCCAGGAAGTGTGCCTGCCACAGTGAGCAGGAACAGGAAGTAGGCTTGGAGACACAAGTCTCCCTGTCCTTGGGAGGCCTGGTGTGTAGGAGTCTGGGAGGTTGTGTGCCATGCGAAGAGGCTCAGCAGGAGAGGCCCAGCCTCACACTGGTGGAGTGTGCTGGACGGGTGAGAGGTCTCCCACCAGAGAGTGTAAGCCTGGAGTTTAACACAGTGGTGACTGGTGAGCTGGTTGGGCATGGCTGCTGTGTGGAATGGCTTCTCAGAAAGTTCTGGATCCTGGAGAACAGACCAGCCAGGAGTTCTGGAAAGTGGGTGCAGGCTGGGTTTCCTCTCTGCTTGGGTTTCCTTAGTGTTTGACACATCAGCTCTGGGTTTCAACCCAGTATGAGAAGAATTCACTAGAAAACACCAGCTGCTGCCCCTGTTGATGCGTGCATCAGTGGCTGCGGGGATCTGGTCTTGGCCCCTGTGATGGAGGCAGCAGTGACGCCAAGGAACTCATTTTAGTTTATTTCAGTTTACTACGTGAGGGATGCTCAGTGACATAAAAACATGGGGACCCAAGGGGACTCCGAGGGCCCAGGGGAGCAGCTGCAGTCATGAGCTGAAAGGAAACAACCTGCTCTCCCCTCTGAGTGCTCAGCTAGGCTGGAGCTCCAGCCAGGATTGGGGCTGCCTGAGATAGAGCAGTGGCTGCAGGGCACAGGGTGACCTCTGATTCTCAGGAGAGGTGGGAGGGAAGTCAGGCCTGGGAAGGGTGAGTAATTGCATCCTGTGCTACTGTTTTTCAGGAAGACCCAAATGCTACTCACTGCACTTCGGACTCCTCCCCCTCATAGTGCTTGTCCTAGTCTTCTTTAGGTAAGAGTCGGGCTGGTGAGCAACAGCTAAGACCCTGATGGGGACCCTGAGCTGTGCACATCCCTACTACCACAGCAGTGATGGAGGTGCTCTAGTCTCCGCCCCCACAGTGGCATGGCCAGCTTTTGCTTGTCCACATAGTGAATGAAGCCTCTGATTCCACAAACAGGACCTGGGAATGGATGCCCATCCGTTTCTTTCCAGCTGTAAGGGTGGGCCCCAAGAAGGAGAGGAAGGCAGGCCTAGGGCCTGGACTTAGGTCCTCACTCTATGCAGATGGCTGTGAACCCTCATAGAGCAAAGACACTGCCTTGTCTACTGGGGCTTGTGTAGACACAGCCAGGAAGTACTCCATACTGTGGCCTTGGCTGTGGGTTCCTGGCCCTTTGTAGGGGCTGTCTGCAACTGCTACAGGGGTCCAGATACAGGCCTGGTTCCCAGGGCCCTTCTTGCCATCTCTTTTTCCAGTAGGGTGAGCATGCTAAGACCTGTCACCTGGCCCCACATCTCCACTGGGAACATGTGTGCTCACTGTCCTGGGTACAGTAGTTCATTTGGAGGGAGGGACAGACATGTGGTTTCAGGTTCGTGTCCTGAACAGACGCCCCTATGTCTGTCTTTCCCACAGCTATGGGTTCCTGAGCCACAGAAGTCAGGAACTGGGAGACACAGGAGCTGTGACTAGGTGAGTGGGGGTTGAAGTGTGTGTGTGAGTGTCATGAGTGTGTGTGATGTTGACCCTGTGCAGCAGCCTATCCCTCTCTTACCGCAGCACAAGCCATGCATGCCGCTGGTCCCCAGGGCTCTGGCCTTGATCTTTGTCTGTGCTGTGCTCCCCACTAGATTACCTGGTCCCCACCTGCTCTTAGTGCTCACCAGTTTCTTGTTGAATCAACATTCCTCTGACGCAAAGCACTGTGTTCCCCAACTGTGCTGGGAGGCAGTTACACCTTTGATGACTGCCAGAGTCATGGGGTGGCTATACAGAGATGGGTGGGTCTCCCTCAAGGTGAGGTCTCTCACATAGTGGTGGAAGGTGGCACTGGCCTGAGGTGACCTGTTCCTGGGGTCTCCCTTTGTGGGCTGAGCTTCCTTGCAGCCTGCTGGAAAGTTCTAGACTAGTGATCTATGGCATGTTATCTCAGACATCAAGAACATGAGTTTAAAGTCATCCAGCAAGACTGCTGCCTCAGTTTATCTCTTTAAGGACAGGAAGATAGTCCATTTCTTGATTTGAGGGGGCTGAGAATCTTCTGGGTTCTGGAACTCCTTTTCTGCTCTGGCTCCAGTTAGGAGTGCCTGGTGAGTGTGGGGCAGTGAACATTGATTGCAGTGTTTGCCTTTTGTGTTTATGTTGTGGCAGTGTTTGACTGCAGTGTTTGTTTGACTTTTCTGTTTATGGTGTGGCTGTGTTTGACTTTCCGTGCTGTATGAACAATGCCAGGAGTGTCCACCATGGTGCAGTTCTATAATTGTAACAGAGGTAGTGTGCCCTTAGGCACCACTCTGCCATTGCACCAGGCTCTGTGTGCCTGAACCCTAAGCTCTCCTGGGATAAACCAGTCTTCTGTGTTCTCTTTCTGCAGCATGGATTTCAGAAAGCTGGATGTCCAGGAAGTTGTAGCCCTGTCAAGGTATCCAGCCCTCACATGGTGCTCTTTTGCTCTCGGTTGAGGGGTCTGCATCTCTCTCTCTCTCTCTCTCTCTCTCTCTCTCTCTCTCTCTCTCTCTCTCTCTCTTTCTCTCTGTCCAGCATGGATATCTGGGAAGTCTCCTTCTGTACCTGAAGTGGAGCACATAGCCCTACATGTTGTTTTAAATAACTGCATGTCATGTGGCTTTTAAAGAGCCATCCTGGCTTATCTGGTAGAGAGCTGAGTTGACATGTGTGCAGCACCATTTCCATGCCAACATACAGAACACATGTTTACCATACTCACCACTGCGAGAGTTTAGTGCAGTGAGCACAGTCATTCTGTGGAGCAGCCATCACCACCATCCATCTCTAGAATATTCCATCATATAAACTGTGCCCATTAAACACTGATTCCTACGGGAGGTCCTGACACCCACCTTGCCTCTGCAGTGTTGGTCTTCTGAGCATGGCAAGCCTAGAGCAGTGCCTCAGTTGGGGTGGGGCTCAGTAGGTTTTCTCTTTTGGCTACTGGCAAGAATCACTCTGTAAGTTGTGATCAGGCCTGGATCTGGTGCAGAAATTTCCTCGGTTATTTTTAGGCTCATTCACTGCCTTAAATAATATTTACTTCTGTTTTTATGTGTATGAGTATTTAGCCAGCCTGTTTGTCTGTGTACTACATTTGTGCCATTGTCCAAGTGGGCCTGAAAAGGCCTCAAGTCCCCCAGAACAGACTGTGGTGAGTGTCCCTGTGGATGTTGGGAACTGAACCCAGTTTTTCTGGAAGAGCAGGCAGTGCTCTTGCTGCTGAGCATCACTCCAGCTCTCCCTGCTCTCTGATTTCTGGTTCACACACCATCACAGGCATGTAGCTTACTGCCAGAAGTAGCTCTTGTCCCTGGTGGCTTGACATCATTTGTGGGGACAGCCCATTGCCACACATTGCCCTGGGCGTTTTGTGGGAAACACTTTACACTGATGTTTGGATTGGTCTCTGAGGGAGGCCAAGGTTCTGTGTGCCACCGGCCAGGAGAGCACCAGCACAGGCTGCAGGTGCAGGTGGGATGGTTGCCATCCACAGACATGCCCAGTATCAGCTGGCTTTTGAATAAGAGTAGTTCTTAGATGTCCCTGCCTTAAGTGTGGGGAGGGGCGCTGTGATTTCCTCTTCCTACCTGATGTCAAGTAGGACTCAGATCTCCCTGCTTTGGCTCATCCTTGGATCCCAGCAAAATGGGCAGACAGAGGGGCTAGGTTGACACTGATCATGCAGGTCTGTTTGCCTAGTACATGGCTGCCAATTACATGCATCCAATGACCTTCCTGTCAACCTGAGTTCTGGTGTTTTCTTTTTCAGGATGACCTATCCCCAGGCAGAGGTGCTAACACCCAGGTGAGGTGATTGAGTCACTGTATGTGCAGTGTATGGGTCCTGAATGCATTAAAGGGTGATTTGCTTGTCCTGGGAGAATGGCTCAGAGCACACCTGAGGCCCTGAGTCAAGCTCGGAGTCAGCACTGGAAACAACAAAACTCAGAGGAAACCAAAGACCTGATTATAGTTATCATTAACCTGTCTGGCCAACACTTTCTTTCTTTAGTTATTTTTTATTTAAATAATTTATTCATAGTACACCACAATTTTTATCCCACCACTTGTATTTTCCTGTCCCTCTCCCTCCCTCTTTCACCCCATTTCCCTCCCCTACGCCTGTGATAGAAGGGGCCTCCTCCCCACCATGTGATCACAGCCTATCAGGTCTCCTCCAGATAGCCTGCTTCCCCTTCCTCTAAGTGCCACCTGGCCTCCTGACCAAAGCAAAGTGGTCAAAGTAGGGGCATGTCAAAGTTCATGTCTGAGTCAGTCCCCACTTTCCACACAACTTTGGGGAACGTGATGTCCATTGGCTAGGTCTGAACAGGGGGGTCTAGGTTTACTGCATGCACTGTCCTTGGTTGGTACAGTAGTTTGTGCAGGCCCCCCGGGTCCAGATCTGCCAGCCTTGAATGTCTTCTTGTAAGGTTCCAGGACCCTCTGGGTTCTTCTATCTCCCCATTCTCCCACACCTCTCTCACCTGGAGTCCCAATAGCAAGTCCCAGCATCTATCACAATCCCCTACTGAGTGAAGAGTCTCAGAGAACATCCATGTTGGGCTAATATCCAATTGTAAGTGAGTATATACCATGTGTCTTTCTGGGTCTGGGTTATCTCACTCAGGGTGATTATTTCTAGTTCTATACATTTGCCTGTAAATTTCATGATTTCCTTGTTTTTAATAGCTGAGTGTAGTATTGCACTTCAGTTTCTTTATCTATTCTTTGACTGAGGAACAGTTAGATTGTTTTGAGACTCTGGCTATTTTGAACAAGGCTGCTATGAACATAGTTGAGCCAATGTCCTCATTGTATGATTGAACATCTTTAGGGTATATTCCAAGGAATGGAATAGTCAGGTCTTGAGATAGCCCTATTCCAAATCTTCTCAGAAAGCACCAGATTCTTTCACTATTAATGTGTGGGGATCAATGTGTGGTTTAAGCTTTTTAAATTTATTTTTATTTTTTAAGTAATTTTTAATTAATTTATTCTTGTTACATCTCAATGGTTATCCCATCCCTTGTATCCTCCCATTCTTCCCTCCCTCCCATTTTCCCCTTATTCCCCTCCCCTATGACTGTTCCTGAGGGGGACTTCCTCCCCCTGTATATGCTCATAGGGTATCAAGAATGTTTCTTTTACAAATGTGGGTGCCCTTGTTTTGGGGGGCAAAGATATTCAGAATTGTGATGTGATCTTGGTGAAATTTTCCTTGGATGAGTATGAAGTGTTCTTCCTTATCTCTTTTGATTAATTTTGGTTAAAAGTCTATTTTATTAGATATTAGAATGGCTACACCAGCTTGCTTCTTGTGTCTATTTTCTTGGAATACCCTTTCCCAGCCTTTTACCCGGAGGTAATGTCTATCTTTGTGGCTGAGATGTGTTTTTTGAATGCAGAAGAATGTTGGGTCTTATTTATGCATCCATTCTGTTAGTTTGTGTCTTTTTATTGGAGAATTGAGACAATTGATGTTGAAAGATATTAATGGCCAGTGACTGTTAAGGCAATTGATTTTGATGTTGGTTGGGGTAGAGTGTTTGTCTGGTTATGTTTTGCTACAGTGGAGTTATCTATTTTCTGTGTTACCCTGGTTGTAGTTTGTCACTTTGGGTTGGAGTTTTCCTTCTAGTAAATTCTGTAGGGCTGGATTTGTGGATAGGTACTATTTGAATTTGTTTTTTGTCATGGAATATCTTGTTGTCTCCATCAATGGTTATTGCAAGTTTCACTGGGTATAGAAGCCTGGACTGGCATCTGGTCTCACAGTGTTTGCAGGACCGCTGCCCAGGCCCTCTGGCTTTTATTGTCTCTGCTGAGAAGTCGGGTGTAATTCTGATAGATTTGCCATAATAAGTTACTTGGCCTTTTCCCCTTGCCACTTTTAATATTTTTTCTTTGATCTGTACATTTTGTGTTTTAATTATTATGCGGCAGGAGGATTTTCTTTTCTTGTCTATTCTATTTGGTGTTCTGTAGGCCTCTTGTATGTTTATATGCATCTCTTTCTTTAATTAGGAAAAATTTCTTCTATGATTTTGTTGAAAATATTTTTCTGGACCTTGGAGCCGGGCTTCTTCTCCTTCCTTAATTCCTATTATTCTTAGGTTTTATCTTTTCATGGTGTCCTTGATTTCTTGGATTATTTTACTTTTTATTATTTATTAATTCATTCATATTACATCTCAATTGTTATCCCATGCCTTGTATTCTCCCATTCCTCCCTCCCTCCCACTATCACCCTATTCCCCTCCCCTATGACTGTGACTGAGGGGAATCTCCTCCCCCTGTATATGATCATAGAGTATCAAGTCTCTTCTTGGTAGGCTACTATCCTTCCCCTGAGTGCCATGGGGCCTCCCCATCAAGGGGACATAGTCAAATATGGGGCACCAGAGTTCATGTGAAAGTCAGTCCCCACTCTTCACTCATCTGTGGAGAATGTCCTGTCCATTGGCTAGATCTGGGTAGGGGTTCGATGTTTACTACACATATTGTCCTTGCTTGGTGCCATAGTTTGTGCAGAACCCCTGGGCCCAGATCTGCCCATCATAATGGTCTTCTTGTAGGTTTCCAGAACCCTCTGTGTCTTTCTATTTCCCCATTCTCCCATACTTCTCTCACCTAGAGTCCCAATAGGATGTCCTCACATCTCTCCCACTTTCCTGGTAGGTGAAGACTTTCATGGAACATGCCCCTTGGGCTAGTGTCCAGTTATAAGTGAGTATATACCATTTGAGTCATTCTGGGTTAACTCACTCATTATGATCATTTCTAGTTCTATCCTTTTGTCCACAAATTTTGGGAATTCCTTGTTTTTAACAGTTTAGTAGTATTCCATAGTATAAATGTACCACAGTTTCTTTATCCATTCTTTTTTTTTTCATTTTTTTCACCTTTATTAATTTATTCTTGTTACATCTCAATGGTTATCCCATCCCTTGTATCCTCCCATTCTTCCCTCCCTCCCATTTCCCCCTTATTCCCCTCCCCTATGATTGTTCCTGAGGGGGATTACCTCCCCCTGTATATGTTCATAGGGTATCAAGTCTCTTCTTGGTAACCTGCTGTCCTTCCTCTGAGTGCCACCAGGTCTCCCCCTCCAGGGGACATGGTCAAAGGTGAGGCACCAGACTATGTGAAAAAGTCATAACACACTCTCCATTCTACTGTGGAGAGTGTTCTGTCCATTGTCTAGATCTGGGTAGGGGTTTAAGGTTTACTGCCTGTATTGTCCTTGGCTGGTGCCTTAGTTTGAGGGGGACCCCTGTGCCCAAATCTGCCAATCATAATGTTCTACTTGTAGGCTTCTAGGACCCTCTGGATCCTTCTACTTTTGCCATTCTCCCATGATTCTCTCATCTAGAGTCCCACTAGAATGTCCTCCCCTCTGTCTCAGTTTCCTGGTAAGTGAAGGCTTTCGTGGGACCTGCCCCTTGGGCTAATATGCAGATATAAGTGAGTATATACCATTTGAGTCTTTCTGCTTCTGGGTTAACTCACTCATTATGATCATTTCTAGCTCAATCCATATATCCACAAATTTTGGGAATTCCTTGTTTTTAATAGCTGAATAGTATTCCATAGTGTATATGTACCACAGTTTCTTTATCCATTCTTCTATTGAGGGACACTTAGGCTGTTTCCATGTTCTGGCTATTATGAATAAGGCTGCTATGCACATGGTTGAGCAAATTTTCTTGTTGTGTGCTGGAGCATCTTCTGGGTATATTCCAAGGAGTGGAATAGCAGGGTCTTGAGGAAGCCCTATTCCCATTTATCTGAGATAGCACCAGATAGATTTCCAAAGTGGTTGTACTAGTTTGCATTCCCACCAGCAATGAAGGAGTGTTCCTCTCTCCCCACATCCTTGCCAGCATGTGGTGTCACTTGAATTTTTTATCTTAGCCATTCTGATGGGTGTAAGATGGAATCTCAGAGTTGTTTTGATTTGCATTTCCCTGATGATTAAGGAGGTTGAGCATTTCTTTAAGTGTTTCTCAGCCATTTGATATTCCTCTGTTGAGAATTCTCTGTTTAGTTCCATGCCCCATTTCTCAAATGGGTTATTTGGTTTGGTGGTGTTTAATTTCTTGAGTTCTTTATATATTTTGGATATTAGACCTTTGTCAGATGTAGGGTTGGTGAAGATCTTTTCCCAGTCTGTACGCTGTCGCTTTGTTCTGTTGACAGTGTCTCCTGCCTTACAGAAGCTTCTCAGCCTCATGAGGTCCCATTTATTAATTGTTGACATTAATGCCTGGGCTGTTGGTGTTCTGTTCAGGAAGTTGTCTCCTGTGCCAATATGTTCCAGGTTCTTTCCCATTTTTTCTTCTAAGTGACTTAGTGTCTCTGGTTTTATGTTGAGGTCTTTAATCCACTTGGATTTGAGTTTTGTACAAGGTGACAAAAATGGGTCCAGTTGCATTTTTTTACACATAGACATCCAGTTAGACCAGCACCATTTGTTGAAGATGCTATCCCTTTTCCATCGAATGGATTTGGCTTCTTTGTCAAAAATCAAGTGACCATATGTGTGTGGATTCATATCTGGGTCTTCGATTTGATTCCACTGATCAACCAGCCTGTTGCTGTGCCAGTACCATGCTGTTTTAATTACTATTGCTTTATAGTACAATTTGAGATCAGGTATGGAGACTCCTCCGGAGCACCTTTTATTGTACAAGATTGTTTTAGCTATTCTGGGTTTTTTGTTTTTCCATATGAAGTTCAGAATTTCAATGTCTTTAAAAAATTGTGTAGGTATTTTGATAGGGATTGCATTGAATCTGTAGATTGCTTTTGGTAGGATGGCCATTTTTATTATGTTAATTCTCCTGATCCATGAGCAAGGAAGATCATTCCATCTTCTCATGTCATCTTCAATATCTTTCTTTAGAGTTTTCTTTATCCATTCTTTTACTGAAGGACACTTAGGCTGTTTCCAGGTTCTGGTTATTATGAATAAGGCCACTAAACATGGTTGAATATATGTCCTTGTTGTGTGCTGGAGCATCTTCTGGGTATATTCCAAGGAGTGGAATAGCTAGGTCTAGAGGAAGCCCTATTCCTAGTTTTCTGAGACAGCACTAGATAGATTTCCAAAGTTCTTGTACTAGTTTGTATTTCCACCAGCAATGAAGGAGTGTTCCTCTCTCCCCACATCCTCGCCAGCATGTGCTGTCACTTGAATTTTTGATCTTAGCCATTCTGATAGGTGTAAGATGGAATCTCAGAGTTTTTTTTTTAATTTTCATTTCTCTGATGACTAAAGATGTTGAGCATTTCTTTAAGTGTTTCTCAGCCATTCAATATTCCTCTCTTGAAAATTCTCTGTTTAGTTCTGAGCCCCATTTCTCAATGGGGTTATTTGGCTTGGTGATGTTTAATTTCTTGAGTTCTTTATGTATTTGGATATTAGACCTTTGTCAGATGTTGGGTTGGTAAAGATCTTTTCCCAGTGTGTAGGCTGTCACTTTGTTCTGTTGACAGTGTCTCCTGCCTTACAGAAGCTTTTCAGCCTCATGAGGTCCATAACATCCTAAACGTGCCCGATCTTGTCTTGGATGTTTTGTGTCAGGAATTTTTTCAGATTTAACATTTTCTTTGTTTGTTGCATCAAATTCTTCTATTCTGCCTTCTACTTCCAAGATTTTTTCCTCCATCTCTTGAATTCTATTAGCAAAGCTTACCTCAGCATTTCTTGTTTTTTACTCTAAGTTCTCTCATTATCAGCTTTCATCTGTGCTTTTATCAGTTTCCATTTTCATCTTCAGATTTTGAACCATTTTATTGATTTTCTTCATCTGATTGTTTGAATTTTCCTGAATTTCTTCTAGTGATTTCTTCATTTCCTCTCTATAGGTTTCTGTCATGGCCTCTCTAAGGTCCTCAGTCTGTTTGGCTCTGTCTTCCTGTATTTGGTTATGGACATTCTTTTTTTTCCCTCATTTATCATTTTCATTCCTAAGGATATGAGGTCATTTTCTTGTGTTTCACTTCTGTTTGAGTTCCCAAGGTTGAATTTCTTGGGATAACTGGGTTCTGGAGGTGCCATATTATTTTTGCTTTTGTTGTTTGTGTCTTTATGCTGCCTTTTAGTCATCTTGCTGTTTCTGATGCTGGGAAGTAGTTTCTGGTATCCTTCACTGGTCATTGAGATTCGTTCATTGGTGAGTGTCTGTAAGTTGAGATCACAGGTTCAGGGAACCCTTTCCTGGATCAGGCAGGTAACCTGGTTTCAGCTCTGGTGGACTTTGCTGCACACTCTGAGCTCCCCACAGGGTCAGCAGAGGCTGGTGCTGGTGCTCTGTAGCTGAAGGTTCAGTCTGAGTAGGTACTATCTGCCTTTGGCTGTCCTTTGGAATCCCTGCCCTTGGCTACTGAGGCCCTGCATCCTTGGTTCAGTCTGCCAGAGAGTGCAGATACCATCTGCTGGCTAATGGTGGCTGTCTAGGCTTCTTCCCGTTCCTGCTCAGGCTGTGAGGCCTCAGTTCATTTTGCTGGTGAGTGTGGATATTGTGCCATAGCCAAATGTCCACAGCTGCCCACACTCCCAGCAGAGGCCCTGGTTCTCTCCATGGACTCGTTGGGTAATCCAAAGTCAGATCTATCCCAGATCTTCAATCTCGGCTCCCCTGTCTCCCCACCCAGCAGACATTGATGCTGGTGCTCTGCAACCCACAGTTCAGTCAGAGAGAGTTGAGGTACAGACAGCGCTGTATATAGGCTGTGCTGGGTATAGGTATAGGCTGCACCAGGCTTTGGAGACCCTTGGCCACTAGCTCCTGGGGATTTCTGGGGACTGACGGGGTGGTCTGAGGTCACATCCACCCATTCTCCTGTGTTCTGCCCTGGGCCAGCTAGTGCTTCACCACCCACAGTTCAGTCTCAGATATAGAGTCTGAGATATAGAACATAGTTGCATATCAAAGATGAGTGTGTAGCCAGTCTTTGGGGCCTGGGCACCCATCCTCTGTGGACCAGTTGGATGGCCCATGGCCAGATGTACCTGTGTTCTACAGCATGTGGACCCCTCTTACCTAGGGCTCTCCAGGTATTGTAGTCTGTAGCTCCTAGCCCTTGTCCTTGGCTCTGTCCTGCTAATCAGACACTATGCTTGTTTAGGCCTGCCATCTTTGTAACAGGCCAACACTTTTAGAACTTAGGGTTGTCTGATTCAGATCCGGAGCCCCAGAGAGTCTTCTCCATCTCCTTTTGAATTTGGGCCTCAGCTCCTTGTTTCCCATCTCTGTCATCAGGGACTTTTAGAGAAATGGTGGGTGTGGTTAGTAAATTCAATTGCTTATATAGCGGGGGTGGGAGTAGACACTGAGAAGTGCTTCTGAATTGCCCAGGCCCTGGTGATCAGTTCTCGGGTAATCTGAGGGTGTGACATCTGAGAAGGCTTCTGCAGGCACGTTGGGTCACATGTTCCCCTGGCTTTCTCCCCATGCAGTAGGAAAGATGTTCTTGACTTGACTCCTTGGCTGGCTCCCATCATCTGGGAGGGGACCTTCAACATTGACATTCTGAATGAGCAGTTCAGGCTTCAGAACACCACAATTGGACTGACCGTGTTTGCCATCAAAAAGTAAGCAGAGGGCGCCGGAGAGATGCCCAGTGGGTAAAGCACTTGCTTCAGGGGCATGAGGACCTAACTTTGATTCCTAACACCCATGTAAAATCTTTGCACACACTTCAGGTGGGTATCCTCATCACCAGGGTTGACAGTAAGAACAGGATACCAAAAGAACTGTGGCCACTGAGGTGTCCTCAGATGCAGGACAAAGTGGACAGGAAGGCTGGGTGAAACATTTAACCTCAGCCCTAGGAGCTGTGCATAGTAGACCTGTGAAGCCCAAGATGCTGCGTTGGGTTGACTTATGCCACAGAAATTAAACGTGTCCCTTGGGAGCCTGTGGGAAGCAGAACAGAGCAGCATGACAGTGCGGAAGGCTGTGAGGCAACGAGAGAAGCCATCTGTTCTACCTGCATATGAGAAGGGCTTTGTACTTCCCTGCAATGCTGGATGAGGTCCAAGGATAGCTCTGAGGCCTTGGTACCAATCAGGTCTTAGAGAGGCTTGGAGTTCAGCTGGAAGGATCTTAGGCCCCTTGAGAATACCCAATTCCCCTGGGAACAAAGGACTTCACAGAAACAAGACTCAAACACTAGTTGTCTGGGTGCTGCTGGGTACATGAGCAAGAGCCCTGACAGGCGTGGGGAGGTGATCTGTCTGTGGGAAGAGGGCCTCTGAGGGCATTATCTGAGAGACCCATGGTTACCATTGCACAAGGGAAAACAGGCACTTGCCCATTGATAACATTGAAGTGGGGCCTTGGCATACTTGCTGGGTGATGGGAACATGTGGACCAGGGGATCATCAAGGGAGGAGCATTCATCTGAAGCAGGTGAAAACTTCTTGGGCTGGGTGATGATATAGGAACTGGAACATAAGCTTTTTCCCCCTTTGATCTGAGGGTTTGGGTTTAGCTTTACCCTTCTTTGTAGGGTGCCTGTCTCTCCTAATCTCTCTCCCATATGAAAATGATCTTTGCTCTGGAGGAGTTCATGGGGGATGATGTATTGGGATATAAATGAGTTACTGTGTGCTTTGTCCACTTGCACCTTCAAGCCTCTGAGGAGGAAGGTCTAGGATATAGAGACTCTTTGTTCTCCTGAAACAGAGTTTAGAAAACAGGGCCTTATGAGCACAGGCTCTACTCAGGGATGGAGCTGTCATTACCAAAGGGAGTGTGACAGCTTCATGGAGAGGTTATCTGCTGAAGAGCTGCCCAGACAAGAGGTGCCTGCAGGGGATCTGCTTGCAACTGCAAGTCTGGAGGCAATCCCGCTCATTGGTGATAGCATCCAGGATTTACTCCAGTGTTCCTGGCTCAGTGTTTCAGCAAAGGAGAGTTAAGTGAGGTTCAGCCTTCAGACTGGTCAGGACAGCTGTAAAGTCAGAGTATCAAGCCTCTAGGTAGTCATGTTTTCTGCATCCTGGGCATCCTTCTAAGTCTTGTTCGAGGTGTATTAGACCTCTCCTAACTCCTTTGTCCCCCATCACAGGTATGTGGTGTTCCTGAAGCTGTTTCTGGAGACGGCAGAGCAGCACTTCATGGTGGGGCACAACGTCACCTACTACGTCTTCACTGACCGGCCAGCTGATGTGCCACAGGTGCCCCTGCGGACAGGACGCAGGCTGGTGGTGCTACCTGTGCGCAACTATACCCGCTGGCAGGATGTGTCCATGCACCGGATGGAGATGATCAGCCACTTCTCAGAGAGGCGCTTTCTTTATGAGGTGGACTACCTGGTGTGCGCAGATGTAGACATGAAGTTCCGTGACCACGTGGGCGTGGAGATTCTCTCAGCACTCTTTGGCACCCTGCATCCTGGCTTCTATCGTGGTAGCCGAAAGGCCTTTACCTATGAGCGACGGCCAAAATCACAAGCCTACATCCCCTGGGATGAGGGTGACTTTTACTATGCGGGGGGCTTCTTTGGGGGCTCAGTGGTGGAGGTGTACCATCTCACTAAGGCCTGCCATGAGGCTATGGTGGAGGACCAGGCCAACAGCATTGAGGCCGTGTGGCACGATGAGAGCCATCTGAACAAGTACCTGCTCTACCATAAGCCTACAAAGGTGCTGTCCCCAGAGTACGTGTGGGACCAGCAGCTGTTGGGATGGCCATCCATCATGAGGAAGCTGAGATACGTGGCCGTGCCCAAGAACCATCAGGCAGTCAGGAACTGATAGCTGAATCCTTATTGGAGAAGCCAGGCCTAAATACCTGGAGGAACTCCAGGCTGTGTTGGAGTAGGAAGGACTTGAGAGACATTGCCAAACGGTATACCCTACCACACCCAGAACCACTTGGTTTACCACACACTTCTTCTGTTGGGGTGGCAGCCATCTTGAGCTCCCACTGTGTCCCTAAGTTCCTTGTATTCAGTCATATTGTAGACAGAGACTTCAGAGCATGGGAGAAACTGTCATGCAGTTACCTGAGGGCCTGTGCACCTTCACTCAGGCTTGTCCCTTCCTCTGCTGGGAGGTTTGGCAGAGGGTCAGTGCCCTTAGGAGCAGGCAGGAGGAGGGCAGTGAGAGTCATTCTGCAGCGCACAGAGGTGCTTAGCTGCTGTTTGGCCCATTGGGGCCGTTTACTACCCTGTGCCCATCACCTCTGCTCATTTTTGCTTTATGTGAGAGCAGGTAGTTATCCCTTCCTCGGCATGCGGTCACTGAGGTGCCTTCCCTGTCTGGACTCTATCTTAGAGAAACATGCTGACTGAAATTGCTGAGTGTTAGGTCCTCTGCATTATTTTTATAGTCTAGTTTTCATTGAAAATTTCCAACATAAAGAGATGTTATTTTTTTTCTTTGTAATTTTGGGATCTGACTCAGTTCCCAGCTTCAAATTTTATATTTTTGGGTGTTGGGGTTGAGTATTGCTGCTTTTTTTTATTGGCACAGCATCTTTGGTACTGCAAATAGTTTCAGCCTTACTATATGGCTAAAGATGGCCTTAAACTCCCCATCTTCCTGCCTCTGCTTCTGGAGTGCTTAGATGACAAGCATTCATGAGACCTAGCTCTGGTGTTCTTAATTTTATTAAAACTCTATTTATTTTGTTTCAAAATGTTTTCTGTGTCCTGAAGATCTTTGTGCACTTAGTTCATTTTTCATTTCTTACACTGCAAGAACTTTTTGTTTTCTGTGACAGGATTCCTATGTCTTTCTGGCTGGCATGGAATTTGGTATTAGAACCTAGAGGGGCCAGGATTCAAAGAAATCTGCCCCCTCTGCCTGTTACCACACCTGGTGAGAACGTTTCCCTCTATCATAGGAGAACAAGGTACCAACCACCAATATTCCATTAGCATCTTGAGATCTCATTATTTTCATTTATTTATTTTTATCTTAACTTTATTCTTTTTACTTTTTATTTATTAATTCATTCATATTACATCTCAATTGTTATCCCTTCCCTTGTATCCTCCCATTCCTCCTTCCTTCCTGCTATCACCCTGTTCCCCTCCCCTATGTCTGTGACTGAGGGGGACCTTCTCCCCTGTATATGATCATAGAGTATCAAGTTTCTTCTTGGTAGCCTACTATCCTTCCCCTGAGTGCCACCAGGCCTTCCCATCAAGGGGACATAGTCAAATATGGGGCACCAGAGTTCATGTGAAAGTCAGTCCCCACTCTTCACCCAACTGTGGAGAATGTCCTGTCCATTGGCTAGATCTGGGAAAGGGTTTGATGTTTACTGCACATATTGTCCTTGCTTGGTGCCATAGTTTGAGCCGAACCCCTGGGCCCAAATCTCCAGACATCTCATTTATGTGCTGTTTGCCAAGCCCTGGATACTCCTGTGGTCATTCAGCATCTGGTGGGTGGCATGGCTTCTGAGTCCAGTGGGCTGGTCCAGGTGCTGCCTACTTCCTGATGACAATGGATGAACATCAACATCAATGGTTCTGTTTCTCACAGGAATGCCTAGAGCATCTTAGGCTGAGGCCCATATGATAGGCCAGGGTGTGGGAAACAGTTTTCCATGGAGTATTACAGTTTATCTCTTTTCAAATGAAATTGCTGGTATCAAATGGTAGTGGAGACTTAGGAGTTCCACAAGCTGGTGATGATACAGAAAGTGTTACAGCTCTTAGAGATGTAGGTTGACTCCAGAAACTGGTCAGAGGGAAGGCAGGCCCAGCAGGCGCTTCCCTGAGCTAGCTGCTACAATGGACCGGGCTTCACAGCTGCCATGACAGCTTCATCAGCTCTCCCTGGCTGCCTTAACTGGCAGTCCAAGGCCCAGAAACCCAGTGTTGATTCCTCCCCAGAATAAAAGGAGTCTGGGATAGGCATCATGAAGGAATTGAGTGAGCATGACATAGCAAGCTAGCCTACATTTATTTTCATGAACCAGGGATTTATAAAACTTGGGCATGGGGAAGGTGTTTGAGGATGAATGTGTCTGATTCACATGGGCTAGGGATGCAAGAACACTTGATTGACATGCAGTCTTTGTATTTTGCATTTTAATTTTTAATTAATTTCATAAACTAATATCATTAACATTTCACAGAAGGGAAACTAAATAAAAATTTAAAATAAAAAATCCTAAGTACTATGGATTTTCTAAATTCTTTTCATTGTATTAACCACCAAATGTCTTTTAAAAATTTTTACATATACATTTATATTATTACACATATATAAAATAAACTTCATACAGTAAAAAGAACCACAGAACAATCAGGAAATACATTCATATTAGATTCAAGTGTTTTAGCTCTTTGTATTTGGCAACCTTGAAGAAAATATTTTCCTATCTCACTGAGTCTAAAATTTTGAGTGTAACTCAATATCTATCATTTCTCATTACTATCAAGTTAAAACATCTATCTAAACCTAAAAACATATTAACCCCTAAACAACTAAGCTTAATTGTGAAACTAAATTATTTGGTCTTTAGCCCCATCAGAGACTTGAGAAGGAGTAAAATTAATTCCTGAGTAAATAGGGAGTGCAGGTTAGCAGCTTCAAAAAAATGACAGAGACAGTTTGTTGCCTGGAGAGTCACTCATAACTCTCTAAAACATTGGATTATCATCTACTGCCTTCTGGCCCAGTATATCTGACAGACGTATATGTGAGGCAGGAACTATTGAGAACATGCTTTCTCTGTCTTGGCAGAGTTTGACCATCAACTCTGCCTACATCTGAACTTGCTAAGATTTAGTCAGGATTCTGTCAGTGATCAAAACAAGGCCATTTTCCCCAGTGGCTTGCTTGCCATATTTCATCATCATCCTTTTGGTAGGAAGGGTGTTGCCAGGAGTTAACCTGTCTTGTTGTCAAAGAATCATTAAAGCAATATAAACATCTTTAAATGCCATATTCTGTAGGATTCTGAGGTTTTTTGAAGACCTTCTCTGAGTATTTTACCTAATCTGTTGGTAGAATCATACGTATCTGTTACATCTAGGATGCATATTCTTGTGATATAAATAGACTAGTAATTGAAATGGCCACAATTTGATCAGTTAACAATTAACTTGTCTAACTTACTTATCCTAAAGAGCCTGCAGTAGGATTTTCAAAGTATTGGAGGTAAACTTTGTATTCTACTTGAGCTGTATGGGTACAATACCTCAAATTAGAATATATATAATGTATGTGAAGAATAATCATAAATTTGAATTCTGTAACAATGTTTTAAATTTATTTTACATCAATATTCAAATTTCTATACCAATGAATTAAAAATAGCCTTGTGAGCAGAGTTAAGGTCTTAAGTTGATGAGTCAGCTCAATAATTTACTTTTTGCCCTATCATTCCTATATATTTCTATATCCCTTATAAATTTTAAGCTCCTATCTTGAAGCCTGAGAAGAAAAGATAAAGGAAAAGAGAGACATCCCTGAGTCCAATATTGTTTTTCCTCTGGATAAGACCAATAGTAACTTATAACCAATTCCCAATGAAAATAAAAATCTATAACCCAAGAAAGCAACCAAAAGCCTACCCAAACCCCTTAAGGGAAATGAGATGTAATTCTCTTTGGGTTTCTTCTGAATGATTTGGGATGAATAATACCTTTGTAGAGGCCCAAATAAAATTGGGGAAGACTGTTAAACAAGATAAGAATATCATTTGTGGTCCAGTTTCTAAATGCTGAGGACTTCAAGACTTAATAAAAGTCTTGTGTGTGACAGTCTGAAATGCTGTACTAATTGGGACCAGAAGCTCTCTTCCAAGCTGTCTTGGGAGCTGTCCCATTCTGATGGAGCACAGCAACTAAAGGCCTTGGTGCTGGAACATGAAGGATGTAAGATGTCAGCATCAAGCATGCTGAGAGGAATGAATCCTGTCAGGTCTGGTCCAGTGTCAAAGTCCTGTTCTTCTGTTCTGAAAACATATACTTTGTCACAAGCAGTAGACCATGCTAAAATTATAAGAATATGAGGTGTGCAAGGTGCACACAACAACTAAGGCTAATTCTCTGCTCTTTGCATGAGCAGGAGAAAGACATCTGTAAATCTTCATTCATGCCATATGAAGAATGGCATCTAGTCATAAGTCACATGTATTCTGTAACCAATAAGAAGCATTGACCACACATTCATGTCTCAGCCAGTCTCAGAGCTATTCCCATGTAGTGGGATTAGGAATATAAGTTACCTGCTTGTTCTGCAGTTTTTTTAAACATCTCAATGTAGTCCCCTCCCTCATCACCTCCTGATCCCACTCTCTCACCCTCATACCCTCTCCTTTTCTCCCTTATCTCCTTTCCTTCCATCCACTTGCCCCCAGAAAGGTTGCCCCTCCTCCCCTAATGTGTGATTTAAGTTCATGAAGTCTTACCTGAACTACTTATATCCTCTTCCTCTGTGTTCTGGAAAGTCCACCCAACCCAGTGGAAGTGATCCATATTGGGGTACCAAAGTCCATGTCAGAAGTAGTCCCTACTCCCCAAATTGTGAGAACCATAGGGTGTGGCCTGAAAAGTAGAATTCATGCCACAAACATCTTTAGTGTTTAATTATAATAGGGAGACTGTGCTGCCTATGTACTACAACTGAGCTGAGTGTCATGGTCCTCACCATGCATGGTCCTTGGTAGGTGCATCAGTCTCTGAAGCAACCCTCATCTCTGTCCAAATTTTTAAAGTGTATATTTAATTTATTATAATTTATTCATTTTACCTCATGATTGTTATTCTATCTCTCTTATCTTCTTGAAACACTCCCTCCCTCTTCTACTTATTCCCCTCCCCTAGACCCCTGGGAACAGCCTATCCTCAGAGTAGTCTGCACCCCTTCCACTGTGTGCCCACTAGGTCATCTTGCAAAGTAACAATGGCCAAGTAGTGGGCCTCTGAGTGCATGTCAGAGGTTCAGCAGCAGTCCCTCCTTTCCACCCATGTGGAGAATCCAGTATATTGACTACATCTAAAAAGAGGGTCTTGGTTATTTGCATGCATTGTCCTTGACTGGAGCATCAGTTTGTGGAGACCCCCTTGTGACTTTGATGGTCTCTTTGTGGGGCTCCTACTCCTTCCTGGACCTTCCATTCCCCAACACTTACCTATGACTCTCAGCACTCTGCCCAGCATCTAGCTACAAGAATCAGTATCTTTCCAGATCTTCCACTAGGTGGAGTCTCTTAGAGAACATTTATGTTGGGCTAAAATCCACTTATAAGTGAGTATATACCATGCATGTCTTTTTATATTTGTGTGATCTCACTTAGGATGATCATTTCTTAGTCCATCCATTTGCCTGCAAATTTCAAGGTTTCCTTGTTTTTAATAGCTGAGTAGTAGTCCATTGTGTAGCTGTACCACAGTTTCTTTATCCATTCTTCATCTGAGGAACATCTAGGTTGTTTCGAGATTCTGGTTATTATGAATAAGGCTGCTACAAACATAGTTGAGCAAATGTCCTTGTATGGTGGAACATCTTTAGGATATATGCCCAGGAGTGGTATGGCTGTATCCTGGGATAGAACTATTTCCATTTTTCTGAGAAAGCACCAGATTGATTTCTAAGGTAGTTGTACAAGTTTGTACTCCCATCAGCAATGGAGGAGTGTTTCCTTTTCTCCACATCCTCACCAGCATGTGGTGTCACTCGAGTTATTGATCTTTATCATTCGTATAGGTGTAAGATGGAATCTCAAAGTTGTTTTTATTTGCGTTTACCTTATGACTAGAAATGTTGAGCATTTTTAAGTGTTTCTTAGCCATTTGATATTCCTCCATTGAGAATTCTTTGTTTAATCCTGTCCCCCATTTTTTCAATTGGATTATTTGGCTTGGTGGTGTTTATTTTCTTGAGTTCTTTATGTATTTTAGATATAAGCCTTTTGTTGGACGTAGGGTTGACAAAGATCTTTTCCTAATTTTTAGGCTGTGTCTTTGTTCTGTTGACAGTGTTTTTTTGCCTTACAGAAGCTTTTCAGTATCATGAGGTCCCATTTATTATTTGTTGAACTTAAAGCCTGAGATGTTGGCATTCTGTTCACAAAGTTGTGTCCTGTGCCAATGAGTTCTAGGCTTTCCCCCACTTTTTCTTCTAACAGATTTAGTGTGTCTGGTTTTTATGTTGAGGTCTTTAATCCACTTGGAAGTTAGTTTTGTACAGAGTGGTAATTATTGATATATTTGCATTTTTAAACAAGTAGACATCCAGTTGAACCAGCACCATTTGATGAAGATTCTGTCTTTTTTTCAATTGTATCTTTAGGGCTTCTTTGTCAACAATCAAATGACCACAGGTATGTAGATTTATTTCTGGGTCTTCAGTTCGATTCTATTGGTCAACTCACCTATTTCTATGCCAGTACCATGCCATTTTTGTTACTGTTGCTCTATAGTACAACTTAAACTTATTTTGCATCAATATACAAATTTAAAGGACTCTCAAATATTCATGAAATGAGATTTAGGACCATTTCATTGTTCCTCTGCTGTGTGAAGATATCCTGGGCTTGTTGTAGTATAATACTTAGGTTCTGCTATTACTAGGTTCTTGTTCATTGTGCTTTTGCATTGGCCTTTAGCCATCTGGTTGTCTCTGGTATTGGCCCCTTGGAGTTGCTGGCTTCTGGTAATGAATGTAGGTGTGAGTTCCAGTAGATGGAGGGTGGAGTGGGTCTGATGAAGTTCACTGCCACTATGTTTGCCCTACAGCTTGGTTGTCTCTGTATTTTCAGGTGTCTGCCAATTGCCCCCAGGGGCCAAGGCAGTGGATCTAGAGTGGTATGCATAGTGGGTGGGGTAGAACTCTCTGCTGCTAGGTTTTCTGGGAGGGCAGGGCAGGATAGGAACTGTGGTCCATGGGTGTTTCACCTGTCTTTCTCAGGTGGCCACCGATGGCTTCCAGGGATCAAGGTCATGGACCTAGAGTGCAGTGACTACATTATTTGACTACTGTGAAAGGTGTTGTTTCCCTCATTTCTGTCTCATCCTGTTTGCCATTTGTATACATGAAGGCTACTGATTTTTTTCAGTTAAATTTGTTTCCAGCCTCTTTGCTGAAGTTTTTTCTCAGCTGTAAGTGTTACCAGGTAGAATTTTGGGGGTCATGTAAGTATACTATCATATTCTCTTCAAATAATGATATTTTGAATTCTTCCTTTCCAATTTGTATCCTCTTGATCTCCTTTAGTTGTCTTATTGCTCTTTGCCTTGCTCCTGATTTTAGTGGAAATGCTTTAAGTTTCTCTCCATTTAATGTGAGGTTGGCTATTGCCTTGCTATATAGTGCCTTTACTGTGTTTAGGTATGTGCCTTGTATCCATGGTCTCTCCAAGACTTTAAACTTGAAGGGGTGTTGGGTTATGTTGGAGGATTTTTCTTCATCTTGTCCGATGATCATGTGCATTCTTTCTTTCAGTTTGTTTATAAGGTAGATTATATTGATGTTATTTAAAATAATGAATTATCCCTGCACTTGGGGTGGGGCCTTGATCATGGTAGATAATATCTTTGATGTGTCCATGGTTTTGATTTGCAAGTATTTTAACAAGTACTTTTGCATCGATGTTCCTAAGACAGATTGGTCTGAAGTTCCTCTTCTTTGTTGAATCTGTGTGTGGTTTAGGTATTACGGTGACTGTGGCCTCATAGAATGAGTTTGGAATGATCCTTCTGCTTTTGCTTTATGGAATTGTTTGAGGAGTATTGGTTTCATCTATGGTGGTTTGTCAGGATACAAGAAGTTATGTCAATTTTCTTTTATCTGTTGAGGTTTGCTTTGTGGCCCACTATGTTCATTTTCATGTTTCTCAGTTTAGTTATGGTACTAAGGGGCCAGCCTCACAGTGATCTCAGGGAAATGTGTGGCTCCTTGTGCAATGCAGCCTAGTGAGGCTTTGGAGGCTGGGTCAGGGTGGCTTGTGTATGGGACAGGGTGACTGTGAGGTAGATAGAAGTACATCTGTGTATGTACCTGTATTAGTAAGCACCACGCGCATTGACTAAGTTGTGGTGCTCCAGAGAAGTGTGTCTTATTCTGGTAAAATCAGAGCTGTGTATCGGATCCCGGAGTGCGAGAGCAAACCATGACAGTACTGGGGCTGGAATGAGTAGCCACTCAGGATCACAGGGGAATGACTGACTTCTTGTTTTCTACTGAGAACTAACCAACACGTCATGTTTGCACAATTCTATTTCATGGGGCTCCAAAATTTATATCTCAAAAATATAACTTCTTGGGATGCAAGATGCAGAATGCACACCTTGTTTGATCATAATGACAGCAGCGCCTGTGAAGCAGCCGAAGAACTGACAGAAATACAAAACGCCAGTGCTGTTGATACCCAGGTGAGTGGGGTGCAAATTGTACTCAAAATGGGCAGATCTGGTCTCAGGCCATGCAGCAAATGCACAGAAACATCCCAGGGTCCCTGCAGGCACAGTCACCTGCTGCAAGGTCTATATTTATCACTTGTTGGTCACTAGAAGCCCACTCTGCTCAAACCATAAGACCAGAGCAAAAAATCAAGGGAACCTTCCCCTGAAACTCCCATCAACAAAGATAAAGTTAAAAACCAGCACTCAAGCTGATAATAAACCACAAACCCATGTGACTAGAGGCCAGTGTAAGAACATCAGCAGGGCAGCCAGGGGATATAGCACCACTGGAGCCCAGCTGTCCTACTACAACAAATACTGGATATTGCATCATAGTCCAACCAGAAGAAAATGACCTTAAATCCAGTCTTATGAAGATGATAGAGATACTTAAATAGAAATAGAAAAAAAGTCCCTTTAATCCAGAAAAATACAAACAAACCAACCAAAGAAATGAATAAAACTTTGAAGACTCAAGAAGGAAATAGAATCAATAAACAAAACACAACCTAAGGGAATCCTTGAGATGAAAAATCTATGTAGGTGAACAGGAATTACAGACATGAGCATCACCAACAGAATACAAGACATGAAAGACAAAAACTCAGATGTAGAAGATACAAAGAAAGAAATTGATACACCAGTCAAAGTAATGTTAAATGTAGAATGTTTCTAAAATGTAACATGCATGGAAACTTGGAAAGTACAAAAAGACCAAACCTAAGAATATTAAGAATAAGGGACACCAAGTAAACCCCTTCTCCTCCAAACCTTGCCTCATCAATTTGCCAGAAAGCACAACCAATAACAGTAAATTTCACCTCATACTCTGATACATTTCTCACACCACTACTCTGATGGTTTCTCTAGAGGCTTGCCATCATCAGGAATACCAGGTAAGCCCCTACTCCAAAGCCCTTGTCTGCCACCCCCTTGAAATTGTACCAAACTGCATTAAACTGCACTCATATCCTGTGATCCATTTCCTATCCAATAACTCTGCATTATTTTCCAAGAGACCTGCATGCACCAGGCATACTAGGTAAGCCCCTTCCCCACAATGCCTATGGCCTTCAACTTGCCTGAAAGCACACCCAACAACAGTAAACTGCACCTCATGGAACCTTCTCCAAAACTGACTGGGTACTCAGTCACAAAGCAAGACTCCACACATAGAAGAAAATTAAAATAACTCCCTGTATCAGACCAGTATGTATTAATGCTGAACTTCAGAACAGAAACAACACAAAGCCACAAACCCTTGGAAACTGAACAACTCCCTACTAAATGATCACTGGGTCAAGGAAGAAGTAAAGAAATTAAAGACTTTGTAGAATTCAATGAAAATAAAGGAACAACATACTGAAACTTATGGGACTCAATGAAAACAATGCTAAAACAGATGTTCAAAGCACTAAGTGCCTTCATAAAGAAACGGGAAAGATTTCATACTAAGAATAGCACACATGAAAGCTCTAGAACAATAAGAAGCAAACACATTCAAGAGAAGTAGACTGCAGGAAATATCAAATTCAGGGCTGAAATCAATAATATAGAATCAAAGAGAACAATACAAAGAATCAACAAAACAAGAATTGGTTCTTTGAGAAAAATCAACAAGATGGACAAACCCTTAGCCAAACTAGCTAATGATGGAGGGAATATTTAAATTAACAAAATCAGAAATGAAAAGAGAGACATAATAAAAGACACTAAGGAAATCCAAAGAATTATTAGGTCTTACTTAAAAAATCTGTATTCCACAAATTGGAAAATTTCCTTGTTAAAAATTACCTTTATCAACCTACAATAGTGTTTTTAACTCTTTTTTTCTGATTTTCTTTCTTTTTTCTTTTTTTAAAAAATTATTTATTCTTGTTACATCCCAATGGTTATCTCATCCCTTGTAACCTCCCATTCCTCCATCCCTCCCGTTTTCCCCTTACTCCCCTCCCCTATGACGGTGACTGAGGGGGATTTCCTTCCCCTGTATATGCTCATTGGGTATCAAGTCTCTTCTTGGTATCCTGCTATCCTTCCTCTGAGTGCCACCAGGTCTCCCCAACCAGGGGACGTGGTCAAATATGAGGCACCAGAGTACGTGTGAAACTCAGACCCCACTCTCCACTCAATTGTGGAGAATGTCCTGTCCATTGGCTAGATCTGGGAATGGTTTGAAGTTTACTGCCTGTATTGTCCTCGGCTGGTGCCATAGTTTGTGCAGGACCCCTGGGCCCAAATCTGCCTATAATAATGTTCTTCTTGTAGGTTTATAGGACCCTCTGGATCCTTCTACATTGCCATTCTCCCATGCTTCTATCATCTAGAGTCCCAATAGGATGTCCTCCCCTCTGTCCCAGTTTCCTCATAAGTGAAGACTTTCATGGGACATGCCCCTTGGGCTAATATGCAGATATAAGTGAGTATATACCATTTGACTCTTTCTGCTTCTGGGTTAGCTCACTCCTTATGATGAGTTCTAGTTCAATCCATTTGTTCACAAATTTCAGGAATTCCTTGTTTTTAATAGCTGAGTAGTATTCCATAGTGTAAATGTACCAGTTTCTTTATCCATTCTTCTACTGAGGGACACTTAGGCTGTTTCCATGATCTAGCTATTGTGAATAAGGCAGCTATGAACATGGTTGAGCAAATTTTCTTGTTGTGTGCTGGAGCATCTTCTGGGTATATTCCAAGGAGTTGAAGAGCTGGGTCTTGAGGAAGCCCTATTCCTAGTTTTCTAAGATAGCACCAGATAGACTTCCAAACTGGCTGTATTAGTTTGCATTTCTACCAGCAAAGAAGGAGTGTTCCTCTCTCTCCACATCCTTGCCAGCATGTGGTGTCACTTGAACTTATGATCTTAGCCATTTTGATGGGTGTAAGATGGAATCTCAGAGGTTTTTTTTAAATTTTCATTTCTCTGATGACTAAAGATGTTGAGCATTTCTTTAAGTGTTTCTCAGCCATTTGATATTCCTCTGTTGAGAATTCTCTGTTTAGTTCTGAGTCTCATTTCTTAGTTGGATTATTTGGTTTGGTGGTGTTTAATTTCTTGAGTTCTTTATATATTTTGGATATTAGACCTTTGTCAGATGTGGGGTTGGTGAAGATCTTTTTCAGTCTGTAGGCTGTCACTTTGTTCTGTTGATAGTGTCTCCTGCCTTACAGAAGCTTCCCAGCCTCATGAGGTCCCATTTATTAATTGTTGACCAGAAGGCCCGAGCTGTTGGTGTTCTGTTCAGGAAGTTGTCTCCTGTGCCAATGTGTTCCAGGCTCTTCCCCACTTTTTCTTCTAACTGACTTAGTGTCTCTGGTTTTAAGTTGAGGTCTTGATCCACTTGGATTTGAGTTTTGTGCATGGTGACAAATATGGGTCCAGTTGCATTTTTTTCATACATAGACATCCAGTTAGACCAGCACCATTTGTTGAAGATGCTATCATTTTTCCATTGAATGGATTTGGCTTCTTTGTCAAAAATCAAGTGAGCATGTGTATGTGGATTCATATCTGGGTCTTCGATTAGATTCCACTGATCAGCCAGCCTGTTGCTGTGGCAGTACCATGCTGGTTTAATTACTGTTGCTTTATAGTACAGCTTGAGATCAGGTATGGAGATTCCTCCGGAGGATCTTTTATTGTACAAGATTGTTTTAGCTATTCTGGGTTTTTTTGTTTTTCCATATGAAGTTCAGAATTGACCTTTCAATATCTTAAAAAATTGTGTAGGTATTTTGATAGGGATTGCATTGAATCTGTAGATTGCTTTTGGTAAGATGGCCATTTTTACTATGTTAATTTTCCCGATCCATGAGCAAGGAAGATCATTTCATCTTCTCATGTCATCTTAAATCTCTTTCTTCAGAGTTTTGAAATTGTTTTCAAACAAGTCCTTCTTTTGCTTAGTTAGAGTAATTCCTAAATATTTTATGTTGCTTGTGGCTAATATGGAGGGTGTGGTTTTCCTAATTTCTTCCTCTACAAGCTTGTCATTTGTGTATAGGAAGGCTACAGATTTTTTTGTGTTAATTTTGTATCCAGTCAGTTTGCTGAAGGTGTTTATCAGCTGTAGTAATTCTCTGGTGGAATTTGGGGATCACTTATGTACACTATCATATCATCTGCAAATAGGGATAATTTGACTTCCTCCTTTCCCATTTTGGTACCCTTGATCTCCTTTTGTTGTCTTATTGCTTTGGCTAGAACTTCGAGTACTATATTGAAGAGATATGGAGAGAGTGGGCAGCCTTGCCTTGTTCCCAATTTTAGAGGAATTTCCTTGAGTATCTCACCATTTACTTTGATTTTGGCTATTGGTTTGCTGTATATAGCCTTTATTATGTTGAGGAAGGTGCCTTGTATCCCTGATCTCTACAAAACTTTAAACATGCGTGGTTTTTGGATTTTATCAAATGCTTTCTTTGCATCTAAGGAGATGATCATGTGGTTTTTTATTTTCAGTTTGTTTATATGGTGAATTACACTAAGGGATTTCCATATATTAAACCATTCCTGCATGCCTGGAATGAAGCCCACCTGGTCATGGTGAATGATATCTTTGATGTGTTCTTGTATTCGTTTTGCAAGTATTTTACTGAGTATTTTTGCATCAATGTTCATAAGAGAAATTGGTCTGTAATTCTCTTTCTTTGTTGGGTCTTTGTGAGGTTTAGGTATCAATGTGACTATGGCCTCATAGAATGAATTTGGTAATATTCCATCCATTTCTATCTTTTGGAGTAGCTTGAAGAGTATCAGTATTAGCACATCCTTGAAGGTGTGGTAGAATTCTGCACTGCAACCATATGGCCCTGGGCTTTTTTTTTTTAGTTGGGAGACTATCAATGATTGCTTCTATTTCTGTAGGGGAAATGGGACTATTTAGCTTGTTTATCTGTTCTTCACTCAATTTTGGCCAGTGAAATTGATCAAGAAAATAATCCATTTCCCTTAGATTTTCCAATTTTGTAGCATATATGCCTTCAAAGTAGGATCTTATGATTGTTTATATTTCTTGTGTCTGTTGTTATGTCTCCCTTTTCATTTCTGATTTTGTTGATTTGGATATGCTCTCTCTGCCTTTTAGTTAGTTTGGCTAATGGCTTATTTATCTTGTTGATTTTCTCAAAGAACCAGCTCTTGGTTTTGTTGATTCTTTGGACTATTTTCTTAGTTTCTAATTTATTAATTGCAGCCCTGAGTTTGATTATTTCCAGACTTCTACTCTTCTTGGGTGTTTTTGCTTCTTTTTTTCTAGTACTTCTAGCTGTGTCGTTAAGTTGCTTATGTGCGACGTTTCCAATTTCTTTTTAAAGGCACTTAGTGCTATGAATTTTCCCCTTAGCACTGCTTTTAATGTATCCCACAAATTTGTGTATGTTGTTCCTTCATTTTCATTGAATTTCAGAAACTCCTTGATTTCTTTCTTTATTTCTTCCCTGACCCAGGTGTCATTTAGCAGAGAGTTGTTTAGTTTCCACATACGTGTAGGCTTTTTGTTATTTCTATTGTTGTTGAATTGCAGCCTAAGGGCATGGTGATCTGATAGGATACAAGGTATTATTTCAATCCTCTTGTATCTGTTGAGGCTTGCTTTTTGACTTACGATGTGATCAATTTTGGAGAAGGTTCCATGGGGTACAGAGAAGAAGGCATATTCCTTCTTGTTTGGGTGAAAGGTTTTATAGATATCTGTTAGATCCATTTGATTCATGGCATTGGTTAACGATGTTATTTCTCAGCTTAGTGTCTGTTTCAATGACCTATCCTTCATTGAGAGTGGGTTGTTTAAGTCTCCCACTATTATTCTGTTGGGATCGATGTGTTGTTTAAGCTTCATTAACAGATCTTTTACAAATGTGGGTGCACTTGTATTGGGAGCATAGATGTTCAGAATTATGATGTCACCTTCTTTGATTTTACCCTGTCTCCCTGGGAATTCCTTAGTCCTGGAGCTTTGATGCTCCACTGGTCTGTGGTTCCTGGTAGCATTTCAAGACCCAGACCGCTTGCAGCAACCAGGTTAGTGTCAAAGGACCGAAACCATCCACACACTGAGTCCAGTTCATGTCTCTGGACCCAAATGGGTCTCGGGGCCTAATCCACACACTTAGTCCAGTTAGTGCTGAGTCCAACCAGGGACTTGGGCCCAAACCGCACACTGAGCTTGCTGAGTCCAGTCAGAGTCTCAGGGTGTGACTGCCTACCAAGTCCAGCCAGGGACTCCAGGCCCAAACCATGCTCCGAACTCAGCTAGGTTCTCTGGGGCCAAACCACCTGCCAAGCTCAGCTAGAATCTCTGGGCCCAAATTGTCCGCCAAGTCCAGCCAAAGTCTCAGTGCTGGGACCATGCCAAGTTCAGCTAGAGTCTCAGGGCCCAAACTGCCTGCCAAGTCCAACCAGGGACTCTGGGCCTGAACCATGCATTGAGCTCAGCTAGATTCTCAGGGCCTGAACTATCTGCCGAGCTCAGTTAGGGACTCTGGGCCCAATCTGCGCAGTGAGCTCAGCTAGAGACTCTGGGCCCAAACTGCACGGAGAGCCCAGCCAGAGTTTCTGGACTGGGACTGCGTGCCAAGCTCAGCTAGGGACTTTGGGCCTAAAGCATGCGCCATGGTCAGTTATAGTCTCGGGGATCAAACTACCTACCAAGCTCAGCCAGGGATTCTGGATCCAAACTGCACGTCGAGTCCAGCCAGAGTTTCAGGGGCGAAACTGCACACTGAGCTCAGCCAGGGACTCCTGGCCCAAACTGCGCACAGAGTCCAGGCAGTGTCTCAGGGCTACAACTGTGTGCAAAGCTCAGCTAGAGTCTCTGGGCCCAACCTGCCTGCCAAGTCCAGCTAGGGACTCAGGGTTGAAACTGCACGCTGAACTCATTGAGCGTCTCAGGAGCAGAACTGAGCACTGAGCTGAGCATGGGTCTCAGGGGCCGACCTGCGTGCCGAGTTCAGTTTGGGTCTCAGGGCACGAGCTGCGTATCAAGCTCAGCTTGGGTCATGGAGCCCAAACTGCATGATATGGCCCAAATCCTGCCCAGAGTCCCCTCTCCCACAACAACTCCCACCAGCCACCACACCAATTGCCTCCACCAGAGGGCTCTGAGCTGCAAACCTCAGCCGCACCACCACCGCTGCCACCACCACCACCGCCACTGCTGCTCTGGTCCGAGAAAATCCGTGCTCCTCTCGTGTACAGTGCATGAAGGCAAAGCACTGGAAACACCAGTACTTATTCAACCTGTGGAGATAGTGTAAGAAACATATCCTTAGGCCAGACCCAGGCTGAGCTGCCTTCAGTAACATGCATTAGGTCATTGATACCTAATCCTCATTTTCCTGCAAGTCCATTACTTCTGGACTGTCCAGGGAGTGCTGGCTTGTGTTGTTGGTGAGCTCCTGAGCTGATGGGCCACTTCCCCAATTTCCTGTCAGCAAGATATTACTTTGCATTTCTCTTTTAGATTGACAATCCCTAGAACAATGTTTTCCTTTCCCACAATGGCTACTGTGCCCTGGGAGTCCTGGCACCTTGGTACTATCATGGCCAGAAGCTCCTTGTTCTCTCCTATGAGTAATATTTCCTTCCAGGTTATTGTGATGGTTATTTTGAAGCCTGGAACTTTTACTTCTAGAGTTTCTTTGCACATGATCAATTTTACCACAATTCAAGCATCGGTGTTATGATATCTGAGACCTCTGGCTATAGCTTGTCCTACAATATTGTTTTGATACTCCTGAGAGTTAATATTAACTGTCTCTCTTACCCATTCATCTAATGGAGTTCCTCTTTCCTTTATTGGTCTAATTGCCCTCTTACATTCAATATTTGTATTCTCATATGCCCTGATCAGTTTCAGTGCCTGTTTGGTCTCAGGATCTCATATGGCTCTATCCAGAGCTGTATCCAATCTGTGAAAAAATTCTGTGAAAAATTTCCAAGACCCATGAAATACCTTAGTAAATGGAATGGTTGCCTTGCCAGGTTCCTCTACCATGTCCCAACCTCTTAAGGCTGCAACATGACATTGTTCAATTACTCTATCTTCAGATTCAATTTGTTCTTTCAAGTCCACATATCACCCTTCACCAGGCAATTGATCTCTATCAACATTTATCTCCCTTGTTCTATTTTTTTCTATTCTCACAGCCTAATTTCGCCACCACAATGACCATTATAATTGTTGCACCACTTCTAATACGGATGAAACCAAACTTTTCCAATCTTGGAGAATGAGTCTATGCTGCATACCCCAGTTATTTATTAATGAAGATAGAATGCATTCCATACCTGAAGACAGGCTCCTTAAAATGTTTTAAATCCAACATATCTACTGGATGCCATGCCATTTTATCATAACCCTCAGCACAATTTGGAGCAGGCATGTGTCTTATAGTAACTGGAAAAACTGAAGGTGTCTGTGTGGCTCTGGAGGGTCCCTCTATTGGAACACGTTTCTCCAAAGATCTCTTTGTTTGTCGTTCCTGTTCCTCTAATTTCTGTTTTTCTTTACCCCCTTTTTCCAAAGGTGTTTTTCGCTTTCCCAGCCCTTTTATTTCTTTCTGCATTTTCTCCAGCTGTCCAGTCAAGTCTGCAATTCTTTCCAAATGATAGAATTTACTGATACTTCTGGTTTTCCTATCTTATCAACCTTTCTTCCAATGCTTCTAAGAATGAAATACAATAAAAAGACAAAGAAAAAAATAGAAAATTCCCTCTAAGTATAAAGCAGGAGAGAGTTTTGCAACAGCAATTGTAATTTTGCTGATACCCTGAAACAGCATTTCTATACCTTGAAATTTGAATCTTCCTTCATACCATTAGAAGTTACAGAAAAAAATCAGGCCCCACATCGAGCGCCACTTGTTGGCTCTGGTTCCTTAACAATTCTACTTTATTATGGATTTATTAAAGGAATATACCTCCTTTACAACCTGACTACCCTAAATAGGAGGGAAGGGACATTAAGGATAACACTTATGAAGCCTTCTCGGTATCAGTTCCATGGGACAAATCCTCTGGCATAACTCTCAGGAGTCTAGCAGATCCTCTATCCCACAGAAGAAGCTGCACCATGTGTGGACTGCATCTGGAGGAACCCACTGAGCTCGCAGCCTGTGCCAGATCCTCAAACCTCTGATTTCTCTCACTCCAATTCCCCAATGTCCTTCTTTTAATCAGTGGTCCTTTTTGCAGGGCGAAATTGCCAGAGCCTGTCTTTTGTCTTGGGATGAAACTTCCTCTCTCTCTGAGTTTATCTAAGATCTTTATCAGTTTGTAGAGACAAGGTCTCAGTGGAGACAAGCCACCCAAGACTGTTTTCACTTTAGTCCTAGCCAAGGCCAGGTTACATTCTCTCCAGAATTGGCAGAACTCAGTTCACAGAGAAAGACATGTAGGTGATAAGATTGCAGAGGCTTCCCATCATACTAGACATGAGATTCAGGACCTATCAATCACCTGTCAGTCAATTGGAGCAGGAAGTATCTACTCATATTATGTCCATAGTCAGAAGAGGGCAAAGAATGCACTCATGCTAGTACTCACATGGGTTTCACCATCTTACACAGTCCATGATCTGCTGCCCACACAATGTTCCTGCTCACAATTAAGACTGGTCTTCCACAATAAATTAGCAAAATCAATATCATCCCTGCTGACAGTGGAACAGAAACCCATCTGATTTTAGATTATGCTGATGTATTAACCGACATGGTACTTCTGGCTGTATGTGATTATTCTTTGCAGGGCAAGCTTCTGGGTTGGAGCATCCTTGCTCTGCTTACATTTCAGGAAGGCCTACCCAGTTAATTCCTGGGTGATTTTAGAGATCACAGGCCAGTCCACAGAAGAGACCATTCTACCATGTAGATAATATTGTACATTATCCAATAGGGAGACTGAAGTTTCGGATTTAGAATGCAGTGCAGGGCAGCTGCTAGTCAGGTACAGCCTCAGTCTTCAGTGAAGCCCACAGTCCTGGCTCCATAGCTAGATATGGCTCCTTTCCAGAAGGAACTGATATCTTGTAATGAATCCACAGAAAGGCCTGGAGACAGCTGCCTGGGTGTCCATGGGTTATTGTTGAAACCTTGTAGACTAATCCTTAGTGTGGTGTGAATTTTGTCTTTGAAAAGGACATTTCAGATCCACTTCTCTTCATTCTGCAGTTTTGGGCCACAAACTCATCTATATCTATGAGATGCCAGTGAAGGACCACCACATTCTATATGGTGATGTAATTGTCCAAGCCATGAAATCTTCTTTGATCTCCAGAAACCAGCCAGATACAATTCACATAGGGTGTTTTTACTGAGCAAGTTCTGGAGCAGTGACCATCCATTCCCCAGGAGCTGAGGAAGGTGGTACCCCCCTCTTTAAGGCACAGGGTTTATAAAGGCATAAAAACACAAGCAGGAGTTTCCAAGCCTTGGCGTTATATAAATGGTAAGGGATATAGAGGAAGCTGGCCTTAGCACTGATAAGTTATAGGGAAGAGGGGCTTTTGTTTAGCTCTCACAATCCCCCTTCTGACTGGTGACTTTAGATCCTAATCTCAGCCTCCTTGGTATCTACTTGGGAATACTGTTGTTTGAGAACAATAAGCTCTATGGCCATAAGTCTCTGTTTTATAATTTTAACAAATTTGTTCAGGATGCAGGGCCCAATTGTAAGAATCAGGAATAAAACTATGTGTGGTCCAACCAAGCAGAAATCAGGGTGGTCAGCCAGGGAGAAAACTCAAACAGGGACTGGTACCAACTCTTGGATTGTTTTCTTTCTTGCCTTCTCCACTCTTTCTTTGACCTTTGCTGATTATTTTCTAAATGTGCCTGAATAATTTGCATAGAAACACCACTGTTCATTAGGGGCTGCACAGAACTCACTCTGTTGGAGAAACAGGAAGTCAAGTCCTCTCCTCTTTTGTAAGACCACCTCAGCTAGTGAATCTACATTTTTCTCCTAAATGGGATATGGACTGTTCTAGCCTTTGTATAACTTCATCAATGTCTGCCCTTAGGTTATTATATTTCTGATCTTGAAGTGCCAAGGTGGATATTCCAGCACCTGCTCTTACTAAGCTTATTCCAAGGATAAGGGCCAGGGTAAGAGATATGGGTTCACACCTGTCTTGCATGAGACCAATCTCTCCCCTGCCTACTAGGGCCCGTATTAGTTTTTCTTCTGGATAGTAAGATATGTGGAGCACTAACTTGACCATGATGTAAAAACATGGTTGTCTCTTTCACCCAGTAAGAATCTTGTCATGGGCACATGAAGTGAGTCCCATGGAGCAGGTCCACCAAGCGTGAAATGGTGGGATCACCCATTTGCCCTTTTCTGTAGACAAGGCTTTAGTTTGATTGCAAAGATGATGGTGAGTGTGGGGTACCATACCTATACAAACACTTTGTCCTGTTACCTCTTGTAATGTCAATGACAGCCCCCCATGGACCCACTGCAACCTCTAGGCTGGTCACTTAGGATATAGTTATCCATGAGGCTTATTCCCTCATAGAAGGGTGGCTGTGCATAGTAGCACAATCAAGAGGAAGTGGTCATCTCCAGATGAGTGGAATTCAGTACTAAGAATGAATGAGCATCATAGACCAGAGGGGGATCTTGGGGTGGAGGTGTGTTGGTGCCCTGGCTAATTACCTTAGAAGTAGGCAAAGCAGGACCTGGGATTGTGGATTGAGGTTTGGGTACTAAAATCTGGTTGGGTCCTATGTGCACAGAGGGTCCTTTTATTAAGGGTCTATTGAATACTCTAATCTTGAATAATAATCCTGGGTCATAATATTTTAGGTACAACCACAGACCCCATATTTCCCCCCTTCCCATGATTAACTTTTCCCTAGGTCGTAAAGCTTAGGACAGCCTTGCTGCACTCCTCTCCTCCTCCTTTCCATCCTGGACCATTACACGAATGCTGGAGAGTTATATAATCTTGTCTAGAGGTGGCCCAGCTATTTTGTCCTGAAGTCTCACATCCCCAGTAGGCACAGAGTAATCATTGGCCCCACCACATCTCTTTGTCCAAACATTTGCAGTCTCCCACCCCGGACATACATAGATTTCCTGTTGTCCTATAATAGCTCTACCAGCATGAGTGGAACATCCCACTCCCCACCCAGGGACCTAAATTTCTTCTGCAAAGTCACACAAGTCAAAAGTTATTTGAAGCCACGAAATCCCCTTTAGCGCCTCCATGGAAAGGGACCTAACAATATCCCCAGAGTTAGGGTTACTGACTTGCCAGGTCACGTTGACAGACCGATAGGGATTGTCCAGGTTTAAAGTTTCTGAAATGAACAACAACACCCAAAACAAGATTGTCTTTATAAATATGAGAAATAGTTGGGTAAATGGGTAAATCTGGGTGCTATGTGCAATAGATTCTGGTGCTGCCCAGAAATGTGAGAGGCAATGAATCTCAGCCACAGAGATGGGCATATTTCTGTTAAAGGTAGAAACAATGAAGTGTGACTTCCCTGAACATGCCCTGTGCCTTCCTCTCCTGGGGGTGAAGCTCATTTTCCCAGTAAGGCATATGTTTAGTATCTAGATATGGGAGGCATCTGGAGCCATATGCATTAGCAGTCAGGAATCATTTTTTTACATACATATATTATTACACACATATACAATAGATTATCTATTGCAAGAAGAACCATGACACAATCAGGAATTATATACATGTTACATTCTTAGTGTTTTGGCTATTTGTATTTGACAGCCTTGAAGAAGATACCTTTCCTATCTTGGTGCATCTGAAATTCTGAATGTAAATCAATATCCATCACAGATAAACTAGTCCATGTAACGATAACTAGTCCACCGACCAGTCCAGCTGGTCAGTTATTGGGGGGCCGAGGGGGGTCGCAACCTGTATTTAAAGAAATGGGCGAGAGAGACGTAGAGCTCAAGCGAACAGTTGCTTGTCAAGAGCCATTTATTGAAGGTAATGGCAGGCTTTTTAAAACCTGCTTTAGTGAGGGCGGGGGTACGCAAGGAGAGTAGTGGAAAAGTACAAAATCTTCTGGGTTGAGCCCCGGGAACATTTGCAAGGGGAGGGGTCTTCCAGGTGAGACAAAGCAGGATGTCTCTGTGGTTATCTTAGGATCAGATCGCTGTCTTCTCAGGACTAAGCCGGATGCCTTGCATACCTAATGAGTGGCCCAGCAGGATGTTTGCTGCAAATACTGAATGGGTGGGGGTCGGCCTCAGGCCTTTTGGTCCCTGGCACATCACATCTTGTCATTATCAACTTAGAACACCTAGCTAGACCTAAAAACATCTTAACCGCTAGACAATTAAGCTTCATTGTAAAATTAAGCTACCTGGTCTTCAACTACCTCAGAGACTTGAGAAAGAATAAACTTGATTACCTGAGTATGCTGGGAGTGCAAGTTAGTAGCTTTCCTCCAGGCATCTGGGCTTCTGGTGGCTGCTACCAGGCACAGCATTTGACCTTGCACCCTTTTCGTCTTAGGCGTGGCCCAGTAACATGACCTGCCTTCCCTGAGTTCAATGAAGAAGGTGAGGTACATAGAGGCCTCATGGGAAGAACAGCAGGATAAAGAAGTGGTACATCTTGGGAAGAATGAGTGTGAATTATAGAGAAATAATAAAGAGCTGCTCCATCCATTCCACTGTAGCCAACACTGATCCCTGAGGCAGTTACTGAGACAGCTGATGGCATCTTTCCATGCTATATTAGACCTTGCTAACATGTTATTCTAGTGTCCACTTAGTTGCTGACCCCTGGTTGGGATGGATTGTAGTGGACATTTAGAGGTAATTGATAAAACCCCACTACTTGTCTTGGTCATGGATGGTGTCCCAGATCCTTGCTTTCTAACAACATAAGTCACAGGTGGTCTATTTGTCATATATCACGTTCTGGAAATCCTTAGAATCCATCTCCCTCTGTTAATTTCTAGTGCTTTCTTCTGTGAATAATGAGGAGGAGGGAAAGAGTTCTTTTTTTCCTGAGTCTGTGTAGAGCAGCGCACAGCCCCAAATCAAATCTGATATGCTGTAGGAGTTGAGGACAGTACTATCTAAATCCATGGCAAGTCCAAGGCTGGTGGAAGAGGAAAGTAGGTCAGGCATGGTGGTGGGTGCATGAGATGGATGGTCACAAAACATCCAATGAGGGAGCAGAGAGAGGGGGATGCCGATACTCACATCTCAGCCCAGGAGAAGTGCTACCCATATCCAGGGAACTTCCCTGAGATGCCCAGAGGTTGGTGCCAGGTTCAGGGTGGGAGTTGTGAGAACTCACTATACATACAGAAACTTAAAATGACATCTTCCAAGAAGAGACTTGATACCATATGACCATATACAGGGGGAGGAGGTCCCCCTCAGTCATAGTCATAGGGGAGGGGAGTAAGGGTAAAATGGGAGGGAGGGAGGAATGGGAGGATACAAGGGATGGGATAACAATTGAGATGTAATATGATTAAATTAATAAAATATATTTTAAAAAAATGAAACCACTGGGGGCTGGAGAGATGGCTCAGAGGTTAAGATCACTGTCTGCTCTTCCAGAGGTCCTGAGTTCAATTCCCAGCAACCACATGGTGGCTCACAACCATCTTTAATGAGATCTGGTACCATCTTCTGGCATGCAGGCACACATGGTGGGGGGCAGAACACTGTATAAATAATAAATAAATAAAATATTTTTTAAAAAAGTGAAATCATTATTTTTCTGAGTTCAAGGAGGTGGCCATCTCAGGATCTGAACCACATACTTGAGGGGAAGTTGTATTGCACTTTCAGAGGGTAAAAACCACAAGGCTCATGCATGGGGGCAGAGGGTGGAACAGGTGGTTATCTCTGACATGTTATTTTGCTACCAAGCAGTTCTAACTAGCCCTGAAAGTGTGCCTGGCAGTTGTGGGCAACTGGGCTTGTGGTTGGGGAATTTTTGTTGATTAATAAGGCCATAGGGTTGTAGAGGGTTTTTCCTCAAACTGAAGGTATAAACATATTCCTTAGAACATAAACATTACTTTTATTCAGCTTTGTGGTCAGCTTGACTTTTTCTAAGGAATGTCCCCAGATTTGGTGGTCTTTGGCAAAGAGAGAGAAGGGAGGAAGAGAACAGGAAAGGGGGATGGACAAAGAGAGGAGAAAACAGCGAGAGGAGAGAGAAAGATGAGAGAGATAATACCGTAAAGCAACACTGTCAGAGGAGAGCTTGGGGGAGGGTTGCTAGCTTAGGAAGGAACCTAAGCTGAGGAGACAGTGGGGACAGACTTGTGTGACCAAAGCTAAGGAAGGTTAGAGCATGACACTACAAGGAAACCATCCACAATCCCTGGGATATGAAGTGTGGCTGAGATACTGCCTGTGTCCGTGGCAATATCTGGCTGAGAACACCTGGTTCCGGTAGACAACCTGAGCAAATTGGAAGTTGGCCAGAGGTTTTCCACGCCCATAACTGCTCAGGATTATCTCTCCTGAGGGTGCGTTCTGCTGTGTGCCTGAGGTCTGGGCTCTAACTATCAGCTAGCTGCATAGAAACTGAACCATCCTGGGCCCTGCGATGGACCTCAGAGGTGAGCTTAGGGGTGAGGAAGGGGGCTGTGGGAACCTCCAATGATGTTTTCCATCTGGTTGGGATGGTTTATTGCTGTGGGCCCAGACAGAGGCTTAGAGATGGCAAGGCCAGGCCTGATGGGCTGTCAGGAAGCCTGAGATTCTCTGGGTCTGTGTCTTTGTGCCTGTGTATTGGTGAGGGGTGAGTGAGTCTGCGTCATAGTGGAAAGTTCTGATCTGACTAGTGAAGGAGAGATAAACATGGTTTTTGATATGATCCCAAGAGTGGGATGGGGATCAGACTTGTGAGAGAATAGGTGATGTTAGTCTAGAAGATGAACCACCTTGTGTGGGAGCTTTACTGTTGCCAGCTGAAGAAAACCGGTGACCAAAACCTGTGACTACACTGGGGGGGGGGGAGATATATACAGGAGGCCAAGACAGGAGGCAGGGCATTCGTTCTGGAGACTGGAGTGAGTTTTAGCTGTTCATCGCTCTACTTTGAGATGCTTCTAGAGAGAATTGCTTGAAGGAAGGCTTTGGGGATCTGGGCTCCAGCTGAGGCTCCAGGTTCCGGTTAAGACAGGTTCCAGCAGAAGAAATCCTGCCTAATATGCCAGGAGAATCATTCCTCAGAACTGATATACTTAAGGTTTCATTATTGTGTTCTTTAATCTCCTTTTCTTTTTGCTTAGGTTAACTGGGTTATAACTGAGGTGCTCTTGGTTAATAAGTTCATAATAAAATATAATTGTTAAGAAAATTGAGTCAACAGACTAGGCCAGGATGACATGGAAAGACATTGAATGCCAGCGACCTGTCTGTTTCTTCACTAGGCATCCTCTTCTTCACCTGCCGAGGTGTTCCAGGACAGGGGTGTTAGTCAGTGGTCATGAACCAGGCTTTCCAGGTGTTCAGATGAGCCCATGCCACCTGTGAGGAAAGGGGAGATAGGAGGCTCATGGGAGGAGAATCCGGGTGGCTGAGTGGCAAGTAATCCTGCAGGGCTGGAGAGGAGGGGTGATGGGATGGAGGGTAGGGCTGGTTCCCCAGCCCTTAGCTTCTCAAGCCAGGATCATTTTATAAGAAAAGAATATTCTTTCTTCCACAAAGAAACGTGTGGAGAAAGCAAAGTTAATCCAGAAAGAGAATTTCTCTTTGCTTATTACCTCTATGCAAATACCTTGGAGTACAAAGTCCACTTCATTTTTATCGTAGCTCAAGTGGTAACTGCATCTCACCCCATTGGTGGGATCTGGACCTTACAATCTTATGCCATTGGCTAACTCCTAATCAGCATAAACATAAGGGTGTGGTAGAATCAAACGTCATGTACAGCAGGGTTTTACAAGCTGGGTGAGGCTATGGGATATTGGACCTTGACAGGTAGCCAACTTAGATAGAAAAAGCTCATTTCTCGCTCTTCATATTTTTTCCTTTGTTAAAATACATGAAACAAAATGATCATCTGGATCATTTCCCCCACAACAAAGAAGATAGAGCTCTGATATCCATTTCTGTGTGCAATGTGTACACATGGACATATGTTAGTAGGTCAGAGGGCAACTTTGTAGAGATGTTTCTCTTCTATCATATATCTGGACCTCAGACCGAGGTTGTCAAGCCTCTATCTACTGTGAAATATTACTGACTAATCATAGCAATTTTAAATGCAATTCTCAGTGTCTTTAAAAAGAAAGTCACACTAAGTGGGACCACAGCACCTTTTTTTTGAAAAATTTTTATTAAAGTATTCATATTATAACTCAGTTGTGATCCCATCCCTTATATTCTCCCATTCCTCCCTCCCTACTGCTTTCACGTTATTCCTCTCCCCTAGGTCTATGACCGAGGGGGACCTCCTCCCCCACTATATGGTCATAGGCTACTAAGTCTCATCTTGGTAGCCTGCTTATTCTTTCTTTGAGTGCCACCAGGCCTCCCTACCAAAGGGAGGTGGTCAAATATGGGGCACCAGAGTTCATGTCTAAGTCAGTCCATGCTCTCCATATCACTGTGAAGAATGTCCTGTCCATTAGGTAGGGGTTATATGTTTACTATTTGTATTGTCCTTGGATAGTGCAATAATTTGAGCAGACCCCCTGGGCCCTGACACACTCATCATGATATTCTTCTTGTAGGTTTCTAGGACTCTCTGGGTCCTTCTATTTTTCCCATCTTCTATATTTCTCTTCCCTAGAGTCCCAGTAGGATGTCCTCACATCTATCCCTATCTCCTTGTAAGTGAAGACTTTCCTGGGACATGCCTTTTGGGCTAGTGCCCAATTATAAGTGAGGATATACCATTTGAGTCTTTCTGCTTCTGGGTTAACTCACTCAATATTACCATTTCTAGTTCCATCCATTTGTCCACAAATTTCTGGATTTCCATGTTTTTAATAGCTGAGTAGTATCCCATAGTGTTAAAGTACCACAGTTTCTTTATCCATTCTTCACCTGAGGGACATTTAGGCTGTTTCCAGGGTTTGGCTATTATGAATAAGGCCGCTATGTACATGGTTGAGTATACGTCTCTGTTGTGAGATGGAGCATTTTTAAAGTATATTCCAAGGAGTGGAATAGCTGGGTCTTGAGGAAGCCCTATTCCCAGCTTTCTGAGAAAGTACCAGATAGATTTCCAAAGTGGTTGTACAAGTTTGCATTCCCACCAGCAATGTAGGAGTGTTCCTCTTTCTCCACATCCTCGCCAGCATGTGGTGTCATTGAATTTTTGAACTTAGCCTTTCTGATGAGTGTAACATGGAATTTCAGAGTTGTTTTGACTTGCATTTCTCTGATGACTAAGGAGGTTGAAGATTTATTTAAGTGTTTCTCAGCCATTCAATATCCTTCTGTTGAGAATTCTCTGTTCAGTTCTGAGTCCCATTTCTGAATTGGGTTATTTTGTTTGGTGGTATTTAATTTCTTCAGTTCTTTATATATTTTGGATATTAGACCTTTATCAGATATAGGCTTGGTGAAGATCTTTTCCCAGTCTGTAGGCGGTTGCTTTGTTCTGTTGACAGTGTCTCCTGCCTTACACAAGCTTCACAGCCTCATGAGGTCCCATTTATTAATTGTGGACTTTAAGGCCTGGGCTGCTGGTGTTCTGTTCAGGAAGTTGTCTCCCGTGCCAATGCATTCCACGCTCTTCCCCACTTTTTATTCTAACTGATTTAGTGTCTCGGGTTTTATGTTGAGGTCTTCAATCCACTTGGACTTGAGTTTTGTGCATGGTGACAAAATATGGGTCTAATTGCATTTTCTACATGTAGACATCCAGTTAGAACAGAACCATTTGTTGAAGATGCTATCCTCTTTTCATTGAATAGATTTGGCTTCTTTGTCAAAGATCAAGTGACCATATGTGTGTGGATTCATTTTTGGGTCTTCAATTTGATTCCATTGATCAACCAGCCTATTGCTTTATCAGTAACATGCTGTTTTAATTACTATTGCTGTATAGTACAGCTTGAGATTGGGTATGGAGATTCCTTCGGAGGATCTTATATTGTATTGGATTGTTTTACCTATTTTGGGTTTTTTGTTTTTCCATATGAAGTTGAGAATTGACCTTTCAATGTCTTTTTTTGTTATTTTATTTTATTTTGATTTTTTAAATTAATTTATTCATATTACATCTTGATTGTTAGCCCTTCCCCTGTTTCCTCCAATTCTTCCCTCCCTCCCACTTCCCCCCTTCTCCCCTCCCCTATGTCTGTGATTCAGGGAGACCTCCTCCCCCTATATATGCTCTTAGAATATCGAGTCTCTTCTTGATAACTTGCTATCCCTCCTCTGAGTGCCGCCAGGCCTCCCCCCAGGGGAGGTGGTCAGAAAAGGGGCACCAGAGTTCATGTGAGAGTCAGATCTCACTCTCCACTCAACGGTGGAGAATATCATGTTCGTCGGCTAGGTCTTGGTAGGGGTTCGAAGTTTACTGCCTATATTCTCCTTGGCTGGTGCCTTAGTTTGAGGAGGCACCCAGGACCCAGATCTGCTTGTCATAAAGTTCTTCTTGTAGGTTTCCAGGACCCTGTGGATCCTACTATTTCCCCCATGCTACTCTCACCTAAAGTCTCAATAGGATGTCCTCTCCTCTGACCCACTTTCCTGGTAAATAAGGTTTTTCATGGGACGTATCCCTTGGACTAGTGTTTTGATATGTGAGTATATACTGTTTGTCTCTTTTTGCTTCTGGGTGAACTCACTCATTATGAGAATTTCTAGATCAATCCATTTGTCCACAAATTCCATAGTGTAAATGTACCACAGTTTCTTTATCCATTCTTCTACTGAGGGACACTTAGGCTATTTCCATGTTCTGGCTACTATGTGTAAAGCAGCTATGAACATGGTTGAGCATATGTCCCTGTTGTGTGGTAGGCATTTTCTGGGTATATTCCAAAGAGTGGAATAGCTGGATCTTGAGGAAACTCTATTCCCATTTTTCTGAGAAAGCGCCAGATAGATTTCCAAAGTGGTTGTACTAGTTTGCATTCCCACCAGCCAATTTATTCCATGGAAAAATGATAGCATCTTCAACAAATGGTGCTGGTCTAACTGGATGTCTACATGTAGAAAAATGCAATTAGACCCTTATTTGTCACCATGCACAAAACTCACGTCCAAGTAGATTAAAGACCTCAACTTAAAACCAGAGATTAATTCAGTTAGAGGAAAAAGTGGTGAAGAGCCTGGGCCACATAGGCACAGGAAACAACTTCCTGAACAGTACACCAACAGCCCAGGCCTTAATATCAACAATTAACAAATGGGACCTCATGAGGCTGAGAAGCTTCTGTAAGGCAGGAGACGCTGTCAGTAGAACAAAGCCACAGCCTACAGACTGGGAAAAGATCTTCACCAACTCTTCATCTGACAAAGGTTTAATATTCAAAATATATAAAGAACTCAAGAAATTACACACCACAAAACCAAACAACCCAATTGTGAAATGGGGCTTGGAACTAAACAGAGAATTCTCAACAGAGGAATATCAAATGGCCAAGAAACACTTAAAGAAATGCTTGTCCTCGTTAGTCATCAGAGAAATGCAAATCAAAACAACTCTGAGATTCCATCTTACACCCATCAGAAAGGCTAAGATCAAAAACTCAAATGACACCACATGTTGGCGAGGATGTGGAAAGAGAGGAACACTCCTTCATTGCTAGTGGGAATGCAAATTAGTACAACCTCTTTCAATGTCCTTAAAAAATTGTGGAGGTATTTTGATAGGGATTGAATTGATTCTGTAAATTGCTTTTGGTAAGATGGTCATTTTTACTATGTTAATTCTCCTGATCCATGAACAAGGGAGATACTTCCATCTTTTGATGTCATGTTCAATCTCTTTCTTCAGAGATTTAAAGTTTTTTTCAAACAAGTCCTTCACTTGCTTGGTTAGAATTACTCCTAGATATTTTATATTGCTTGTGGCTATCTTGAAAGGTGTAGTTTTTCTAATTTCTTCTTCTGCATCTTTGTCATTTGTATATAGGAAGGCTACTGACTTCTTTGAGTTAATTTTGTATCCGGCCAATTTGCTGAAGCTGTTTATCAGCTGTAGGAGTTCTCTGGTGGAATTTTGGGGATCACTTATGTACACTGTCATATCATCTGCAAATAGGGATAATTTGCCTTCTTCCTTTCCCATTTGGATCCCCTTGACCTCCATTTGTTGTCTTATTGCTCTGGCTAGAACTTCAAGAACTATACTGAAGAGATATGGGGAAAGTGGGCAGCCTTGTCTGGTTCCCAATTTTAGAGGAATTTCCTTGAATATCTCTCCATTTAATTTGATGTTGGCTATTGGATTGCAGTATATAGCCTTTATTATGTTGAGGAAAGTGCCTTGTATCCCTGATCTCTCTAAAACCTTAAACATGAATGGGTGTTAGATTTTGTCAATTGCTTTTTCTGCATCTAAGGAGATGATCATATGGTTTTTCTCTTTCAGTTTGTTTATATGGTTGACAACATTGATGGATTTCTATACATTAAACCAACCCTGCGTGCCTGGAATGAAGCCTACCTGGTCATGGTGAATGATATCTTTGATATATTCTTGTAATCATTTTATGAGTATTTTATTGAGTATTTTTGAGTTAATGTTCATAAGAGAAATTGGTCTGAAGTTCTCTTTTTTGTTGGATCTTTGTGGGGTTTAGGTATCAATGTGACTGTGGCTCTATAGAATGAATTTGGTAATGTTCCATCCATTTCTATCCTTTAGAGTAGCTTGAAGGGTATCGGTATTAGCTCTTTTTGAGGGTCTGGTAGAATTCTGCACTGAGACCATTTGACCCTGGCCTTTTTTTGGTTGCTAGACTATCAATGATTGCTCCTATTTCTATAGGATTAATATGACTATTTAATTTGTTTAACTGATCTTGATTTAACTTTGGCAAATGGAATCAATAAAAATATTGTCCATTTCCCTTAGATTTTCGAATCTTGTAGCATATATGCCTTTAAAGTAGGATCTTATGATTCTTTGTATTTCTTTTGTGTCTGCTGTTAAGTCTCCCTTTTCATTTCTGATTTTGTTTATTTGGGTGGTTTTTCTCTGCCTTTTAGTTAGTTTGGCTAACGGTTTGTCTATCTTGTTGATTTTCTCAAAGAACCAGCTCCTTGTTTTGTTGATTCTTTGAATTGTTTTCTTTGTTTGTAATTTATTGATTTCAGGCCTGAGTTTGATTATTTTCAGATGTCTACTCACTCCTCTTGTGTGTTTCTTCTTCTTCTTCTTCTTCTTCTTCTTCTTCTTCTTCTTCTTCTTCTTCTTCTTCTTCTTCTTCTTCTTCTTGGCTTCTAGATGTATCATTAAGTTGCTTATGTGGGATGTTTCCAATCTTCTAAAGGCACTTAGTCCTATGAATTTTCATCTTAGCACTGCTCTCAATGTGTCATACAGATTTGCGTATGTTGTCCCATCATTTTCATTGAATTTTAGGAAGTCTTTAATTTCTGTCTTTATTTCTTCCCTGACCCAGTTGTCATTAAGTAGAGAGCTATTTAGTGTCCTTGTGTGTGTAGGCTTTTTTATTATTTCTTTTGTTGTTGAAAGTGGGTGCCAGCTGGGTTTCCTCTCTACTTGGGTCTCCCACATCAGTCCTGGGTTTCAACTGAATCATGAAAAGAATTCACTAGAAAACACCAGATGCTGCCCCTGCTGATGTATGCATACAGGGGCCGGGAGGATCTGGTCTTGGCCTCTGTGATGGAGCCAGCAAGTGACCCCAAGGAACTCATTTTGGTTTATTTCAGTTTACTAAGGGAAGGAGTGCTCGGTAGCATAAGAACATGGGGACCCAAGGGGACTCTAAGGGCCTAGAGGAGCAGCTGAATCACTAGCTGAAAGGAAACAGCCTTCTCTCTCCTCTGAGTGCTTAGCTAGGCTGGAGCTCCAGCCAGGATTGGGGCTCCCTGAGATAGAGCGGTGGCTGCAGGGCACAGGATGACCTCTGGGTCTCAGGAGAGGCAGGAGGGAAGTCAGGCCAGGGAAGGGTAAGTAACTGCATTCTGTGCTGCTGTTTTTCAGGAAGACTCAAATGCTACTTTGGACTCCTTTTCCTCATAGTGCTTGTCCTAGTCTTCTTTAGGTAAGAGTCAGTCTGGTGGGCAAGTTGAGACCCTGATGGGGACCCTGAGCTGTGCACATCCCTACTACCACAGCAGTGATGGAGGTGCTCCAGGCTCCGCCCCCACAGTGGCATGGCCAGCTTTTGCTTGTCCACATAGTGAAGCCTCTGATTCCACAAATGGGACCTGGGGATTGGTGCCCAGTCATTTGTCTTAATCGTGGGGCATCAGGAAGGAGAGGAAGGCAGGCCTAGGGCCTGGACTTAGGTCTCACTCTATGCAGATGGATATGAAACCTCATAGAGCAAAGACACTGCCCTGTCTATTGGAGCTTGTGTAGACATAGCCAGGAAATACTCCATGATGTGGTCTTGGTTGTCCCCTGGCGTTGCTGGCCCTTTTTAGGCACTGTCTGCAATTGCTCTTTGTGTCCAGGTGTCCAGACACAGGCCTTTTTCCCAGGGCCCTTCTTGCCACCTCTTCTTCATGTGGTAAGCATGATAAGACATGTCACCTGGCTCCACATCTCTGCTGGGAACATATGTGCTCACTGTCCTGGGTACAGTACCTTATTTGGCAGAGGGACAGACATCTGGTTTCACATCTGTGTCCTGAACAGATGCCCCTATGTCTGTCCTTCCCATAGCTACATGTTCCTGAACCACAGAATTCAGGGGTTGGGGCATCCAGGAGTTGTGACTAGGTGAGTGGGCATTGAAATGTGGTGTGTGTGTGTGTGAGAGAGAGAGAGGGGGAGAGAGGGAGAGGGAGAGGGAGAGAGAGAGAGAGAGAGAGAGAGAGAGAGAGAGAGAGAGAGAGAGAGAGAGAGAGAGAGAGAGAGAATGTGTTTGGGAACTAGGCTGGATAAACTTTCTGCTGGATTTTCCCTGTGGCCTCTGCCCTTACCTCTACATGAACTGCTGCCCAGAGCAGCTTCCACTAACCCTACTGTCTTTAATGGGCTGTGTGTTTTTTGGTTTCAGCCTCATTCTCCCTCTGTACCTGCTTGGGCAGCCCCAAGAACAGCTTCTGTTCCCCATGCACCTCCCCAGCAGCCCGCTGAGTGCAAGGTCGTTTGTATTCTATAATCAGACCCAGGTTGGAGGCTCCTCCAACCCTACTGTGCCCAGATTCTGTCAGTCTGTCTTTTGGGAAAACATCCCCTGGCTTTGCTCTGTTCTGAGCCTGCTGTAGCCTAGCATCAGCCACATGCTTATCTTTCTGTTTCAACCCTACTTTCCATAAAGCACCTACTGATCCTTCAGAGCAGAAGGCAGGAGGCACTCTCAGATCCGATCCTTCCTGTTGACCCGCTCCAGCAGCCTGCCCTTTGCACTCACTCACAAGCCGAGCATGCCACAGAACTGGGACTCTGGCCTTGGCCTTTGCCTATGCTGTGCCTCACAGTAGACTGCATGGCCTCCCAGCTGCTCCTTGTTCCCACCACTTCCCTCTTGTACCAGCTTTCCTCTGTTGCAAAGCACTGTGCCCCATCTTCATTTTTGCCGGCAGGCAGTCACACTTTTGATGACTGTCTCTCCAGAGGTCTCTGGTTTTAAGTGTAGGAGTGTTTGTTTTCATGTATACCACATTTGTGGCTGTGCCCAAGGAGGCCAGAAAGGGGCCTCAAGTCCCCTGGAACTGGAGTTATAGACTGTTGTGTGTTTCTATGTGGGTATTGGGAACTCAATCCAGTTGTTCTGGAAGAGCAGGCAGTGCTCTTGCTGCTGAGCATCACTCCAGCCCAGCTCTCTGCTTCACACACCATCACAGGCATGTAGCTTACTGCCAGAAGTAGCTCTTGTCCCTGGTTGCTTGACATTACTTGTGGGGACAGCCCATTGCCACACATTTCCCTGGGAGTTTTGTGGGAAGCACTTTACACTGATGTTTGGATTGGTCTCTGAGGGAGGCCAAGGTTCTGTGTGCCACCAGCCAGGAGAGGACCAGCGCAGGCTGCAGGCACAGGTGGGATGGTTGCCATCCACAGACATGCCCAGTATCATATGGATTTTGAATAAGAGTAGTCCTTAGATGTCCCTGCCTTAAGTGGGGAAGGGAGTTGTGATTTCCTCTTCCTACCTGATGTCAAGTAGGACTCAGATCTTCCTGCTTTGGCTCATCCTTGGATCCCAGCATCATGGGCAGACAGGGTGGCTTGGTTGACACTGATCGTGCAGGTCTGTTTGCCTGGTGCATGGCTGCTGGAGACAGGCATCCAATGACCTTCCTGTCAACCTGAGTTCTGGTGTTTTCTTTTTTCAGGATGACCTATCCCCAGCCAAAGGTGCTAACACCCTGGTGAGTAGATTGAGTCACTGCATGTGCAGTGCATGGGTCCTGAATGCACTAAAGGGTGATTTGTTTGTCCTGAGCGAGTGGCTCAGAGCACACCTGAGGCCCTGAGTCAGGCTCTAGCACTGGAAACAACAAAACTCAGAGGAAACCAAAGACCTGTTTATAGTTCTCACTGACCTTGCTGAGCCAACCCTTTCAGAACTCAGGGTCGTCTGATTCAGTCTGGAGCCCCAGAGCATCTTCTCCATCTCCTTTTGAATTTGGGCCTCAGCTCCTTGTTTCCTGTCTCTGTCATCAGGGACTTTTAGAGCTGTGGTGGGTGTGGTGGTGGCAAAGTCAATGTCTTTTTATGGCTGGGGGTGGGAGTAGTCACTGAGAGCTGCTTCTGATTGGGCCAGGCCCTGGTGATCAGCTCCGGCATCATGTGTGGGTGTGGCATCTGAGAAGGGCTTCTGCAGGCATGTTGGGTCACGTGCTCCCCTGGCTCTCTCCTCATGCAGTAGGAAGGATGTTCTTGTCTTGACTCCTTGGCTGGCTCCCATCATCTGGGAGGGGACCTTCAACATTGACATTCTCAATGAGCAGTTCCGGCTTCAGAACACCATGATTGGACTGACCGTGTTTGCCATCAAAAAGTAAGCAGAGGGGGCTGGAGAGATACCCAGTGGGTAAAGCACTTGCTTCAGGGCATTAGGACCTGACTTTGATCCCTAACACCCATGTAAACGCTGGGCATGGTGGCATGTGCCTGTAACCCCAGCACTGTGGGTAGAGGGGACAGACAAGGATCCAGGCTGCTTCCAGGCTAGCTGAACAGTGAGCTTCAGAGTAAATGAAGGGACTGTGTCTGAAGAACGACAGATGAATGGCAGAAGACAGCAAAAGTCAACTTCTGTCCTTCAAACATGCACACAGGAAAGTAACCATGAATATGTACAATACGTGAGAACCCACATGCACACACGATGGTTAAGGTGCAGGCATGCAGACATATCAAACTTCATGCTTGTATTCAGGATGCAGTGGGGGATGGGGCTTGTCTAATACCTTCCTGAGTTGTGGTGGCCTCACAGGTGAATGAACCCAGCTCTGCCTCCTCCCAGAACCCCTCAGCAGGTACCATTGGCATCCCTCTGCACACACTTCAGGTTGGCATCCTTGTCCCCAGGGCTGAAATCAATGAACAGGGTGCCAGCAGAACTGTGGCCACTGAGGTGTCCTCAGATGCAGGACAAGGTGGAAAGGAAGGCTTGGGTGAAACATTTAACCTCAGCCCTGGGAGCAGTGCATAGTAGACCTGTGAAGCCCAAGAAGCTGAGTCGGGCTGACTCATGCCACAGAAATGAAATGTGCCCTGTGGGAGCCTCTGGGAAGCAGAACAGGGCAGCATTACAGTGTGGAAGGCTGTGAGAGAAAGAGAGACCAATTTGTGCTGCCCATACTCACAAAGGATGTGGTCAAGGGTGAGTGCTGGATGAGGTCCAAGGATAGCTCTGAGGCCTTGGTACCAATCAGACTTGAGAGATTCGGGGTCTCAGCTTTAGGCATCTTGAAATATATGCTGCTATAATGTGTCCAGCCTGCAGGACAAATCAAATCAGGGTTCACCTGAAAGAGGGACTAGGGATTGAAAGTGGAGTACAAAGATGTGAGAAATAACAAGTCAGGTCTGGGAATATCTGATCAAGACTCTCTCTAATGCGGACAAGTAAGACTTTATATAGCAAGGTCAATAGGATCTATTCTGATCCCTCTCTCCCTAGGTCCTAGGCAAGAACACAATAGCCTGAGTAGCTCTCTGTAAGGACTTCCTTAATCCTCTGGGTGTCTCTCAATAGGGACTTTCCTACTTCTTTCAAAGGTAAATAGTCCAAGGATGGCCTGGAACACAAAGACCTTGTCCAGCAAAGCTCCGTAACTGGAAGGTCACAGCATGCAGCCTAAGCATGGGATTTCTGACATGGCAGAATTTAGCACAGCTCCCCACATTGCTCATTGGAGCAAAAGACTTCACAGGAACAAGACACAAGCACCAGTTATCTGGATGCTGCTGGGTACATGAGCAAGAGCCCTGCCAGGTGTAGGTAGGTGCATTGAAGTAGGGACTTGGCATATTTGCCAGGTGATGGACCTCTGTTCTTATGATGGGGGCACATGGAGGACCAGCATCAAGGGGGACAGCAATCTGAAGTAGGTGAGAACCTCTTGGGCTCTGCAATGACATAGAATCTGGGTCATGAGCTTTTTTCCTCTTGGACCTTAGGGTCTTGGTTTAGCCTTGCCCTTCTTTCTCGGGTGCCTGTCTCCCACTCCCATCCTACCCTGTGGGACTGATTCTTGCTTTGGTGCAGTTTCTGGGGGATGACATTTAGGAATTAAATGAGTTTCTGAGTGCTTTGTCCACCTGCACTTTGAAGCCTCTGAGAAAGAAGGTCTGGAGTATAGAGGGCCTTTGTTTTTCTGAGACTGAGCCCTGGAGAGTGCCACAAAGGAGGGGGGCGAGGGAGGTACCATGGTCTTGAGGATCCATCCAGTTCCACAGGGTTTATAAAGTGGGGCCTTATGAGCACAGGGTCTCCTCAGGGATGGAGCTGTCATTACTGAAGGGTAGGAGACAGACTCAAGGAGAGGTGGTCTGCTGAGGAGCTGCCCAGATAAGTGGTGCCTGCAGAGGAACTGATTGGAAGTCCAGGTACTTTCAGTCAGTGAGCAGGGTTGTACCCAAAGGAGAGTGAAGTGAGGTACAGCCTTTGGGACAGCTGTAAAATGGGAGTATCAAGCCTCTAGGTAGTCATGGTTTCTGCATCCTGCTAAGTCTTGTTCGAGGTGTATTAGACCTCTCCTAACTCCTTTGTCCCCCATCACAGGTATGTGGTGTTCCTGAAGCTGTTTCTGGAGACGGCAGAGCAGCACTTCATGGTGGGGCACAACGTCACCTACTACGTCTTCACTGACCGGCCAGCTGATGTGCCACAGGTGCCCCTGGGGACAGGACGCAGGCTGGTGGTGCTACCTGTGCGCAACTACAGCCGCTGGCAGGATGTGTCCATGCACCGGATGGAGATGATCAGCCACTTCTCAGAGAGGCGCTTTCTTCATGAGGTGGACTACCTGGTGTGTGCAGATGTAGACATGAAGTTCCGTGACCACGTGGGTGTGGAGATTCTCTCAGCACTCTTTGGCACCCTGCATCCTGGCTTCTATCGTGGTAGCCGAAAGACCTTTACCTATGAGCGCCGACCAAAGTCACAAGCCTACATCCCCTGGGATGAGGGTGACTTTTACTATGCGGGGGGCTTTTTTGGGGGGTCAGTGGTGGAGGTGTACTATCTCACCAAGGCCTGCCATGAGGCTATGGTGGAGGACCAGGCCAATGGCATTGAGGCTGTGTGGCATGATGAGAGCCATCTGAACAAGTACCTGCTCTACCATAAGCCTACAAAGGTGCTGTCCCCAGAGTACATGTGGGACCAGCAGCTGTTGGGATGGCCATCCATCATGAGGAAGCTGAGATATGTGGCCGTGCCCAAGAACCATCAGGCAATCAGGAACTGATAGCTGAATCCCTATTGGAGAAGCCAGGCCTATATGCCTGTTGGAGCAGGAAGGACTTGAGAGACATTGCTAAATGTCACTGTCTACCCTACCTCAGAGCCCGGCAGGCACAGAACCACTTGGTTTACCACACACTCCTTCTGTTGGGGTGGCAGCCATCTTGAGCTCCCACTGTGTTCCTAAGTTCCTTGTATTCAGTGATATGGTAGACAGAGTCCTCAGAACATAGAAATTCTGCCTGAGGGCCTGTGCACCTTCACCCAGGCTTGTCCCTTACTCTGGTGATGGACTTGACAGAGGGTAAGTGTCCTTAGGAGCAGGCAGAAGGGCAGAGAGAATCAGCCTTCAGACCACAGAGGTGTTTTGTCCTGTTCAGCCCATTGAGGCAGATCAGCACCCTGTGCCCATCACCTCTGCTCATTTTTGGTTTATTTGGGAACAGTTAGTTGTCCATTTCTGGGAATAAATGTATTTATAGATGTTGTGGAATGTTTTTTATTTTCTATTTCTTTCTCTTGTTTTGATGCACTTGTGATTTAACCCAGAGTCTAATAGATGCTGGTCAGGCGCGCTGCCACTGAAGTGAATTCCCTGTCCAGATTCTATCTTAGCCACATCTTCTGAATGCACTTGTTGAGTGTTAGGTCCATTCCATAATTTTTCAAGTCTAGTTGTCATTGAAAATTTCCAATATAAATGGATTGTTATTGTTTTTTTCCTTTGCAGTGCTGGGTTCTGATTCAGTTGTCAGCCTCAAATTTTATATTTTTAGGGGTTGGGGTTGGATATTGTTGCATTTTTCTTTACTTATATTGAATGTCTATCATTTACACGTCATGCACCAAAATCCCTCTCCTTCCCCCAGTAAAATAAGACAGACAAACAAAAACTCTTGTCACAGAAGCTGTAGTGTATCATGCAGTATAGCCTTTTGTCCACATATGTTTACTTTCAAATGTTCATTGCTATGAGTCATGGCTCTGGTTGGAGGCCTACTCTATCGTTACTGCATCCTCTCTGTGACTGCTTTTGGATATCCTGTTGTTGCTGTGTGTCAAGGAGATTCTTAATCATTGAATCGGCAGGTTTGGCCCCTTCATGTGTTCCAGCAGGTCATACATTGGGTAGATGTTGGGTGAGGTACACTCAGAGCCCTGGATCAGGACCCGCTCCCTTGTCCTTAGGACAGTGCCAGCTCTCCTGCTCCCATGCTATCAGATGTTGCTTATTTTTTACTGGTACAATACCTCTAGTATTCAAGCTGGTTTCAGTCTTACTGTGTGGCCAAAGATGGCCTTGAACTCCTCACGTTCCGCCACTACCTCCAGAGTGCAGAGATGTCAAGTGTGCTGAGACACCTTGTTCTGATATCTTAATTTTCTTAAAACTCCATTAATTTTTTTTTAAAAATCTGTCTCCTGGAGAGTCCTTGGCTGTTTTCCCATTTCTTACACTGTGAGAATTTTTTTCTGTGACAGGATCTTTCTAGGTGGGATGGAAGTTAGTACTAGAACTCAAAGAAATCCACCTCCCTTTGCCTGTTACCACACCTAGCCAGAATTTTTCCCTCTATCATAGATGAGCAAACTATCAACCACCAATATTCCATTAGCATCTTGAGACCCCATATTTGTGCTGTCTGCCAAGCCCTGGACACTCCTGTCTGAGTCTGTAGGGCTGGTCCACGAGCTGTTTCTTTCCTGATAATGGATGGGTCTCAAGATCAGTGGTTCAGGGAGCTGGGCGTGGTGGCACATGCTTTTAATCCCAGCACTCGGGAGGCAGAGGCATGTGGATTGTTGTGAGTTTGAGGCCAGCCTGGTCTACAAAGAGAGTCCAGGACAGCCAAGGATACACAGAGAAACCCTGTCTCGGAAAAAAATGATCAGTGGTTCTGTTTCTCCCAGGAATTGTTAGAGCAGCTTAGGGTGAGGCCTGTGCGCTAGTCCAGGGTGTGGAAACAGTTTTCTATGGAGTGTAAAAGGAAATTGCTGGTATTATATGGCAGTGGACACTCAGGAGCTCCACAAGCCCATGAACACAGAAAATGTGTTACACCTCTTCCTATTGCTGCTGCTGCTAGACACAACAGAGGATGTAGGCCAACACCAGAAACTGGCCAGAAGGCAGGTCCTGTAGATGCTTCATCAGTGGTGAGCACTGAGCTAGCTGTGATGATGGAGTGGGCTCCAGGGACTGCCAAGACAGCTTCACCTGCACTGCCTTGAATGCCCAGACATCCAGTTGTGCTTCTTCCCCAGAAATAATGTAGTTCTGGGTTGTCATGGTGTAGGAATGGGGCAAGCATGAGCGAGCAAGACATCCAACTTTTATTTTCATGAATGAGGGATTTATAAACTTTGGACAGTGGGAAAGGGTTTGAGGATGCATGTGTCTGATTCACTGGGGTTAGGGCTGCCAGGATACTTGATTTACATCTAGTAATATGGCACCTCATTTACATGCTGTAGCATGAGGTCCTATCACAAAGAGGAAAACACAGTTCTTAACTATCCCATGGTTGGAGAAACACCCATATACTATTAAAGCAGGATCTCCTTAGCATAGCGTCAGACATTTCCAGGAATCCCCAGGTGCTTCCTGAAAAGGTTCTTTCAGGGAAGGGTTTGGTCCTGTAATCTTTCCTGAGGGCTGTGATGCTCCTTAGAGACTCTGGGGCTTTCCAGCTCAGGTGAAGCGAGAACCCCACTGAGAAAGGGAGTCCTTCATAATAGGCTGAGCCCAGTTGGCTATCTACCTGATACTTGACATCCTGTCACACCCTTTATATCTTAGCAATTATGAATTGGCCTACCACATCAGTTCTGTGGTCCAGCTCTCACCAATGGGGTAAGGCACAGTCATGGCCTGTGTTACCACACAATAAATGACCTGGCCTGGTGTGCTTGGGCACATTCTTTGTATGGTGGAACGTTCTTTTGAAGAATTAATTGCCTTGGTAGGTTTATTTTGTTTCTGTGTGTGTATATGATGCATGGAGAATATTGACCAACAACGTGTAAAATAGAACAGTATCTTACCTTCTGTTCTCAACTCAGTGATTTCCTGAGTGCTGGACACTTTCTGAAGAATCTTCAAAATGATAAGATACAGGTTGTAGGCAGAATTCCCTGTTGCATTTTTTAGTGTCATCTCACCTCAGAGATTATGGTAGTTTAAAAAGGGTGGGAAAGAAAGTGATTGGTGGGAGTAGGGGGATTTCAGACAGTCCTAAAAAAAAACAAAGAAGCTGATCTTAAGTATTTTGAGGAAGGGAAGAAGGTGGATCAGGGAAGTCATGCACTGTGCAGAAGAGAGGAAGGCATCTAAAGCACATGGTGGAGGAGTGAAGGAAAGGCACCTTAGTGTCTCATCATTGGGTTGGGGGAGAATAGTTCTTTGATGTCCATAGGCTCTAACTTTCCAGGTGTCTGGCATTCTTCTGATTCTGGACACATATGGACCAGTAGCTACATTTTCATAAACCCTCAGAGTGCCCAAGGGAAGGAGTAAGAGAGGGAAACATGAAGAATAAAGAGCACAAGTTCTGGGAGAGCAGGCAGTGCTCAGGAAGCCCTGACAGGCTTACCCATGGACTCCTGGGGTAGTGCCTGCTAGCTTCTATCAAACTGTAGGGAATTGGGGTCTGGTTAGCCCTAGTTCAGATGCAAGGCTTCTTGTGGGAAATGTTATGATGCTGTGAACATGCTTTACTGTCCTGCAGGGCAGCACTGTTCACACAAGAATAACCAAGGAAAAGATTTCTCTTTAATTTTAAGTGACTCCTGCCTTATTCATGGGAGAGATATGTAGCCAGCCTTGGCAGAAAGTACAGCTTGTTGCCTATCTCCCTCTCAGTCCTTGAGGCTGCTGCTGTTGGCTGCTGACAGGCTCTTAACATTTTGGAGACTTTTAGGTAAAACAATTGCCCCACTCTTTCAGTGTCCATAGCCAAAGGCATAACTTTCACTCAGTTCAGGTCTAGGGTCGTGTTGGGTGGGTGTTTTCTGGTTTCCTGGTGGATGTTTCTATACTTTTTGTAAGGTGCTGACCAGGTAGTGTGTGTCCCACTGGGCTTCCTCTGGGTTACAGATACCCTTGACCTTGTGTCTCTATCTTGAACCTTCTTAACCTAGAGCATTTCTCACGGGGTGTTTTGGGCTTTCATTTTAAAAAGTGGGATTTTCAGAACCATTTGTTGTTGTCCCATGATGGGGTCTTTGGGGGAGGACAGTGGAATATACAGAGGATCTTTGGCATATCCCTGCTGATGATGTCTTTGTGAGGACTGGGTGTGTGCTCAGCCCCTGCGCTTTTCTGGTGAGTCCAGGCAGGAGCATCATCGATGGGCAGGGGCTCCAACTCTTGGCTCTCCTGTGGTGGATCCTGTTTATGTTTTCTGACTCTTCTTGGTCACCCATTCTTGCTTCATTATGGGACCCCTGAGCCCATTACGTTCTGGGCTCTGCTCTCCTCATATCCAGCCTACCATGTGATGAAGGCGAGACACTAAGCTCTTGTTCTACCCCCTCAGGATGTCTGCATCCACAATCTTGGTTCCTAATGATCCCTGTCACTTTTAGGTTCTTGCCATTCAATCCTATAATCCATTGTCACGGCTCCTTTCCAAGGTCCCCTATTCTGGATGAGACACTTGCATGTTCTAGCATTCATTGATGGCTTTCCTCTGCCGTCACTTCCAACACAGCTCACCAATCCAGCCAGCTTGGAACACCACTCTTCACCTCTACCAACCTGTTCTATGCCAGTGTCATGTTTATCTGGAATGTGGACAGTGGTGTTCTGGGTGGACTGTGTCTGCCCTGGTGCCTGTTGGGTATTCTTTTCCCAGGACCCACAGTTGTTCCTTGAGTTGCTCTTTTGTTGGGGGGTCTTCTATGGGCTTCTTTATGTCATCTTTCATATTGCTGTCTTCATTCCAGCTCAAGTTTGGGATATTTGGGCCTGGAAACTGAGATTTGGGAGTCTATGGGGAAAAGTAAAGTGTGCTACACACCTGAGTATTAAGGTGAGGAAAAAAAGAATGCTCCTTTTTCTTAGGATTTTCCCAGGTGCCTTTCTTTTTCTTTTTTCATCATATAACCTCTCATATCCATTTGAGAAGAACCAAAATGTCTCCACAAGGCTTCCATCAGTGGAGACAGGCCCAAGGTCTCATTGTCACTCCACTCCACTGTTTCTGAGACAACTCCTGGTTTTCTGTTGTCTCCTGCCTTCTTCCCACAATCCTTGGCTCATAGCTCCACACCAGAGAGCCTCACCCAGCCACGTCTCCTAAATGGCATCTTTATCCCATACACTGATGCCTCACTTTTTCATTTAATGTCATGTAAAAATGCCTTAAATGATGTCAAGCTGGATCCAGGAGCACACACCTGTAATCATAGCATCTTGAATGGGAGAGTCAGGAGTTTTAGTAGCTCAAGGTCACCCTCACTCTCTTATTGAGTTTGTCAGTCTCAGCTACAAGTTACTAGATCACATAATAAAAAAATAGAATGAAAAATAAAAGCAAATGATGGAGTCTTGGGAAGTTGGATTTGTCTATGGAAAAGGGTATCACATACACCCAAGGTTCCCTCATTGGTCACCCACACCTGACCGTACTATGATGGCAAAGCCAGGAATTTGTGCTTGGGAACATGTGTGTTTGACACTGCTTTCTTGCCTGAGGACCCTGCAGGACCAGTGCAGCCTGGGCTGGTTGAATAGACTCTGATGGTTGCACTGAACCCCCACAAGCCATCTGCTCTGTCTCCAGCTGTACCAGTTGCTCTGGTTGCTGACACTCATTCTATGCCTGGGTGGGCAATGTCTCACTCACCAGAGGTCCAGTTTTAGATGATTTCAGGCATGAGTATTTGTGTGAGATTTCCATGTGGATTGACCATTTTAGTTCACACCTTGGAGTGAGATGGGTGGATGGGGAGAGGACTGTTCAGAATGTGTGACATTTTTACAATATGCTGCCAAGTATCTCCCTCACTGGCTGCAAGATTTTTCACTCCTTCAAAAATGAAGGTTCTTGTTGCTCCTTTCCTTGCCAGAATTGATCATCTAGGTGTCCAGGGTTCTGTCCATCTTAACAGAAGCATGCCCGGTTGTTTGGTATTTGTAGTGTGTGTGTGTGTGTGTGTGTGTGTGTGTGTGTGTGTGAGAGAGAGAGAGAGAGAGAGAGAGAGAGAGAGAGAGAGAGAGAGAGAGAGAGAGACAGACAGACAGACAGACAGACAGAGAGACAGAGAGAGACAGAGACAGAGACACAGAGACAGAGACACAGAGACAGAGACACAGAGACAGAGACACAGGGACAGAGACAAAGAGAGAGAGACAGAGAGATAGAGAAAGAGACAGACAGACAGACAGACAGACAGACAGAGAATTCATCTAGCATGGTGTACATGTGAGAGTCAGAGAATAACCTTTGTGAAATTGTTCTCTTGCTCTTTAGGCTTGGTGGCAAGCACCTCTGCCCACTGAGCCCTCTTGCTGTCCTGTGTTTTAATTTGCTGTCCTCTGATGACATTTTTTGATGTAAAATATCTTTCCATGTTTATTTTTACCTATATCTTTCCTCATGAGATCTCTCTATAACATTAGCCTATTTTCCTATTGGCTTGTTTGTTTTCTTATTGCTGAGTGAGGACAGCTCAATGTGTGCTTGGTGTTTTAACTTGTTGTATCAGATATGTGATTTGAATGTTTTGTCCTCTAGTTGGTAGCTTGTTTTTTCATTCTCCACACAGCATCTTTTTTTCTTTTTTCTTTTTTCTAAGGCTGACTGTTGGGTGTCACAGGATGGATTTGAGCTGGCTATGTAGCCAATGATGACCCTGAATTTCTGATCTTCCTGTTTTCACTTCTCTAGAGTTAAGAAGTAATAATGTGTCACCACAGCAGGTCAATGTAATGCTGGGAACTGGACCCAGAGCTTCATGAATGCTGGGCAAGCACTGCATCAGCTGAGCGATATCACTACCTGCTAATGGAATCTATTCCAGAGCAGATGTTTTATATTTCAATAACATCATCTTATCAGTTGTCTTGTGCTTTTGATGTGGGACTGCCACAGTCACCTGGACTTTCATCTAGGGGTTATCTAGGCATTGCATTATTTTTCACTTCATACTTAAGATTAAGACGTGTTTGGAATTTGTTTTTGAGGCAAAGTCTCATATCTTGGCTGATGATGAACTCACTGTGTAGCCAAGGATGCATTTGAACTCCTGATCTTTCACCCTCCACTTGATAAGTGCTAGGATTAAAGTTGTACCCGACCACATTCAGCTGGATCTTATTTTATGAGACAGGCATGTGTGCTTTATTTTCCTCATGTGGGTGCCCAGTTAATCCAAACCAAACTGTGGAAAAGACTGTCCTTTCCATTGGGTTAATTTATTCTTGTAAAACAAACACTCTGGCTGCACATCTATGGTTCTGTTCTTTTTGCTCCGTATTCTGTTCCAGTTTACTCTGTGTCTCCTTTTGCCCATAACACATCTGTCCCATCCCATGGGGCAAGTTGAAAAGCATCTCTGGAAGATGGAGCAAGGATGAGGGGGGACAGAGACATTAGAAATGAAGCCAAAATTAGAAGTCCTGGCCAAGACTCTACTTTATTTTAGCAGGCACAGATTATATAGCAAAGACACCACAAGCACCTGTACAGACTCACTTCCTCCCTAGCCCCTTGGGCAGGCCGCAAAGAAGAACTTCCTTGTTTCTTTCAGTGGTAGACAGTCCAAAGATTAACATGCATGCAGCTAAGCACAGCAACCTCCTCCAGCAAAGGTCAAAAACTCAAAGATCATAGCACGCAGCTTAAGCACAGATCACCACACACATCCTCTCAATGACTAACTGTATAGTGTCTTGAACTCATGAAGCATTTCCTAGTCTGTGTTAGAACTGGAAACTCTGAAAGTCTGGCCCTGTGTTTAGTGGAGCAAATGGGGTTTTGCAAGAGCATGTGGGGTAATTGTGTTCCAGCTTCCCACCCAAGAGGAAATCTCTAACATTGCAGAGCTCTTATGGCCAGCAACCCAGCTGGGAACTCTCCTTCAGTTGCTCATTTGCATAATGCTGGGTCTGAAATGGGAAGTGTCAGGTGGTAAAGAGGAAAAACATGAGAAAAAGTGGCAGTAGAAAAACAGGGGATTAGGAAGGCATCCAGGCAACCAGGTCACTGTTCACCAGAGTTGAGAAAGAGAACATTTCAGAAGTGACATCAGGATGGACAGAAATGTAGTGGCTTTGATGAAACACACATGGTGGATGTGTGGGGAGAAGTTCTCACCAGTGGAGTCTGCAAGAGCTGCTTCCATGACCACATTTCTAAAAAGTCCCCAGGTGAGGACCATATAGGATTAGTAGCGGTTCCCATGTTTGATTACTGGTTTGCAGGTCTTTATAAATGTAAGAAGTGGTTGGGCACAGGTAAATGTGGGAGCCACGTACAGTGGACTCTGGTGCTCCCCAGAAGTGTCAGAGGCATGAACTTCAGCCACAGAGATGGAGACACTGTCTTCATAGGTAGAAGCAATGAAGTATGACTTCCCTGAACATGCCCTGTGCCTTTCTCTCTTGGGGGTGAAGCTCATTTCCCCAGTCAGGGGCCCTTTTGGTACCCTGACATGGCTGATGGAGATCATGAGATGCCAGGAGCTGCATGCAATGGAGGTCAGGAATCTTGCAGCCCCAAGCATCTGGGCTTCTAAGTTGCTAGTAGGCACAGCAAGCTTCCCTGTACCCTTTTGTTCTTAGGCATGGCCAACCAATGTGGCCTGGCTTCACTGAGCTCAGCAAAGAAGGGGAGATAGAGAGGCACCATGGGAACAATCCCAAGATAAAGAAGTGGTGCAGCCTGGGAAAAATGAGCGTGACTTACAGAGATGCAACAGTGGGCGATTCTACCCGTGCTTCTGTAGCCAACACTGGTCTCCGCAGGAAGGAAATGAGAGCCGGTGCCATCTTTCCATGCTGTACTAGCCTTTGCTAACATGATACTCCAGTTTCACATATGTTGGTAAGTCCTGATTGAAATGAGTTGCCATGGACTTCCAGAGTGCTGTTCACAGATCATCCTGACAGGCCCACTGCTTGTCATGGTCATGGATGGTGGTCCATGTCCTTGATTTATAACCCTCTGCTCATCCTCTGCAAGAACATGTTCACTATGTAGATGGCATCATGCTAACCTGGAATGTTTAACAAATTTTCAAACTCATTTGCGAGGCACGCATTCATTCCTAAAGGTGCAAGGGAGGGAACCAGAAGCCTTGAGGAGGAGAAGGAACAGGATAGCAGCTGACAGTTGAACTGCACGGTGTTAACCTCCTCCTCTTTTCAATGGCTGCCTGCCACTCAAGGCCTTAGAGGTAAAATGTTTCATTTCCAGAGTCTTTCGGAGCTAGCAGGTTGGCCCTGGACTCTGGAGATTCTCCTACTAACTTTCTGTTTTAGAGATCTGCAGAGACTGAATTTTTAGACTGATCAATAGGGGGAGCAAGACACCAGAAAGCCTATTCAGAACCTGCATAGACTTGGGGATATCCCACTGTAGGCTTACATATATGACTTCCCTGCCCTGTGTGTCTCAAATTCATATGATGGCCCATCGTTTGGCTTTCATTTGCACGGCCTGGCCTTTAAGGCTGATAGCTGAGTGAATCTCATACACACAGTGGCTGTCTGTGTGCCATTTCAGCTATATGGCTCCACTTTGTGATTTCTCATCCATATTAGCTTCCTCTCATACTTCATCTCTGTGGCACCTGTCTGTTCACATGACTCCTATATTCTGACTTTTTTCCACTGTTTGCTCTGCTGTGTGGAGTCCCTGAGATCTCAGCATCACCTCCACTACTTTCGATCCATTTCCCTGCCCTGGTGGCTTCAAAGACTATCCCTTTTTGCTGGTCACAAATGACCATGGCTCCATCCAGCCCAGTCTTTCTGTAGGGCAGGGAATGAGGCCCTTCTTGGCCCATCACACTAATCCTCCTCTGCGCATTTCTGTAAAGAACTTCAGCACTTCTTTGTGTCTCTATGGAGCCTGGCATCATGCACCTTTGGATCCCTTGAGAATATGCTAAGGGAAGGATGTGGTTAGAAAGAGTAAGAAGATAGACCGGGACTCTTCTTGGCTTTCTTGGTGGTGGTGCTGGACAAACAACAGGTGCTACCAGGTAGTAGGGGTCTGAATTGGCTTGACCAGTGACACAGGAGTAAAGTTGTGCTTGTAAGGATGGATTACATCACCCTACTAAGTGGGACAAGACATCTAACCCAGCTGGGGGCAAAAGCAAGAGCCCTTGCCTGTGGTCATGATGCTGGACAAAGCTTTTGAAGAGTCTCGTGTCTCATACCTCTTCTTTCAATAAATCCAAGGTTCCTATGTGTCAGAAATGGTTCAGTGGGCTCCAGGTTTGTGTAAATCAAGTGATGACTTTGATCATCAGGATGGATGGGGTATCAGGAGGTCCAGCTGAAATATGTACTCTGTACAATCAGTGCAACTGACCTATGGAGCCTTGTGCATTGCCAGATGCCCATTGACAGCCACAGGGGAGTGTTCCCTGGAGGTGTGAAGGGAAAGGGTATCTCAGAAGACCAGTGTGGGCATGCCCATGTGCCAGGCTTCAGGATATGATCTGCTCATAAAATAGCTGGAAGTCATAGATATGCTTGAGTTCTCTCTTGCAACTGTATAGTGCTCGTCAGATGTTCCTTAGAAAAGGCCTAGTTCTGAGTGAGCAGGGTGCCCCTACCATCCTAGAGGCCTCATTCATGTGAGCTTTTTCTTAGGAATTATAGATATACACCTAATCAACTTAAAGACTGAGTCAAGGAGGGACCAGTTTGGAATTCCACAAGTCTTGTAAGGGTATTGAACTTACATTGCTTGGGTGAGGGGTTACTTGGGTGAGACCATAATAGCTGTTCCACCAAAAATGACACTCTAACATGGACCTTAACTCCCTCATAGCTGCATAGATGGCATTCCATCTTCAGTTAATTATCCTCACTGTGTATATTACAAGGAACCTCTGAGGATCACCGTGGGGAAAGAATTACATGCATCTGTGAGGGATGTGTGGGAAGGAGGGGATGGAACCTCAGGAGAGGGTCTGATTATGTCCCTTCTTCCTTCTGTGAGGATTCCTGGACAGACCTGATCTTGATGGTTTCTTCAGTAGCCATAGATGCTGCTGACAATGGTGGTGGGTATTAAACACTGCTGACAGCATTCTACAACAGGCCTGTCCAGGAGCTCTGCACCCTATTCTACTGTTCAGGAAGCAGGAAGGAAGCCCAATTTATGGATCATTGGAATAACAAAACTTCCCAGGTAGAGTCAAATGGCCTTTGTATACTACATCTGGAGTAAGACATGTTTGGACAATTCTACTTCTCTTTGCTTTCTTGGGCATTGGGCAATGGATGTATACTTTGATTGGTGGCCTGGATCATACTGTGAAGCCAGGCTGGTCTTGCTCCATTGAGAGAACACAGACCATTTAATGGAGACAGTGGAAGGCACAGACCACTCATAGCATCCCCTGGTGGAGGAAAACAGTTACTGGTTTGATTCTAGGAAGTTTTTCTCCCCAGCCTGTTTGCAGGGTGGGATGAGATTCACATATACTGCAGAGATTTTCCTTGGGAGCCAGCGGATAGATTTAGTGGCTGAGTTCTCTGCTGTAGAAACACACTGGATGAGTTTTATGTGTCAGAGTGTGTTGTAAGGCAGAATGCTCTTTAGGGCTCAGTCCCACAGTGACCTCAAGGGAAACTGTAGCTCCTTGTAGATTGCAACCACAGTGCAGCTTGCGAGGCTGGAGAACAGGGTGCATTGTCTCTGGGACAAGGTGGAGGAGAGGAGTTTGAACAAAGGCCCCTGGGTATGTAGCTGTTTTATTAGGCTCCATATGTCTTGATTGACTTATGGAGCTCTAGGGTACAGTGTCTTATTTTAGTGCGATCAGAACTATGTGTCTGGCCTCAGAGTGTGAGAGCAAAGCATGACTGCTGGGATTGGACCCAGCAGCTTCTAGGGTCACAGAGGAATGACTGACCTTCAGCTTGCCCCTCAAAGCTGAGTAATTATGGAATGTTTGCACAGGTCTACTTCATAAGGCTCAAACTTTCATAACCTCAGGAATAGAACTTCTCTGGAAGCAGAACCTGTTTGGTTAATGCGGTGTATTTTACATACATGTAACTGGATAAATAAATACTTTTTTGGAAAATAAAAAAAAAGCAATCAGAAAGGATCAGTCTTGACTTCTATGGGGGCACTTGAGGTTCATCTTATAAGAGATGGTAACAAGAATTTGTGTAATAGTCTGTCTACATGGTATCAGGATCACTGTAGTTACTGAAGAGTGACCATGTGAGGTGACCTTGTTTCCAGTTCTCTTTGCCCCTTCCTAGGCATCAGAAGTCACAGCCCAGCACCTAGGCAGGCAGCCTGTATTGGATGATGCCAAGATCTCATTGAGGTCAAAGGGTAAAGATGGATGGCAGTTATAAAGACCACACCTGCACAGAAGTTTGTGTAGCTATATAGATGAGCAATGGCTTTTCAGAAGGAAAACCACACACACATGGGTTCATCGCAGAGAGAGCACCGACTACATGGGTCGAAATACTGAAATATATTAAGATGATGTTCTCGAACCAGAACTCTGCTGTTAGACCTAGAAAAGCCCACACAGAAGGTAGATTTTTACAATGTTTTGAGTCCAAAGTGTTGAAATACTCTTTTTAATGGTTCTCTGAATTTGATTCGGTGTCTGTTGTAAAGTTCCCATTTTATCTCTGAGTTTATGAGTTCTCTTTCTGTCTCTGTTTTTCTCATCCTCTCTTTCTTTCTCTGTACCTGTTTCTATATTTGTCTGTGTTTGTGTTTGTCTGTATGTCTGTCTGTTTCTATGTTAGTTTGGCTAAGAAATTCACAATCCTGCTGTTTTTACAGAAAGAAGTTTTCACTGATTCTTGCTCTTTGGTTTAATCTCCATGTTGCTTATTTCATCTCTTTTTTTTTTCCTCCTTTATTAATTTATTCTTGTTACATCTCAATGGTTATCCCATCCCTTGTATCCTCCCATTCTTCCCTCCCTCCCAATTTCCCCTTATTCCCCTCCCCTATGACTGTTCCTGAGGGGGATTACCTCCCCCTCTATATGATCATAGGGTATCAAGTCTCTTCTTGGTAACCTGCTGTCCTTCCTCTGAGTGCCACGAGGTCTCCTCTCTAACTCTTGTTATCTTTCCATCTACTGTGCTTTTCTTTGCCACCAGACAAGACACTGAAGTTTGCTACAAGTGTGTCAACACTCTGACCACATCTCCTTTTTATTCATAGTAAAAGCAAAAGTGTCCCTGTGGCCTACAGATCACCACAGATTGCTCAACCCTCTCCCTAACCTGGCCTCTGGCCATTTTCCTCTACCTTCCCTGCCATCTGTTTCATGTTGTCAACCCTCCAGTCACTTCCTGTCACAGCCAGACTACCTCTGCATTTCCTCACCACACAGTAAGTTCCTTTCCTGGAGTCCTCGTCCATTTCACTCATTGCTGGCTCATTCCTTATACCATCATCAATTAAGTGTTTCAATGTGTCCTTTGTGCATCTGACTCACATAATTCCATGTAATCTACAACCTCTTATCCCCACCTTGTTCCATTAGGGCTTATTCATGGTATGTTAAACTCTTGTAATAATATATAATTAAGTGATCAGGAGACAGGAGCTCACAGTAGACTGAGCAGGGATAGTGACTCCACAAAACACTTAATGCAAATGTGAGGAGAGCCAAAGACACTAACTGACGATTGCAGGAAATCAGAGAAGGAAATAATTTTGTGCTGGAATTCCTTTCACATGGCTGATTCCACTATGGTAGAAAAGGTGTTACAGGCAAGGACGTTAGTTAGCCAAGCTACTTGACAGTTCTGGTTTTGATTTTAGGCTCATTGGATCCTTCCACAGAGACAATCATGTGATACCCATATAAGATGCTGTTTCTTTCTGTAAATTTGCATATATTTTATTTTTATTTTAATCCAATATCTGCAGTGGAAACTTTCTGCACTGCATTACATGTACACAGGGAGAGTGGACACAGCCACTTGTCCTTGATACAATAACGATCACAGCATTAGACAGTAGAAATGACACAGGCTGAAGATCTTTTTAAGAAGCCATTGTCTACATAAGGGAGAGACTCCTTTTCCAACAATTTTTACCCAGAATTTTGTGAAATAGTTTTTCTTCGCTGACTGATTGACACAATATAGAAAGTTTCTACTTCAATTGTTGAGACAGAATCTTATGCAGCCAAGGCTAAGCCAAAAACTTAGTATGTATCTGAAGCTGTCACTGAACTCCGTATCTTTTTGCCTCTACCTCCCAAGTGCTATGATTGTAGGTGTGCAGTGGGCTGCTTTTATCCAATTAGGAACTGCCTTAATTAACTCTAGTAATTCACAGCATATTTGGTCTTCACTAGACTGTCACTGAAAACACAGATAAGAAGAATGTAGGCACCAGAAGTTGGAGCAATGATCATGGTGACAGGCACTGTATTTTTAAAAACTTCAAAAGGACAAAGAGGATCAGTCATATCACCCCTTTCAAATGCAGTCCATCTATTATAATAACCCACTTATGCTTCAAACTGTATTTATTCCATAACTAAGCTATCAGAGTTATGGAAATGGCTTCTAGAACAAATAATAAGGGGCTGAGAAATAGCCCATTCTTTAAAAGCATGTATAGCTCTTGCAAAGACACAGGCTCCATTCACAGTACACATACATCAGCTCACAACTGTTTGTAATGGAAGTTCCAGAGGGATTTGATGCCTTCTTCTGAACCCATGTACTGGGAAACAAAGTGAGCCACATATGTACATGTAGGAAAAATACTTATACACATATAGTAAATGAAATAAGAGGACAGAAATAATTTGTGTAGGGGAGTAATCTCCAGTATGTACAGTGCAGGTGATTCTCTATGTGTTATTGATATTCATATCAAAATAATTTCCAGGAGTTTCAGATGTATCTTGTTATAGCTAATTAGATCTCTAATTGCCATAAGAGAGCAAGAAGGAACTTCAGTTGAAAAAAATGACCAACAATACTGGTCTGTAGCAAAGTCTGTGGTATATTTTCTTAATTGGTGGTTGATACTGAAGTGTCCAGGTCACATGGGCAATGCTACCATTGGGCAGATGGTCCTTGGTGGTATGGGAAAAGAAGCTGAACCACTCTGGCTGCTTTCCAAAAGACCACACTTCCAAGAGGGACACATGTAAGACCTCACCCAACTAAACTAATTCAACAACTTAAAGTAATTCAACAACTCCAAAATGCACCCTTTCCCCAAGACTCTATATTCTGATCCACAACATTAGCAGAAGACATCTTCTTTCCTAGAGGACACTCTAGTATTAAGGACCCCCAAGAAGACACCACACACAACACCCTAACACACTTCTAATCCCACCCAAGAGCCAAAACCTGAATCTTCTGCCCCAGACTATAAATTATGGCTCACAGATTCAGCAGAAAACTTTTGCCTTACTGGAAGTCATGCCATACTAGGAATCTCAGAGACCAAACAGGTACCCAGAGACCCAGAGGTCACACAGGTACTTGGAAAACCAAGATAAACATTGATACCCTAAGCCCCAGACATTACTGAAGCCACAAAAGTCCCAATGGAGACACTCTACTGGACAAGAAGACTCTCTTTTCACCAGAACCCCTGTCTGCTCAAAGCACAAGACCAGAGGGAAAAACAAAAACTAAGAAAACATACAAAACCATACAACTAAAAATATAACTCAGAAATCAGCATCCAAATTGATAATAACATCAAACCCAGATGACTAGAAGCCAGCACAAGAACACAATCAACAACAACCAAGGCAATATGGCACCACCAGAGCCCACCTGTCCAACAAATCTTAAGCATTACAGCAGAGCTGAAGTCCAATAAATGACCTTAAATCTAATTTTATGAATATGATAGAGGCCCTTACAGTGCAAATGAAAACATACCTTAAAGAAATCCAGGAAAATACAAATGAATGAAAGAAGTGAATAAAACTGTTGAAGACCCAACAAATGGAAATAGAAGCAATAAAGAAAAAACAAACCAAAGGAATCTTGGAGATGGAAAATCTAGGTAAGTGAACAGGAATTAGAGACACAAGCATCACAAACAGAATACAAGAGATGAAATACAGAATCTCTGGGGTAGAAGATAGGATGAAAGAAATTGATATGCTACTCAAAGAAAGTGTTATCTCTAAAAAGTTTCTAACATGGTACCCCAGTTCCAAGATAGCGGCAGAGAGTGGGCACAGTATCTGAACAGCAGGACAGCAGTGAGAGCAAAGTGACTGAGAGGCCACCCTGTGGATACTCAAACCCCAACATTTGTGTTTCCCAGGTGATATGAGAGGCCACAGTGCAGGAAACTTGCAGTTCCAGCCTCAAGTCACCTGGATAAACCCAGGAAAAACTCCTGAGCTCCTGGTAGTGCTGCCTGAGCCTCAGGTCACAGACCAGTCCCCACCATTTATGGATACCTTCCAGTACCAGGGGTGTGGCTCCAATCTTGGGTGTCCACTCCCACTGCCATGCAGAGGATACTTTCTGGTATTGTGGCTCACAGCCCCAACCTTGGATCTTCTAATGAAGTAGATATCTTCAAGGATGGGGGCATGCAGTAGTCATTGAGTAGAGAATTCTTTAGTTTCCAGGAACTCATAGGCTTTCTGTCGTCTCTGTTGTTGTTGAAGTCCAATTTTAATTCATATTAATCTGATAAGATACAAGGGATTATTCCAATTTTTTAATATCTGCTATTTCTTGTTTTGTGCCTAAGTACTCAGTCAGTTTTGAAGAGAGTACTGTGAAGTGCTGAGGAGAAAATATATTCTTTTGTGTTTGGGTAAAATGTTCTGTAGATATTTAATAGACCCATTTGATTCATAAAGTCTGATAGTTTCATAATTTCTTTGTTTAGTTTCTGTCTGCCCAACTGGGTGTCATATTGCGGGTTCTCTCAAGCACTCCACAACCTTTCCCCCCCACCCCCCGTATTCTCTTGTCTCTCCCCTGCATCCAATGCAGGCTCTGCATCCATGTCACTCAAGCAGTGTACTTGGAGTTTCACAGCACAGAGCTCAAAGACCTAGAGAGAAATGTCTTCTGGCCCTACCTTCACATCATGACCAGCACTCCAAGTCCCTGGTACTGTCAAGGCCATGCAGAGTTTCTGGAGCATGAGGTGTTGATGTGTTCCTGTGCATTTAATGATACTTGTGTGAGGTTTTCTTTGGAGACATGATCATATTTTACAATATATCAACAATGGTCTTACATACAGTTAAGCCAAAGTACATTGTGAAAAATGAATGCCTTTATCTTACTTACTTACTTTAAGGAGACAGGCTTATGAAAAGATCGGAGTGACCACAAGTTGATACACCACTTACATATATTACCCAAGAATGGAGGACAGTTATTTGTAGCTGCAATGCTGGAGTCCCATCTTCAGTTGACACAGTCTATTCTATAGCATGTCATAGAGCCAGGGAGCCATAAGCAGCTGGGGAAGAAGTTCTTTTATTCATGGAGGAGTGGAAGGACCTGTCTGCTGTCTCAGATTCACTTATATGTAAATATACCACAACTATGCTCATTACTCTGTGCTAACTTTTGAATTTGAGAAAATATGTATAAAATAAAACTGTTACATCACATCATCGCTGTGCTAACACACTCCCTATCTCTCCAGTTTACTCACAGTAAATATAAAGGTTTTAGAGTTACCTACTGTTTTTACTACCCTCGTTATACCTGGCCTACGGCATGTACACCCCCCATCTGGTCTGTTCTGCCTCATCCAGGCTTCCTCTGACTCTGCCAAACCCCACTGAATGTTTTCCCACCTGTAGTTGTCTTCTATGTTCTCATTCACAGTTCATTTCCTTCCGTTTCTTCAATCACATCTTTAAATGTTCTCTTTGTGTAGGTGAGTTGGGAAATTCTATTGAATTTACCAACCCTTTGTTCCTCAAGGTGCTCTCTGCCTTGTTTCATTTGAGGCTTCCTCATTGCATGTGCCACTATTGAATAATATGTAACTAAATAATCAGAAATGGAACACACAGTAGCCTGACCAGGGATAGTTAATACAATGAACACCTAACAGTACAAGTGTAAGGAGATCTAGAGACACTAATAGAGGGTCACAGGATATCAGTGGAGGAAACCATTATGTGGTAGGATCTCTGACACTTGGCTTGTTCCAAAATAGTAGAGAAAGTGTTATAACTTGGGGCCTTGGCCAACTCACTTATATGTTCTGATTTAGTTTAAAGACTCATTGTATCCTCCAAAAAATCACACCATATCAAAATTGGTTGTTTTTTATTTCTTACAAATATATGAGTTTGATTCCACTTTACACTTTCATTAGTGCAGCTGGAAATCACTACACTGTTCTTTACTCATCCTAAGATTTGTGGTTTTGTTTAGTTCCCATTGTGCTGACAAAAAATGACCCAATCAAAGTTGGAGGAGAAAAGAGTTTATGTCTTCTTTTTTTTTTAAATACATTTTTATTAATTTATACATATTACATCTCAGTTGTTAGCCCATCCCATGTATCCTCCCATTCCTCCCTTCCTCCCACTTCCCCCCTACTCCCCTCCCCTCCCCTAAGTCTGTGTCTGAGGGGGACCTCCTCCCCCTGAATATGCTCATACGGTATCAAGTCTCTCCTTGGTGACCTATTATCTTTCCTCTGAGTGCCACCAGGCATCTCCGTCCAAGGGACATGTTCAAATATGGGGCACCAGAGTTTGTGTGAAAGTTAGATCTCCTTCTCCACTCAACAGTGGAGAATGTCCATCGGCTAGTCCGGGTAGGGGTTCAAGGTTTTTACTGCCTATTTTTTCCTTGGCTGTTGCCACAGTTTGCGGAGGACCCCAGGGCCCAGACTCGCCTGTAGTTTTCCAGGACCCACTGGATCCTTCCATTTCCTCTTTCTCCCAGGCTTCTCACACCTAAAGTTTCAATAGGATGTCCTCCCCTCTTACCCACTATTCTGGTAGGTACAGATTTTCATGGGGACGTACACCTTGGACTAGTGTCTCGATATAAGTGAATATATACCATTTAGCTCTTTTTGCTTCTGTGTGAACTCACTCATTATGACAATTTCTAGTTCAATCCATTTGTCCACAAATTTTGGAAATTCCTTGTTTTTAATAGCTGAGGAGTATTCCATAGTGTAAATGTACCACAGTTTCTTTATCCATTCTTCTATAGAGGGACACGTAGGTTGTTTCCAAGTTCTGGCTATTATGAATAAGGCAGCTATGAACATGGTTGAGCATATGTCCCTGTTGTGTAGTAGTACATCCTCTGGGTATATTCCAAGGAGTGGAATAGCTGGGTCTTGAGGAAGCCCTATTCCCATTTTTCTGAGAAAGCACCAGATAGCTTTCCAAAGTGGTTGTACTAGTTTGCATTCCCACCAACAATGCAGGAGTGTTCTTCTTTCTCCACACCCTCGCCAGCATGAGGTGTCAGTTGAGTTATTGATCTTAGCCATTCTGATGGGTGTAAGATGGAATCTCAGTGTCGTTTTGATTTGCATTTCTCTGATGACTAAGGAGGTCCAGCATTTCTTTAAGTGTTTCTCAGCCATTTGATATTCCTCTGTTGAGAATTCTCTGTTTAGCTCTGTGCCCCATTTCTCTATTGGGTTATTTGGTTTGGTGGTGTTTAATTTCTTAAGTTCTTTATATATTGTGGATATTAGACCTTTGTCAGATGAAGAGTCAGTGAAGATCTTTTCCCAGTCTGTAGGCTGTCGCTTTGTTCTCTTGACAGTGTCACCTGCCTTACAGAAGCTTCTCAGCCTCATGAGGTCCCATTTATTAATTGTTGATGTTAAGGCCTGGGCTGTTGGTGTTCTGTTCAGGAAGTTGTCTCCTGTGCCTATGAGTTCCAGACTCTTCCCCACTTTTTCCTCTAACTGGGTTAATGTCTGTGGTTTTATGTTGAGGTCTTTAATCCACTTGGACTTGAGTTTTGTGCATGGTGACAAATATGGGTCTAATTTCATTTTTCTACATGTAGACATCCAGTTAGACCAGCACCATTTGTTGAAGATGCTGTCGTTTTTCCATTGAATGGATTTGGCTTCTTTGTCGAAAATCAGGTGAGCAAATGTGTGTGGACTCATCTCTGGGTCTTCAGTTCGATTCCATTGATCCACTAGCCTATTGCTGTGCCAGTACCATGCTGTTTTAATTACTGTTGCTCTATAGTACAACTTGAGATCAGGTATGGAGATTCCTCCAGCGGATCTTTTATTGTATAGGATTGTTTTTGCTATTCTGGGCTTTTTGTTTCTCCATATGAAGTTGAGAATTGTTCTTTCAATATCTTCAAAATATTTAGTAGGTATTCTGATAGGGATTGCATTGAATCTGTAAATTGCTTTTGGTAAGATGGCCGTTTTTACTATGTTGATTCTTCCAATCCACGAACAAGGTAGATCCCGCCATCTTCTGATGTCATTTTCAATCTCTTTCTTCAGAGGTTTAAAGTTTTTTTCAAATAAATCCTTCACTTGCTTGGTTAGGGTTATTCCTAGATATTTTATATTGCTTGTGGCTATCGTGAAGGGAGTAATTTTTCTAATTTCTTCCTCTGCCTGTTTGTCATTTGTATACAGGAAAGCTACTGACTTTTTTGAGTTTATTTTGTATCCTGCCAACTTGCTGAAGGTGTTTATCAGCTGTAGGAGTTCTCTGGTGGAATTTTGGGGGTCACTTATATACACTATCATATCATCTGCAAATAGGGATAATTTTACTTCTTCCTTTCTCATTTGGATCCCCTTGATCTCCTTTTGATGTCTTATTGCTCTGGCTGGAACTTCAAGAACTATATTAAAGAGATATGGGGAAAGTGGGCAGCCTTGTCTGGTCCCTGATTTTAGAGGGATTTCCTTGAGTATCTCTCCATTTAATTTCATGTTGGCTATTGGTTTGCTGTATATAGCCTTTATTGTGTTTAGAAAAGTGCCTTGTATTCCCAATCTCTCCAGAACTTTAAACATAAATGGGTGTTGGATTTTGTCAAATGCTTTTTCTGCATCTAAAGAGATGATCATATGCTTTTTCTCTTTCAGTTTGTTTATATGGTGGATTACATTGATGGATTTCCGTATGTTAAACCATCCCTGCATTCCTGGAATGAAGCCTACCTGGTCATGGTGAATGATGTCTTTGATATGCTGTTGTATTCGCTTTGCGAGTATTTTGTTGAGTATTTTTGCATCAATGTTCATAAGAGAAATTGGTCTGAAATTCTCTTTTTTTGTTGGGTCTTTGTGGGGTTTAGGTATCAATGTGACTGTGGCCTCATAGAAGGAGTTTGGTAATATTCCGTCCATTTCTATCTTTCGGAATAGCTTGAATAGTATCGGTATTAGCTCCGCTTTGAAGGACTGGTAGAATTCTGCGCTGAAACCATCTGGCCCTGGGCTTTTTTTGGTTGGAAGACTATCAACGGTTGCTTCTATTTCTATAGGCGAAATAGGGCTATTTAATTTTTTTATCTGGTCTTGGTTCAATTTTGGTAAATGGAATCGGTCGAGAAATTTGTCCATTTCCCTTAAATTTTCAAATTTTGTGGCATAAATGTCTTTGAAGTAGGTCCTTACGATTCTTTGTATTTCTTCGGTGTCTGTTGTTATGTCTCCCTTTTCATTTCTGATTTTGTTAATTTGGATAGCGTTTCTTTGTCTTTTAGTTAGAATGGCTAACGGTTTGTCTATCTTGTTAATTTTCTCAAAGAACCAGCTCTTGGTTTTGTTGAGTCTTTGGATTGTTCTCTTTGTTTCTAATTTATTGATTTCAGCCCTGAGTTTGATTATTTCTAGGCGTCTACTCCTCTTGGGTGTTTCTGCTTCTTTTTTTTTCTAGGGCTTCCAGATGTGTTGTTAGGTTGTTTATGTGGGATGATTCCATTTTCTTTTTAAAGGCACTTAGTGCTATGAATTTTCCTCTTAGCACTGCTTTCAATGTGTCCCACAAATTTGGGTATGTTGTTCCATCATTTTCATTGAATTTCAGGAAGTCTTTTATTTCTTCCCTTATTTCTTCCGTGACCCATGTGTCATTAAGTAGAAAGTTGTTTAGTTTCCACGTGTTGGTATGCTTTTTGTTATTTCTGTTGTTGTTGAAGTCCAGCCTTAGACCATGGTGATCTGATAAGATACAGGGTATTATTTCAATCTTCTTGTATCTGTTGAGGTTTGCTTCGTGACCAACTATGTGATCAATTTTAGAGAACGTTCCATGGGGTGCTGAGAAAAAGGTATACTCCTTTGCGTTTGGGTGGAAAGTTCTGTAGATATCTGTTAGATCCATTTGATTCATGACATTGGTTAATGAGGTTATTTCCCGGCTTAGTTTTGAAATCAAAGTCCTATCCTTGAGTGAAAGTGGGGTGTTGTAGTCTCCCACTATTAATGTGTGGGTATCGATGAATGGGGCAAGCTTTGTTAATAACTCTTTTACAAATGTCAGAGCCCTTGTATTCGGAGCATAGATGTTCAAAATCGTGATGTCTACCTGGTTGACTTTACCTTTGACAAGTATGAAGTGACCATCCTTGTCTCTTTTGACTAATTTTGGTTGAAAGTCTATTTTATTAGATATTAGAATAGCTACCCCAGCTTGTTTCTTGTGACCATTTGCTTGGAATATTTTTCCCCAACCTTTTACTCTGAGGCAATGTTTGTCCTTGTGGTTGAGATGTGTTTCTTGAATGCAGAAGAATGTTGGGTCGTGTTTATGCATCCACTCTGTTAGTCTGTGTCTTTTTATTGGAGAGTTGAGACCATTAATGTTGAGAGATATTAATGACCAGTGATTGGTAAGTCCCTTCATTTTTGGTATTTGTAACAATCGAGTTTTTGTAAAGTTGTGATTTTGCAATGGTATAGTTACCTATTTCCTATGTATTTTTGGTTGTAGTTTGACCAGTTTGGGTGGAGTTTTCCTTCTAGTAACTTCTGTAAAGCCGGATTTGTTGCTAGGTACTGTGTGAATTTGTTTTTGTCATGGAATATCTTGTCTTCACCTCCAATGGTTATTGATAATTTTGCTGGATATAGTAGTCTTGCCTGGTATCTGTGTTCTCTTAGCGTTTGCAGAACCTCTGTCCAGGCCCTTCCGGCTTTCATGGTCTCTGCTGAGAAGTCAGGAGTAATTCTGACAGGTTTGCCTTCATATGTTACTCGTCCTTTTTCTCTTGCCGCTTTTAATATTTTTTCCTTGTTCTGTATATTTTGTGTTGTTATTACTATGTGGTGGGAAGATTTTCTTTTTGGGTCTATTCTATTTGGTGTTCTGTAGGCCTCTTGTATGTTCGTATGCATCTCCTTCTTCAAATTGGGGAAATTTTCTTCTATTATTCGGTTAAAGATATTTTCTGGGCTGTGGAGTCGGTTGCCTTCTCTTTCCTCTATCCCTATTATTCTCAAGTTTCGTCTTTTCATGTTGTCTTTTATTTCATGAACGCTTTGTGTCAGGAACTTTTCAGATTTAGCATTATCCTGGATGATTGTTTCCAATTGTGCGATTGTATCTTCAAGTCCTGATATTCGTTCTTCCATTTCTTGCAATCTGTTAGATAAGGCCACCTCTGAGATGTTTGCTTTCTTTTCTGATGCTTCTCGATCACGTTTTTCTTCCGTGCGTTCTTTTATGATATCTTCCATTTTTATCTTCAGGTCTTGAACTGTTTTAATAATTTCCTTCATCTGGTTATTTGTGTTTTTCTGAAATTCTTCAAATGCCTCTTTATATGACTCTTTTAAGTCATCAGCCCTCTTGTTTGCTTCCTCCTGCATTTGTTTACAAAATTTATTTGTTTCTTCCATTATCATCTTACTTACTAAGGATTTGAGGTGGTTTTCATGTATATCCATTGTTGTTGGGTTCTCCAGGTTGTTTTCATTAGGATTGCTGGGATCTGGAGATGCCATCCTGTTTTGGTTTTTGTTAGCATTCTTTCATTGTCCCCTTGTCATTTTGGTGACTCTAATGTTGGGAGGTGGTTTGTAGTGACCTTCCCTGTTTGGGAGTGGATAGTTGATGTCTGATTATAGGTAGGGTGCCCTTACCTGTGGGGAACAGGGAGTACTTCCCTGGACCAGGCTGGTGATTCAGATTCTACTCCTGTAGATTTTTCTCAACACCTTAGGCTCCAGGCTGAGTCATGCGAAGTAGGTTTCTGTTTGGGCCTTTTCCCCTTACTGCTGTATCTCAAGTCAGCAGTATTGGGATCTAGAGTAAGGTCAGCACACAAGCTCTCTGGTTGTGTAGGTTGATCCCAGCTGTCTGTCTTTCCTGTTGCTTTGTAGCCAAGACCCCAGGTGGATCAGATCTTCTGGGTTGTAGCTGTCTTTTAGCTCTGCCTCTACACTCTGTAGGAGCGTCCAGCCTTTCCCATGAATTTGGGAGTTCTTGCTGGGTCTGCAGGAGCTGACACAGCTAGGATCTGCCTGTTGGAGATTACAGGATCTGTGCCTGTAACCATACGGGTTCAGGCCACTGGCAGTATCTGAGGAGGTAGCAGTTTCCACGCCCCTGTATGCCAGGCCACTCCCAGCTTGCTATAAATTAGCAGTTATACCATGCACACATGAGCCACAGCTCCCTATATTGTGGGATACAGCTAGGGAGAGCCCAGTCAGAGCCAGCAGATTGTCCCCGTGGCTGGCGACAAAAGCCGCTTAGACCGCTCCCAGACGCTTTAAGGCAGCAGTTATTCCCTGCCAGCAAGGCCCACAGCTCCGGATAATGTGGGCGGTCCTAACGAGGGCGCGCAAGAATGACCCCTGCTAGGTCTGTTGTTCGGGGAGAGCCCAGTCAGAGCCAGCAGCTCGTCCCCTCGGCTGGCGACAAATCTCCTGTATTTTCCCTTTCTGCTTGAGAAAGTTAGAGTGCGTCGCCTTAGGGCAGCAGTTATTCCCTGCCAGTAAGACCCACGGCTCCCGATAACCTGGGTGGATCTGTCGCGGGCCCACAGAGATGGACCCAGTTAGTTCAGTTGTTTGGGGATTGCCGGCAGCCGGGCCACGCAGCTGGCGCCAAAGGCGGTTCAGACCGCTGGCGTGAATCTCCTGCCGGAGTACTGCCAGTTCCCTTTAGGGCAGTAGTTAGTCCCTGTAAGCATGACCCTCGGCTCCCTATAACGTGGGCGGACCCATTGGGCTGTGGGAGCAGACCACGCCGGTTTCTAACTGCCCCAGTTTGCAGGGTCAATCCTTTGTGTCTGGCTTCAGCTTGAGCGCAGGACATGGATGCGGTCCCCAGTTCTAGTTGTTTTTGGTGAGACTTGCCACCTGTGTTTCCACCTGGGTTAGGCAGGAGCCCTCCGCAGTTTGGCGTGGTGTGGATGTAGAGGATCAATGGTAGTTTCACCCTATTCGCTGAGACTCCTCAGGCTTGGGGCTCCGGGAAATCTCCTCCCCAAATGGCGAATTTGGGTTTTTTGTGCTGGCTACAGCTTGATTGTGGATTCCTTTTCAGAGTTTGGGGAGCGCGTTTAGCCCTCGGGGCTGTCGCTTGTCCCGGGGTTGGACCCCCTGGTGGTCTGCGGAGTTTGGGGCCCCACTCACCTACAGTTCTCAAAATCCAGCAGTCTGTGGTTCCATTCAAGTCCCTGGTCTCCTCAGAGAAGATCAGCTATGGTGCCTACTGGTCGACGCTATCTTGGAATCGAGTTTATGTCTTCTTAAAATGTACAGGTCACATGTCCCCTGGAGGGGGACACCTGGTGGAATTCAGAAGAAGGATAGCAGGTTACCAAGAAGAGACTTGATACCTTATGAGCATATACAGGGGGAGGAAATCCCCCTCAGGAACAGTCATAGGGGAGAGGAATAAGGGAAAATGGGAGGGAGGGAAGAATGGGAGGATACAAGGGATGGAATAACCATTGAGATGTAACAGGAATACATTAATTTTTAAAAAGGAAAAATGTACAGGTCACAATCCATTACAGAAGAAAGCCAGGTGCGAAATCAAGGCATGCCCCAAAGGTGAGAATGGAAGCAGAAGACATGGAGAGAGGAGTGCTGCTCCCTGGCTTGCTCTCATGACTTGCCCAGCTTGTTTTAGTATACTACACTGGACCAAATGTGTGATGTGGGGGACTAATGCCAAAAACAAATTGTCTTCTCCCATATCACTTGGTAATCAATCACATGCCTCACAGACTTGTTTACAGGCAAGTCTGATTGAAGAAACACCTCAATTGAGATTCCTTCTTCTCAGTGAAATGTAGGGCTGTGTCAAGCAGACACAAAAAGTAACCACACAGTGGACAACTTATCATCTTGATGCATTAACATATCAGTATTTGACCATAGCCTTTCCTTTCTCATTTTTAAAAAATATTTTATTTATTGATGTGTATTTTATGTATATGATTGCTCTATCTGCATGTACATCTGCATGCCAGAAGAGGGCATCAGACCCCAGTATAGGTGGTTGTGAGCCACCATGTGGTTGCTGGGAATTGAACTCAGGACCTCTGGAAGAACAGACAGTGCTGTTAACCACTGAGCCATCTCTCCAGCCCCCTCCTTTCTCATTTCATCCCAAGCTGTTAGGTTGACATTAATTCTAAAATATAAAACTGAAAATTTTTTAAGTCCCACAGTTTTCAAAAATTCCAACAATAAAAAATCAAACATTCTTTAAAAACAAATGTCTCATTCAAAGTCCAAAATCTATTAGCTTTGAACTCTTATAAAAAGCAAATACTGGGCATGGTCACATGCACTAAAGTCCAGCCAACCACCACAAGCTAGCACACTCAAGGGACCCACACTCTCTGGCAGACTGAACCAAGGTCCTAGGGCCCTGGTGGCCACAGGCAGAGTCTCCAAAGCCAAGCCAAATGCATGATAGTGGCTATACCTATGCTCTCTGGGACTGAACCTTGGGATGCAGAACACCAGCATCAGCATCTGCTGGTCCAGTGGGGAGCTCAGAATGTGGAGAAAAGTCCACCAGAGCTGAAACCATGCAACCTACCTGATCCAGGGAAGGGTTCTCTGACCCCCACAGGTGAGGAGTCTCGACCTATAGAGACTCACCAATGAACTACTATCATCAACTACTGAAAGACACCAGAAACTACCACCCAATGTAAGAAACAGCAAGATAACTAAAGGTTAGCATTAAAAACACAAACAACAAAAGCCAAAATAATATGGCATCTCCAGAACCCAGTTATCCCAAAGAAATCAGACCAAGAAACTCAAACACAACTGAAATACAAGAAAATGACATCAAATCCTTCATAATGAAAATGATAACGAACAAAATGAATAAAATCCATAAACAAATACAGAAGATGCAGCAAAACAGAGTGTGCACCTTAGAGTGGCCATGCAGAAGCCTATAGAGAGGAAATGAAGACATCCCTGGAAGAAATTCAGGAAAATGCAAGCAATCAGGTAAAGAAAATCAATAAAACAATTCAAGACCTGAAAATTAAAATGGAAACAATGACAAAAGCACAAACAGGAAAGCTGTGAAAGAGAGAACCTAGAGAAAACACAGGAACTGCAGAGGTAAGCATTGCCAATAGGATACAAGAGATAGAGGAAAGAATCTCTGGTGTAGAAGATACAATAGAAGAATTTGATGCATCCATAAAAGAAAATGTTAATTCTGAATTTTTTTTTTACACAAAACATCAAAGAAATCAAGAAATCCAATGAAATTTAAGGATAATAGGAATTGAGGAAAAAGAAGATGCCCAGCTCCACGGCCCAGAAAATATTTTCAACAAAATTATAGGATAAAATTTCCCCAATTAAAAAAAGAGATGCATAGGGCTGGAGAGATGGCTCAGAGGTTAAGAGCACTGCCTGCTCTTCCAAAGTCCTGAGTTCAATTCCCAGCAACCACATGGTGGCTCACAACCACCTATAATGAGATCTGGTGCCCTCTTCTGGTGTACATATAGGCAAAACACTGTGTATATATGATAAATAAATAAGTTTTAAAAAGAGAGATGCACAAACATACAAGAGGCCTACAGAACACCAAATAGAATAGACCAGTAGAGGAACACAAAATGTACAGAACAAAGAAAAAATATTAAAAGTAGCAAGGGAAAAAGGCCAAGTAACATATAATGGTAAACCTATCAGAATCACACCTGATTTCTCAACAGAGCCCATAAAAGTCAGAAGGGCCTGGAAAGAGGTCTTACAAACCCCAAGAAACCACAGATGCCGGTCAAGACAACTATGCCTAGTGAAACTTTTAATAGCTATAGATGGAGAAAACAGACAAAAATTCAAACAATACCTATCCACAAATCCTTAGCGCCTCATGGAACCTTCTCCAAAACTGACCATATAATAGGTTACAAAGCAAGCATCAATAGATACAAGAAGATTCAAATAATACCTTGTATCCTATCAGATCACCATGGTCTAAAGCTGGACTTCAACAACAACAGAAATAACAAAAAGCCTACACACACATGGAAACTGAACAACTAACTCTCTACTCAATGACAACTGGGTCAGGGAAGAAAGAAAAAGTTAGAGACTTGCTGAAATTCAATGAAAATGAAGGTACAACATACTCAAGTTTATGGGGCACATTGAAAACAGTGCTGCTTCATAGCACTAAGTTCCTTCAAGTAGAGACTTGAAATATGTCATATAGACAACTTAATGACACATCTGGCAGCCGTAGGAAAAAAGAAGCAGAAACAGCCAAGAGGATTAGATGGTTAGAAATAATCAAACTCAGAGCTGAAATCAATAAATTAGAAACAAAGAGAACAATTCAAAGAACCAACAAAACCAAAACCAAGAGCTGATTCTCTGAGACAATCTACAAGATAGATAAACCTATAGTCCAACTAATTAAAAGGCAGAGAGACACTATCCAAATCAACAAAATCAGAAACAAGAAGGATGACGTAACAACAGACAGTGACAAAATCCAAAGAATCATTACATCTTACTTCAAAGACCTATATGCCACACATTTAAAATCTAAAGGAAATAGACCATTTTCTTGATGGATTCCACCTTCCAAAGTTGAATCAAGATCAGATAAATTAATTAAATAGTTGTATTTCTTCTATAGAAACCAAAGCAGTCATCAAAAGTCTCCAACCAAAAACAGTCCAGGCCCAGATGGATTCAGTGCAGAATCTAAGAGACCTTCAAAGAAGAGCTAATACCGATACTCTTCAGACTACTCTACAAAATAAAAATAGATAGAACATTACCAAACTCATTCTATGAGGCCATAGTTACCTTGATATCTAAACCTCACAAAGGCTCAATAAAGAAAGAATTTCAGACCAAATTCTTTTATGAACATTGATGCAAAAATGAAACTAGAAATGATCATCCTGAATCAGTTAACCCAGACCCAGAAAGACACACATGGTATATACTTATTTATAATGGATACTAGTCCAACATGGATGTCCTCTGAGAGTCTCCATTCAGCAAGGAATCGGGACAGATACTGGGACATGCTATTGGGACTCCAAGTGAAAGAGGTATGGAGAAAGGGGAGATAGAAGGACCCAGAGGGTCCTGGAACCCTACAAGAAGACCATCAAAGCTCTCAATCTGAACCCAGAGAAGCCTTCACAAACTGCTTTATCAACCAAGCACAATGCATGCAGTAAACCTAGACCCCATATTCAGATCTAGCCAATGGACAGCACATTCTCCATAGTTGTGGGCAAAGTGGGGACTGCCTCTGACATGAACTCTGGTGCCCCATTTGACCACTTTGCCTTGGTGGGGGAGGCCTGGTGGCACTCAGAGGAAGGGTAAGCAGGCTATCCAGATGAGACCTGATAACTGTGATCATATGGTGGGGAAGGAGATCCCCTTCTCTCATAGGTCTAGGGGAGGGGAATAGGGTGAAAGTGAGAGGGAGGCAGGGGGAACGGGAAGATACAAGTGAGGGGATAAAAATCAGGATAATAATCTGAATAAATTATTTTAAAAATAAAAACAAACAAAACAACCTTTTGCAAACAGTTAAATGCTTCTTAAAAAACAAATAATTAGGGCACAATCAAAAGATCAAAGCAAATCTGATCTTCAACATTGTAAAAAGTTCTTGAACACACAATTGGAATACACAATTCTCTGGGCTCCAAAGGGCCTGGAGAGCTATCTCCCCTTCTTTGCCTCTGTCTTCTGCAGATCAAGTAGCTCATTTCAAATGCTCAGGCCAGGCTCCACCTCACATCATCTGCTCCTTTAGGCAGTGATTATATATGGTACTGGTAGTTTCAAGGTCCTGGGGTCTCCATTGCAACTATTATTACACCCCCATCAATAACCTCTGGTCTCTCTTTAGGGCCTCCATCCCTGCCACGTAACACCAAGCCTCACGTACTCCCCAACCTCTTCATACCTTCAAAACCAGGACCACTTTGGGGACTGGAGAGATGGCTCAGTGATTAAGAACACACCATGATTTTGCAGAGGACTGGTGATTAATTCCTAGTACAAACATGACAGTATAAAACCATGTCTAATTTCATTTTGGGGGCATCTCCTGATCTCTGTTGGCACAAAGAACTTACATGATGCAAAGACATACATGCAGACAAAACCCTAAATGTAAAATGAAATAAGTAAATCTAATAAAACTTACATAAATCCAGCACCATGTGGAAGACTTTTCAATTAATTAATTTATTCACTTTACATCCCAATAGCATCCCCTCTCTCTGATATTTCCAACTCCACCTCCCTCCCTTTTCCCCATATTCACCATTCTCTACCCCTCTGAAGTTTGGAGCCCTAGGACCACCTACACATCCCATCATGTCAAGTTACATCATAATTAATCGCATCCTCTACCAAGGTTGCCTGTCAAGAGAGCCCTGCTAGTGGATAAGTGATCAAAAAGCATGCATAACATCTTTGTTAGTGCCAGCCCCCATTCTCCTTATTAGGGAACCCAATGAGGAGCAAGCTGCCCATTGGGTACATATGTTTAGGGGGCCTAGGCCCAGTTCATATATGATCCTTGGTTGGTGTTTAAGTCTCTACAAGTCCCCTTTGGCCCAGGTTAGTTGGCTCTGTCAGACTTCTTCTGGAGCTCCTGTTCCCTTTAGGTCCTTCTATCCTTCCTTCCACTCTTCCACAAGGCTCTCTACACTCCACTCAATATTTGGCTGAGTATCAGCATCTGTTTCAATTCACTTCTGGTTGAGACCTCTCAGAAGGTAGCTATGCTAGGGTCCTATCTTCAAGCATAGCAGAGTGTCACTAATAGTGTCAAGGGTTGGCCTTATTACATGGTATGGCCATTATAGGACATAACCTCAATCTCAGCACTTTCTTTTTTATTATTTCAGGGCATTACCTCAGTCTCTAATCTTTCTTTATCCTTGCACATCTTGTAGGCAGGGTAAATTTTTAGACAAAACCCCATTTCTTAATTGGATTATTTGGTTTGGTGGTGTTTAATTGCTTGAGCTCTTTATATATTTCAGATATTAGACCTTTGTCAGATGTAGGGCTGGTGAAGATCTTTTTCCAGCTGTTGCTTTGTTCTTTTGACAGTGTCTTTTGCCTTACAGAAGCTTCTTAGCCTCATGAGGTCCCATTTATTAATTTTTGGTCTTATGGCCTGGGCTGTTGGAGTTCTGTTCAGGAATTGTCTCCTGTGCCAATGAGTTCAAGGCTCTTCCCTACTTTTTCTTCTAACTGACTTATGTCTCTGGTTTTATGTTGAGGTCTTTGATCCACTTGGACTTGGATTTTGTGCATGGTGATAAATATGGATTTACTTGCATTTTTCTACATGTAGACATCCAGTTAGACCAGCACCATTTGTTGAAGATACTATCGTTTTTCCCTTGAATAGATTTGCCTTCTTTGTCAAAAATCAAGCCTCCATATGTGTTTGGATTTATTTCTGGATCCTCAATTTAATTCCATTGATCAACCAGCCTATTGATGAGCAAGTACCATGCTGCTTTAATTACTGTTGCTCTATAGTACAGCTTGAACTCAAGTATGGAGATTCTTCCGGAGGCTCTTTTATTTAAGAGGACTGTTTTGGCTATTCTGGGTTTTTTGTTTTTCCATATGAAGTTGAGACTTCATCTTTCAATGTCTTTAAAGAATTGTGTAGGTATTTTGATAGGGATTGCATTGAATTTGTGAATTGCTTTTGGTAAGATAGCCATAGATAGCCATTTTTACTATGTTAATTCTCCTGATTCACAAACAAGGAAGATCTTTCCATCTTCTAAAGTTATCTTCAATCTCTCTCTTCAGAGATTTGAAGTTTTTTTCGAACACATCCTTCACTTGCTTGCTTATATTACTCTTACATATTTTATATTGCTTGTGGCTATCATGAAGGGTGTAGTTTCCCTAATTTCTTCCTCTGCACAGTTGTCATCTGTATATAGGAAGGCTACTAACGTTTTTAGTTAATTATGTATCCCAGTACTTTGTTGAAGGTATTTATCAGCTGTAGGAGTCCCCTGGTGGAACTTTGGTCCAACCTTAGACCATGGTGATCTGACAGGATATAAGATATTATTTGAATCTTCTTGTATATAATGAAGCTTGCTTTGTAACCCATCAATTTTGGAGAAGATTCCATGGAGTGCTGAGAAGAAGGTATAATCCTTTGTGTTTCAGTCAAAAGTTCTGTAGATATCTGTTAGATCCATTTGATTCATGATGTTGATTAGTTTCATTATTTCTTGGTTTAGTTTCTGTTTCAATGACCAATCCTCTGATGATAGTGGGGTGTTAAAGCCTCCCACTATTAGTGTGTGTGCATCAATGTATGGTTTAAGCTTTTTTAATAGTTCTTTACAAATGTGGGTGCCCTTGTTTTGAGAGTGTAGATGTTCAGAATTGTGATGTCATCTTGGCTGACTTTACCTTTGATGAGTATGAAGTGTTCTTCCTCATCTCTTTTGATTAATTTTGGTTGAAAGTCTATTTTATTAGATATTAAAATGGCTACACCAGCTTGCTTCTTGGGTCCATTTGCTTGGAATACTTTTTTCCAGCCTTTTACCCTGAGGTAACATCTATCCTTGTGGCTGAGATGTGTTTCTTGAATGCAGAAGAATGTTGGGTCTTGTTTATGCATCTATGCAGTTATTCTGTCTTTTTATTGGAGAATTGAGACAATTTATGTTGAGAGATATTAATGGCCAGTGACTGTTAAGTCCCTTGATTTTGATGTTGGCTGCAGTAGAGTGTTTGTGTGGTTGTATTTTTGCAATGGTGTAGTTATCTATTTCCCATTGTAATCTTGGTTGTAGCTTATCCCTTTGGGATGGTGTTTTCTTTTTAGTAACTTCTGTAAGGCCAGATTTGTGAACAGCTACTGTTTGAATTTGTTTTTGGCATGGAATATCTTGTTTTCTCTATAATGGTTATTGATAGTGTCATTGGGTATAATAGTCTTGCTTGGCATCTGTAGTTGCTTAGGGTTTGCAAGACCTCTGTCCAGGTCCTTCTGGCTTTTATGGTCTCTGCTGATAGGTTTGTCATTATATATTACTTGCCCCTTTCCCCTTGCCACTTTTAATATTTTTCCTTGTTCTGTATATATTGTATTTTGATTATGTGGCAGGAAGATTTTCTTTTCTGGTCTATTCTACTTGGTGTTCTGTAGCTTCTTTTATGTTTACAAATATTAGCTTTAAATTGGGGGAAATTTTCTTCTATGATTTTGTTGAAAATATTTTTGGGCCTTGGAGTCAGGTCTCTTCTCTTTCCTTGATGCCTATTATCCTCAGGTTTAATCTTTTCGTGGTGTCCTTGATTTCTTGGATGTTTTGTACCAGGAATTTTTCAGATTTAGCATTTTCTTTGATGGTTTCTTCAAGACTTATGATTGTATCTTCTATCCCTGAGATTCAATCCTTCATCTCTTGGATTCTGTTAGAGAAGCTCACCTCTGTGTTGCATGCTTTCTTCTCTAAGCTCTCACATTCCTGTTTTTGTTTGGTCTGTACCTTTATCATTGTTTCCATTTTCATCTTCACATCTTGAACTGTTTTATTGATTTTGTTCATCTGGTTGTTTGTATTTTCCTGAATTTCTTCCAGTGCCTCTCTATAGGCCTCTTTTGTATATTCCACCTGTTTACCTAAATCTTCCTGCTTTTGTTTATGGATTTTATTCATTTCCTCCATTATCATCTTCATTATTAAGGATTTGGGGTCATTTTCTTGTATATTAATTGTGTTTTAATTCTCAGGGTTGCTTTCTTTAGTATAGCTGGGATCTGGAGATGCCATATTGGTTTGGTTTTTGTTGTTTATGTTTTTACATTGGTCTTTAGTCATCTTGCTGTCTCTGATGTTTGGAGGTAGCCTCTGCTGTCCTTCACTGGTCACTGAGAGCTGTTTGTTGGTGATTATAGGTTGACGGCCTTTGCCTGTGGTATTAGGGAACTCTTCCCTGGGATAGGCAGGTAACCTGGTTTTTGCTCCTGGAGGCTTTGTTCTATACCCTGGCTTCCCTACTGTATCACCAGAGGTAGGTGCTGGTGCTCTGCATCTCCAGGATCAGTTTGAGGTAGTGTAAGTAGAGCCAGTTATCCTGTCTTTGACTGGGCTTTGAATATCCTGCCCTCAGGCCCTAGGGCTTTGGGTCCTAGGCCTGAACCCCAGCTAGCTTCTAGTAGTTTTTTAGGTTTCTGCCTGATCCAACCATGCAGTTGGGCCTAGGTTCCACCTGCTAGGGAGAGAGCAGCTACTGCTTTCTGATTATTGTTGGTTGCCTAGATTTCTGCCCTATCCCCTCAGACCTGCCCAGCCTCTCCCAAGAGCATGGGAGGCCCTGCTAGGCTGTGGAGCCTGGCTAGTCTGGTTCTGTTCTGGCCAATTGTGCTGGGATGGTCTGCTGGGGCTGGTAGCTAGCTTCCTGCCCAGCCCATTCAGCCCATGTACTTGAGATGGTTCTGTCTGCTTGCATTGGACCAGCTGAAGAACTTTGTGTCCTTTCCTCTCAGGCCTGTCCAGCCTCTCCCAAGAGTGTGGGAGACCCTGTCAAGCTGTGTAGCCTGGCTAGGCTGTGTCTGCTCTGATCAATTGTGTTGGGACAGTCCTCTGGGGCTGGAAGCTCAGTCCATGCCACTGTGGCTGTACTATGTGTCCACAGCCGTCTGGGCCCCTGTGTGGCACCTGGGATTTCTATGGACTGGTATGGAGTGGCTGGAAGGGTTGTATGAGACAGACCCACCTGTTTCCAAGAGATTTCCCTTGGCCAAGATCTCTAGTGCCTCACTGCTGGGGATTCAGTCCCATATACCAAATTTATTCTGCAGAGCAAGGCCACAGCTCACAGCTCACAGGCTGGCTCTGGTCCAGACTCTGGGGACTGGGCTCCTGTCCTCTGTAGGTCACTGGATGACAGAAGGCCAGACCTGCCCATGGTCCACACTGTGTGGATCTCTCTCACCCAGTTTTCCCCAGCTCCTAATAGTGTCTTCAGTCTCCTCTCTGCATATCAGACACTGTGCATCTTAGAATCCCTGATTTCTTTGCTTTTAATAGCTGAGTAGTATTCCATTGTGTAAATGTACTAATTTCTCTATCCATTCTTCAGTTGGGGGACATCTGGCTTGTTTCCAGTTTGTGGATTTTACAAACAAAACTTATATGAACATAGTTGTTCAAATGTCCATGTTGTATTATGGAGCATCTTTTGGTTACATATCTAGGAGTGGTATAGTTGGGTCTTGAGGTAGATTGCTTTCCATTTTTCTGAGAAAGTTCCAGGTTGATTTCCAAAGTGTTTCTATAAGTTTGCACTCCTACCAGCAATGGAGGAGGGTTTCTCTTACTACACAACCTTGCTTACATGTGCTATCACTTGAGTTTTTTGAATTTAGGAATTTTGACAGTTTTAAGATTAAATCTTAGAGTCGCTTTGATTTGCATTTCACTGATGACTAAAGATGTTGCTCCGAGTATGGAGTGCAGTTTATTTCTATTGGGCGTTATTTCAGAAAAATTGGTGGGCAAGAACTTGGGGTGATGGTGGTGTCAGTAGCTTACCTGATGCCCCTGGAGGTGGCAGGCTTTCTGGAAAGCAGGTATAGTTTTGGGGTGGGAAATGGAGCACAGGGTTGCAGTGCAATTTACTAGTGTTGGGTTTGCTTTCACAGGAGTTGGTAGGCAAGGGCTTTTAGGTAGGCTGCGTATTTGGCTTATTTGGTGTCTCTGTTCCTGGCAGGTATCCAGGAACATCAGCAGAATTGTGGGGAATTTAATGGAGCATAGGGTATGGGGCACAGTTAACTTCTGTTGTGTGTACCTTCAGGTGAGTTGGTAAGCAGGAACTTACCTCTGCTGGATGTGCTTTCAGGGGAGTTTAGTTTGAATTTTAATTATTTATTTTTGGGGGACAAAAATTTTCTATGTAACCAAAGGTATCCTTGAATTTACTATTCAACTCAGGATGGCCTCAAAATCAAAGAGAAGCCTTGCCTCTTTCTCCTAAGGACTGAAATTATAGTTATCTAGCACTATACCTAGTTTATACAGCAATAGGAAATGAATCCAGAGCCTCATTGTGATAGGCAGTAACTCTTCCAACTGAGCTACATCTACATCCCTGGATTGTACTTTTTAAAATTTATTTTTGTCTGCATGTTATTCCTAAACATATGACTATAGATCATATGCATGAAGGGCTTGTTGGGGCTGGAAGAGGGACTTCATATGCCTGAAACTGAAATTAAAGGTAATTTGTAGACAATATGTGGGTTCTCTGAATTAAATTTGGATCCTCTGAAAGAGCATCCAATCCATGTAATCACTAAACTATCTCTTCAGCCTATGTTTCCTATTGTTAAATTATGTATTTTTGAAAAGCAAAATTTTACATCCAATTAATTAATTTTCTTACATATTTTGTACCCTCACATGTAAAATGAAATGAATAAATCTAATAAAACTTACATAAGCCCAGGACCATGTGGGAAATACTGACAAATTACCTAGTTCATATCAAAGCCAAAGATGTGGGCTTAGGCTGCTCTGGACCATAGCTTCTTTATGATGACCCTGAGAGAATACACCCAGAAGAATGTACCTCAGTGACTCTGGTCTCTTCTCAATAACTGCTAATTTCTCAGCTCCAGTTAACCAGCATGGATTGTCTGAGGGAAGCAGTGATTTCATGTCAGTGCTACCATTCTCTGGCAACTCACAGCTATTCTTCAGCTCCACCTCACAAGCTACTACAGATTATTAACTCAGAATATCACAAATGGTCCAGGTGTTTGCTCCCTCTGAATCTTCACAAGCCACTTCTCTATCATCTGCCTTGCTCTCACCATTCTTTCTTTCCTATCTCTCATAGAAGATCCATTGAGCTCAGCCAGTGGCTTTTCCAGACCAAAGTTCCAATACTACTACAATCCACTCCAAAACACATGGTCAGGTCTGTCACAGTGAATCCCCCACTACTGGCACCAGATTCTGTCTGAGATCTTTTCTACTTCTATTATAAATCACAAAGACCAAGGCAACCTATGAAAGGAAGTTATGTATTTGGGACTTAAAGTTCCAGAAGGGTAAAAGCCTGCATGGACTCCCACCATCATGACAGAGAAGTTTGTCTCTCTGGTGGCAGGAACAGCTGAGAGCTCACATCTCAAACTGCATCAGAATGCATAGCTAGGAAATTCAAAATGCCATGTGGCTTTTGACATCACAAAGCCTGCCCCATGTATAGCCTCAAACACAATAAAGTCTATAGGGAGACAATCTCTAGTGTCCACTATGCAGTCCGTGTTTGAGGAGTTACTGATATTCATCTCAGGAATGCTTCCATTTAGTTTCAATTTACCTCAGTCCCAGCCAACACCCTTTCTGCCCTGGTGCTGTTGGTTGCTCTATCAAGACCTCCATATCTATAAATGCCATATAACTCTGTACCCTGCAGTGAGGCATCTAAGCATTATAAGAATCTAAATAGGGGCCATGCTAAGGTTCATAAACAAGGTCAGAGAAGGCTCTGACAAGCAGTGATAAGACAGGAAGATGTAGAGTTGGAGGCTCTGTAATAACCACCATCAGAATAAAATAGAGTCACTCAGGAAAATGCCTTATGCCATGGGACATTGTGTAAAGGGTACACTTTCTCTCATACTTTACCATTTCTTCACCTTGTCTACAATGTATTGACCATAGCTACCTATTCCTTTAACTCCTGAGAATGTCTACCATTTGAGGTCTCCACATCATTTCCTTGCTCAGTCACTTGGGACTGATTGCAAGCCCTGCATCACCAAGTGATGGATTCTCATATCAGTTTACCTTTTGGGTCTCTGAGCATATGGCAGAAATCAACTCACGGGGGCACAGAGAAAGACAGGTATGTGACAGGAATGCAGAGGCTTCCCCTCACACTAAATATGAGATTCATGATCTGTCAATCACCTGTGGTTATTGTCGCTCATTGATTTCTAAAAAATGGAATTACTTACAACATTGCCATAAATGTTTGCAACAGTGATCCACATTCTGAAGTATATGCTACTTGACTTCAATCAACACAGCAGACACAGAGACTCAACCTTCCCATTATTCTTTGTTTCTAAAGAGCACAGGCCCCACCCTTTTTGCTTTTGATGTGACTTGACTTCCTGCTCAATAACACCTTGCATGCTGGGATCAAAGACTAGATTGTATGAGAAGGTCAGCAAGCTTCAAGGCTTGTCAGAGCAGGCTCATTAATTTTGTTTATAGATATGAGGAGCTGTTCAACATGGGTCCATAGAGGCACAAAGATGTCATTGTAGTACCAGCTCCTGTCTCCAGAGCTTGGAGCAGCTGGGTCTCAGCACAGGAAATTGAGGCCCAAGAAGATCAGGATGGGGAGGAAGGAGGCAGAGTTCCTGTTGAGGAGGGAGATGGCCTGAATCAGTAGAGAGGGCAAACAGAACAGCTCCTCTGTGGATTCTGGATGCTAGAGGGCCATGACCTCTTTGTGCCTCTCTTGTCCTTTCAATCCAAAAGGAACTAGATTTGGCATCACTATGGTGGCCTGTTAGTGTCTAGAAAAATGAAAGGTTAAACTTAGCCATAAGATGTGGATGGGGCCTCGATTGTGCAGAAGGTGGCCATGGAAGCCATGGCTGTCTGAACTGGGAAAGCAAGGCTAATGATGACAAGGGAATGAACTGAACCCTCCCTTACTGGTGCAGAGTACAGACTGTCCTCCACCTCATACCTGAGTCACACACACTCTCTTGGCTCCTTGATTAGCACCCTTGGATGGTGCAATTATTGCAGATCTCTTGTCTGGAGGTGGCAGTGAATGACAACCAGATCCCAATAGCAACAACATCCACTCCCATGATGAATGTGGATTTGACTATGACAGATGGCCAGGAGGGGCGTGTCCGGTATCAATTTTTTGGCCATAAAGGGCATCCTCTGAGGAGACAAAAGAACCTCACTGTGCCACCCCAATGACCTGACTTGTCTGAGATAACACAGCCTGGATATGAAGAAGATGACCCTACCTGTCACACTCTTTGGTATGGTGGCTGTTCTACAGGCCCAGCATGACTTGCCCTACCTCTCAGAAGAGAATAAAATGAGGCATGGCCAAATGTGGATAGGTGTGTGTGGAAGGGTTGACTGTTGGGCAGTGCTTGAAACCAGAGCTAGCACCAGGAGGGCTTAAGTTCTGAGTCTGAGCAGTGACTGCTGTCCTCAGTGCACAGGCCTCCTGGTCTACAGAGTTGGAGCAAGGAATGGTATTGTAGTAGTGCTGCCCAGAGCCATAATGTCTCACTTGTCTGGAATTCATGTGTTTTCCTCCTAAAACACTCCTAAAATCCTAAGTGTTTCCAGTCTTTTGGGACAGACACCTATTTCTAATGGGCCCCAAAATATGGCTGTATCCTAACTGTAAGGAGAATGGGGTTGCAGTGTGGAACCTCATGAACTCCGGGGAGCATCTTGGGCTCTAGGATATGTGTTCAGTGTTTTTGCCTATGGGAAACCTGGGAGAGTTTTGGGGCTGAGCAGGTGTGGGATCAGGATGCTATTTGTTACAGATTTCAGGTGTATGGTTTGTAAAGGCTACAGTGACTCAAAGAAGATGGACAGAGTGGAAAACTGAGGTAGACTGACATACTTGGAAGAAGTAACTTTGGAGGTCAGTACAAGTGTCATGTGAGTGTCCCCCATGCATCTCTTCATCTTTCTCTCCCTTATTCTATCTGTATTTTGCATGGCAGAAAGGTCACTTCTTGAGTTCTCAGGTTTCAGGGCAGGCAGGTCTCTTAAAGGCTGTGTCCTAACACAAAACTTTTATGGGCAATACCCCACCAGGTATAATAGTGACCTTAGAACACAGAGTCCTTCCTGGTTGGAGTGTGATATTACTTGGCTGCTTAGAATGTCACCTATATGTTTGTAACACAGTGGCCCTATGTTTCAGTGGTACCTACTTTCTGAGGATAAGTTATCTTCTCACCATCCAAATCTTACCACCATGTTCATTTTAACATCTTCTCTCCTCTATGTAAGAAGTGGAAGTATTTTACTGAATTTGAGATAAAATTAGTTTCACAGTATGAAAGCATAGGGTTAAAAATCTTAGATATGTAATAGATTTGACAGCACTGAAGTAGGTATCACACTCTTTAAAAATTAGTGTAGAGGCCTAATAGAGTGATACACACCTTTAATATCAGTGCTTGGAGAAAGAGACAGGTAGATCTTTGAGTTTGATACTTGTCTGGTCTACATGGGGAGTTCCAGGACAGACAGGACTACATAGAGCTGCCCTGTCTAGACAAACAACCCAAAATTTAGTATTTGTCTAATGCAGTTGATTTTTCATTGGATTTTTGTTTCACTGAGTTGCAATGCTTGTTTCCATTCAATGGTCTACACATTTTAATTTGTTACCAGCATAGTTTTCTCACCCAAATAATTTTTTAATATTTGGGTTTTTATTTTTTTCTATTTCTGTATTTGATCTGAGTTCTCCTAGTTGGCTTCCTAAGTAGAATAACCAATGCCATTATCTCTTTATCCATCATCTAAATCACATCAACAGCCTACAGTAGATCAATAGTTGCAGCAAAGTAGGCCAAAGATTTCATTCCAAAGAAACTCATTAATCTACCTCCCCAGGATAAGGGTGTGGGTTTCAGGGCAGGTTATTGAGTCTTCTTCCAGAGTTAAACAAAGTTGTGGGTTATTAATCCCATGTGTGTCCTCACCCAAAGGGCTGCACATATATGCATGAAGAACATGATCATAAATCTGCAGGCCCATTTTCTTTTTTCCTCCTCTCATTTTACCTCCTTCTTTCTTGTCTTATTTATGAATTTGTCTTGTATAGCAATCTGAACTATTTGAGGCTTAGTTGAGATTCTTAACAAGTACTGGTTGCTTGTAGTCAGATTCACATCTGCTGAAGTATTTCATAGACTAAAATAAATTCAGATCTTAAATTCATCCTTTCAGTATCATTTTTTGCCTAGGCTACTAGGAAATAAAATATGTAATTCAGTTAAGCTGAATAGGAAAGTGTAATTTTGTTGTATTTGGTTTTTTGTGTGTTTTTATTGAATTCTATTATTTATTCATTTTACACCCCTCCCTTCTCTCCTGCTGGTCCCTCCTTCCCACCCTCTCTTGTTTCTCTTCCCCTTCTCAAAAAAGGAGACCCCCCCATATCAACCCACTACAGCACATCAAGTTGAAAAAGGACTAATTGGGGTGGCTTCTCTGGCCTCAGTGGAAGAGGATTTGCTGATGTCACCCAAACCCTTCTCTGCAATGTCATTTCTTGGCAGATATTCCCCACAATTTGACCTACAGAGGTGCCTCTAGATTATCCTCTGGAACCTTTGCAACAATTTATTACTTTTTCTTGAGATATTGTTAGTGTCTACTCACTCCAAGGTGGGCAATGACGATAAATAAAGAATGCACTTCACCCAAGTCTAGCCAGATGGTCCAGTGAATTTATCAGAACAGTGTGAGGCTAGCTTGAATGGTGCAAATACTCAGGAGGCTGAAACATCAAAAGCTTTTTTTCCTCGTGAAAGTTCAGTAGCTTGATGTCCCTTCACCAGTTCTAGGTAGCTCCACCAAAGAGACTGTTGTGGTGCTTTTCCTCCCAGCCACAAGCTCCAGGAATGATGATTTATGAGACTCAATCTATATTTTAAAATACCTAGAACATATAGATAGTCTTGTTTGCTGATTAGCTCATAATTTAATAACCTATTTATTCTAATATAAGTTCTGCCACACAGCTGGTTATATCTACTTAGGTACCCTACATCTTTCCTCTTTCATGTCTTCCCTGGTGACTCTCCCTGATTAGCTTATAACTTACTATACCTCATTGAATCTAATCTACATTCAAAGGATGGTTACCCTGCTCATGGGCGAATCTTCCCAGGTGCCTGGCTCTATCCCAGAATCCTTTCTGTATGAAGGATGTCCCACCATCTATGCTACCCTCTCTGATAGGCCATACGTTTTTTAAAGGCAGTTGTTGCATCCAGAAAAAACCCAAGATATTCTCCCTTCAGAGTCTCCTCTTTCCTTCCATTGTTTATATAATTCTGAGGACAGAGAAGGGCCATGAATCATGTAAGTTTCTTGTGAGTCTTGTGGGCCTCCTGGAATTCTCTTCATAATGGGATATATAAATCCAAAAGAAATAGGCTCACAGCATTCAACCCCTTCCTACACCTCTTACAATCATTTGGTCCCATCTTCTAAGAAGTTCATTGAACCTTGGCTGGAGGTGGAAAAGAAGACACATTTTCTTTCATATATAGTAACAGTAAATATTTTCAGTAATTTGGTCATCTATGAGTCTCTGCAGTAACCAGTTCAAACTGCATGAAAAAAGAAAGATTTTCCTCTGTGACTAAGGATGAACATAGTGGCAATCTATAGACATGAACTTAAATGCTGAGAAGACATTTTTATAGAAAATTTGTCTTTAGCAAATCAAGAGCAATAGTCACACCACTGAAGTTTTGACCTTTGCCCTTGCTCACTGACCTGAACAAGAGTTCTCTCCTGAGAAGCCCTTGGAATTCAAGTGGAAAGTGACTGGCTATAACTGCCACAGCATTGCCACTTTAGCACAAGCAGAGAAAATTTGCCTGGCATGTTGGCAGTGAAGCATAAGTCCACAACTAAGCAGGACAGCAGGTGAACTTCCCCTGCATCAGTAGACTGAGCAGGAATAGTTCATACAATGAACACTTAACAACACAAAAGTAAGGAGAGCTAGAAATACTAACAGTGGGTTACAGGAAATCAGCGAAAAAAACCATCTTGTGTTAGGATTGCTTACACTTAGGTGTCTCCAAAATGGTGGAGAAATTGTTACATCCTGGACTCTTTTCCAAGACATTTGTAAGTTCTGGTTTTGTTTTCTATACTAACTGGATTCTTCCACAAGACAATCAAACCATCTTCACATAGGGTCTATTTTAATCCTACAAATCTGTATCTTTTATTCCCTTTTCTACCCTCACTTGTCAAGGTGGGGACTCAAGTCAAGGCCCCTGGAGGCAAGGCAGGAAGCAAAAGCCATGAAGGGCTGAGTTCTGCTCACTGGTTTGCTTTCATGACTTACCCAGGCTGCTTTACTGTACTACCCAGGATCACCTGTGCAGTTGTAGTACTGCAAAAAATGAGCTGTGTTCTCCATCATTTGTTAAACAAGAGCATGCTTATCATCTTCTCTGAGGTAGGCTGGGTGTTGCCAGGAGTTAACCTGTCTCATTGTCAGTGGATCTTTAAAATAATAAAAACATTTTTAAATGCTGTATTCTGCATGTCTCTGAGGTTTTTGAAGATCGTATCTAACTATCCTACCTTATCCTTCTATAGAATCATATCTATCTGCTGCACCTAAGATATATATTCTTGAGATGAAACTAGACCAGCAATCAGCATGACCATGATCTTATCAGCTAATAATCAACTTGTATAACTTATTTTTCCTAAACAGCCTGCAATAGAACTTTCAAAGTATTGTAAGTAAACCTTGTATTATAATTGAGTTATGTGAGTACAATAGCTTGTCTGATAGAGAAAATCCTTCAATTGAGATTTCTTTTTCCCAGGGAGGTCTAGGTTTGTGTCAAGCCAGCATAAAAACTATTTTATCATTTTGAGGCACCATTTATCAATTTGAGGCACAAATGCCTCAGTATTTAACCATTATCTTTCCTTTCTCCTTTTTAGAAATTGTCATATTGAGATTAATACTAAAATATAAAACTGAAATAACTTCCAACACTTAAAAAAATTAAATCATCTTTAAAAACCCAATGTCTCTTATAAGTCCAAAGTCTCTCAACTGTGGGCTCTTGTTTTAAAAAAAACAGAACAAAGAAACAAAACACAGTTAAATACTTTTTGCTCCAAAAGAGGAGAACCAGACACAGTTGCAACCAAACTAAAGCACAACCAAAAGTCGGTGGTGTAAAAAGTACCTGATGTCTGAGAACCACTTATAATGCTCTAGGATCCAAAGTGCCTGGGAAGATAGCTTCTCTTCTCTGCCTCTGTCTGAATCAGAACAAGCTCTGACCAGCTTCTACCTCACACCTGCTGCTCTTTATCAGTGATTGCATATGGTACTGGTATCTCCAAAGTTCTAGTGTCCCCATTACAACTGAGACTACACTTTCTAATCATGGCCTCTGGCCTTTATTCAGGGGCCCTAGCCATGCCACATAATGCCAAACCTCAGGAACTCTATGTCCTCTTCATAATTTCAGAACAGGGATGAGCTTTGAGCCTAAGACATAAACACAGAAATGTATGCACAGATATACATATAAATTTTCACACAGAGAACTTCACATATGAAACACACACAGAGAGATGGGGAGGCAGACAGACAGATAGATGGAGAAAGAACAAGACAGACAGACAGAGACAGAGGTGTACACACCCAATCACATATGAACAAACATGTCCCCAAAAGCACAATGACATAAGATCACACACAGATACACCCAAATGTGATACAGATTAGATATAAACACACAAACACTGATCAGTTAACACACAGACAGAGATACACAGAGGCACAATGTGCAACACTCACATGGAAAGATAGGCATACATTTGACCATACAGATAGAAATAGAGTAGTGCACTTTTGTATAGAGCTGCCCAATGACACATGCAAATGGCAACATACACACTATCACACATTTCCCAAAAGCAAGAAATTTCTCCATGGTATGGAACAGAAGGGAGAAGTGAAGAGTGGGGATCACTGAGGAGTCTTACTCAATGGTCTGAACCCCTGATTCACTTGGAGCAGGAAGAGAGGAAAGGCAGTTGATCTTAGAAAAGCTGAATTGGAATTGGGATCATTGTTGGAACTGGACTTCTTAGTGCCTGGGGACCAAGAGAGAGGATGTAGAGAGCAAGAGAGGATTTCAGGGACCCTGTGAGTTTAATGCAGAGGTAAAGAGATGACACAGGAGCCAAGATGCTGCAGGAAGAGGGCAGAGCTTAGTTCTCAAGGGGCTGTGGTTTCAGAACACACTTGTGTGTCCAGAGTTGCTGTGTGGAGAGGGAATGGTGGTTGTGTTTCAATCTAGATGTTCTGGAAAATAGGGCTGTATAGAGTATCCAGTACCCAGTGGAATTGGGCCTGATCATAGAAGGGTGTGAACACAAGAACCCTGGTTATCTTTCTGGCTTTGTATTTGTGGGCAGAATTTCCAGTGCTGATAACATTCTTCCCATTGACAGGCTTCTTGAGAATGAGTGTAGGAACAGCCAAATGTCTCCTATAATAAAGTATTACCTTGTCTCAGAGCTGATACCTCTATACTCCTTTTCTAGGCTCCAAGAGGTTGGGAGTCAAAGTTCTGACTGAAGTCTCCAGTGGTTCCAACCTTTCACTTATCTCCATTTCTATGCTATACAACAGGTCCAAAGAAAACAGTGCACTCAGTCCACAGCATGAATGGAGCCTTTGTGCAGATGAGGGTGTTTGGCACCCAGTAAAGGATAAATGTGCTTCTCAGAGGCCAGGTAGACAGAGGCACCATGGAAAACTTGTTGCTGTTCCTGCTAACCATAAGCCTGATGCTGATATGTGTGGGAGGCTACCTTAATCAAGACAAGTGTGCCACAACAGACAAGGTGAGATCTTTGGGCTGACTAAAGGTGGAAACCATGTTTTTAAGATCATGATACTGGACAGAGCAAGAGTCTCATTTGGTTATTAGATTTTGGTGGAATATATCTTGTTGTGTCCCAGTGTTGACCCATCAACATGGAGTTACCAAATTCTCTGCTAGGCAGAGGGATGTCTTATGGTGGCATCTGTCTGGCCATTATGCTACACAGAGACCCACTGACACCTTCTGTAAGCTATGGGCTCCCTATGACATTCTTGTAAACCCACACAACTGACACTGCAGAACTTCTGTGGTCCATGGATACCATTAAGTAGGAATAAGTTTTTTGAAGAACACTGATGACTCCAGTACTTAATGAGTAATGCCTGACAGGAAAAAGATATAGGGATTTACTCCAGGGGCAAGGCACACACATATAAGATGGTTTGGTCATCAGTGACCCAATACTCAGTGGGTTCTGGTGTTATTGTCCACCAAAGCTGGGAATTTTCTGGTCTCTGTCTGCTCTGCCCACAGTCTTATCATCTAGGTGAGTTTTTCTGCTCCCTTTAAGTGATTTGTCTAGGGTAATGGCCATATCCAATCCCAGGAACAGCATCTCTCAGGAGTCCAAGTCTTAGTTTGCTTGGAACAGCCTCCTAATTACGGTTAAGAACTGGCCATGACCAAGGTCCCTTGACCTTCCAGTCTGCACTGATTTGTTTTCAAAATCCTTCCTACCTCTGATGCCACTTCAGCTACATTCTGAAACCTTTTTAACTGACTCGCTTCCCATCATGTCCTTCTCAATGTTGGCTTCCCCTATCTAGCTTTTAGGAAACTGGTACATAGTTCGCTGGGCAGGAAACCTTCCCCTCCCGGAATCAAAGCTGAGAAGTCCACTGCCACCATTTATATTGGCCAAAAACAGAATTGGCTACTTGGAGTTTAGGATGAACATCTCGTGAGTACTTATCCTCAGTCTTCTGCTTGGCTCTTGACTGCATGGTCTCATCTTCCCCACCACACACATACCCTCAACTTCCAGTGGACATTGGGTATGAGCATGGAGTTTCCTTGGGCTGTCTAGACAATGTATCAGGTGACTTCTGTTACTGAAGGAATGGTGTTCCTAGGAACACTGAGCTTAGCACAGGAGACACAGTATTTCATGTGAGGCATTTTGTAGTTGCACACACTGGGAATAACAAGAATTTTAAAGCACAATAATCTAGCTTTTAAAAAAAATCAGTGTGTACACAGCTTACTTCTGTATAGGGATGGAGTCTCTGGCTCTTCAAGATTTCAGAGGTTTCTAAGATAAATTAGGATCCTGAGGAATTGTGGTAACATTTAGGATCAAATCATCTGGGAGAGGCCCTTGGTGAAACTTTGGAGACCACAGTATAACCTAGCATCCTTATGGACAATGGTAAGTGGTGTGTTGGTTGGAAGACTGAATTTAGAGTATGGTTTGATCATAGGCTCTGCACCTAACTGTATCTGTGATTTCCATACTACAGTGACGTGTAACATGCAGGGTGGAGACACATGGTTTTTGGGAAGTCTGTGGCTGCCTATTGTATTCATTGGGCAATGAGGGGGCTAAGCTTGCCTCACGGTTGGGCATTGGACAATGGAAGAGGACAGGGCAGGTATGAAGGGGAAAAGACATGCTTCTGCTTTGTGTCCAGGAAACCCATTGGGTGTGTTGAGTTCAAGATGGCCATGAATGAAGCAAAGAACTTACCTTGCTACTTCACTCTCTGTAAGTGATTGTATTTAAATTGTTCCATTCCACAGACTCCTTGGGGGGAAACTTGACAGCGACAGGGTTTTTTCTTTGTCTGCAGGGATGTGGCACTATGTCATCATACAGTTTCTGGGAGGAGAGGACTTTGGTTTAGCTTACTTACAGAGCAACATCAATAACATACAGCAGAAGATGGCGATGCTCATGGGTACGGTATCCGGTGTCCATGTCTGTCACTGTTGCCACGGATTTCTTTGGCATTGTGTAGAGAGTTGGCTGCTATTCACTGCTTTTCTAGCTCTAGATCTTGCCTGTGTGTCATTGTTGTGATGTCTGGCTCTTTGCGAAAGAGATTTGTTGGCTTCAGCATTCAGATGACCACTCCTAATGTCTAAGGCCAGCATGCAGCCCCATCCACCCCTCTTGAACGTATTTCCTCCTTTTCAGTCAGCATCTTCTGCTCCCTTGCCACGAGCAGGAGTGGAAATGGGGTCCTTTGTCATTGGGTATATTGCTCATCCACTGGAGACTTGTACTCTTACCGTGGTAGCAGGAAGGGACTCAAGCACTGGATGGCATGAGACTCCAGCCCTGTTCCAAACCTTATTGCTTACAAAATGCCCATAGACTGTTCATGGAACAGTGCTAAGTTTCTCCACATTAGTATCTTCAGAGAGTGTTTCTAACTAACTATAAAGCTTTAATTTTGGCTGTCTTAACCAGCCACATAGTTCCAAGATTCTGAAGACTACAGCTCATCACCAATTTAAAAGTAAAAATAAGGGGCAGACAAGTTAAGGAGGACTCAGTTTTTAGCTTTAGCTTGTGCTGGGGAGAAAAAAACTTGTAAGTTTTCTCTGTTTTTCACTTGGACAGTTTATAGAGTGGGCTAAAGAGAGCAGGATGTTGACTTTGGTGCTAGGATTACTTTCTTTGCAAGGAAGAGAGACTGGCCTTTGCCCCTAGCACTAATATACAAAGAGCCACAGCTGAACAAGCCTGTTACAAAAGCACTTCCCTAAAGCCTTTGCTGGTCCCAAAAAGGAGGATCCAGATTTAATTATAGACTCTCTCTAGAAAAAGACATGTGGAGACACTTAGCATGCACAGATATAAACACACACACACACACACACACACACACACGTGCATACACAGACACATTTACATCCCCAACACACACACACACATGCACACACACACACACACTAAAAAAGAGCCAAAAGTTAAGCATGAATAGAGTTAGCTGAGAGATCAGTAACATACAGAGAAAGGCCACTCTCCTAGTCCATATTCCCAGGTTGTCTCTGTTCTCACAAAAATATTCTGGACACTGTTATACCCATGTAGTGTACATGACTTAAAAGTAACCAGTCCTTCCTGGCTACATAACTTTCAATTGTCACCTACAAGTGTCACCACCGAGACCTTGTACCCGTTCTGATACCTGCAGCTTTCACCACACTTCAAAACAATACGAGCATCCTCCTGACACTCTTGTTCCCAGGATCCTTCTTGTACAGGGCTCTTAATTAGTTGTCTCCTCTGCTCTACTTAAGTACTTTTTGTGAATGTTCTGTGCATGTTTCCCCTGCTGTCATCTTTTTCAACTTCAATTTAAGGCTCTTCACTCATGAGTCCCCAACGGGAGCTTAGGAGGTATCTCAGCCTAGACATTGAGACGTAAGCAGAAACACCTATTGGTGCCTACTGGCCCAAACGTAACCAAGGATTCCAGAGGTTTTCATGCTGTCCAGACCCTGTTGTTGTCTCTAGTTTCTGACCTATCTTACCAATATGGAATATCGACTTCAGAAAATGAGAGATAAAGGCCCTCTTTCAGCATATATTTTGGGAGCAGATGATGTATTACTGAGGGTCTTACTGTATGATTGTGTCCTGCTAAAAGGAATTGGGAACAGAAGAAAAGCAGAGCGGTAGTTAGTCAGTCAATGGTAGATACCTCATCTTCCCACTTTATCCTACCCAAATTGTCAAAATTAAACTTGACTTTATTCCAGAAGGGAAGTAGGCCAAGGTGTGAGTTCAGGATGTGCCTGTGGGGGAATTCTACATCTCTCCTCTGTCTCCCATGAATGGGTTGTTGGAAACGTCCAAAAGAAGCCACTGAAGAGGGATACACTGTGTTCTCCTGTCTCATGGGAAAACTATGTACTCAAGTGGTTCTTGTCCCAAACAAGATGTTAACTTGATTCCCTCCTGATTGCTCCCATATTCCTAGCATTCTTCTCAGGGAATTTTGTGTGAAAACACCCTGTCTGTTGCTTGAATCTGCCTATGTCACAAAAGATCCCCCAAGGAACTTGTAAGTGACCTGTCTATAGGGAGACTCCTTCACACCCATTTCTTGTCATCTTGGCTTACCTGCAGGTCGTCGTAATAAGATTGCAGACTCAACATTACTGATGGATTTTGAAGCACTTGTGGAACACCTAGCCCTGAACAAAACAAGCATCATCAACCCTCCTTATGATGGTAATAAGAAAGATTTTGTTGCTTTTCTTTTCTGTCTCTTCATGATTTTCCTGTAAGATAGTAGCCATGTCAACACCCTCTAATACCATTTTTTCTGTGTATATAAATAGATTCCTGTGAACCACATGAAGAATCCCAGTGAACATATGAATACCCTTCAGAGACTATGCTGGAACCTGGCACAGTGACCTTCCTCCCTCTGCAGCATCAGGAGGAACTCCTAGTTCCCAGAGAGGACAGGGCCTCCCCCTCATACCTCTTATTTCAATAAAGGTGATAGATTCTCCTGGCTTTGTGTGTTAAGAATGATTCATTGGGCTTCAGAACTCTGGTAATCAGGTGTGGGCAGAGGCTCACACCTGACTTTGATTGTCAGAAAGAGAATTTCAACTGACTGTTCTCCATGCAAGTGGCATGCCATGGCACACAGGGACACTGAACTCAGTGTTGAGCAGGTGAAGAAAGTGACAGGGGCAGGAACCTGCGTAGTAACCAGTAAATGGAGAAAAAGATGAGCAGAGTCAGAGTGATTCAGGTGTATTTTGGCCAATTTGTGTCTCTTCAGGAAGCTGAGTTCTCAGTACTACCCTCAGGTTCTATGTCTGGTGATGGATGGTGGCCTGGTGTGAAACCAGGATGGATGGTGGCCTGGTGTGAAACCATGAAGGATGCTGGACTGGTAGTAGTATGGCTGTGGTCTTTGTAAATGTGAAAGGCTATGCTTTCTACTGAGGCCTCTACTATCTGGGACATAGCTTACATATAGTCACATTCTGCAGGGAGAAAGAAACTACTTGTAGGCTTCTAGGACCCTCTGGATCCTTCTACTTTGCCATTCTCCCATGCTTCTCTCATCTAGAGTCCCACTAGAATGTCCTCCCCTCTGTCTCAGTTTCCTGGTAAGTGAAGGCTTTCGTGGGACATGCCCTTGGGCTAATGTGCAGATATAAGTGAGTATATACCATAGGCAGATTTGGGCCCAGGGGTCCCGCTCAAACTAAGGCACCAGTCAAGGACAATACAGGCGGTAAAACTTAAACCCCTACCCAGATCTAGACAATGGACAGAACACTCTCCACAGTAGAGTCGAGAGTGGGATATTACTTTCTCACATACTCTGGTGCCTCAGCTTTGACCATGTCCCCTGGAGGGGGAGACCTGGTGGCACTCAGAGGAAGGACAGCAGGTTACCAAGAAGAGACTTGATACCCTATGAACATATACAGGGGGAGGTAATCCCCCTCAGGAACGGTCATAGGGGAGGGGAATAAGGGGAAAATAGGTGGGAGGGAAGAATGGGAGGATACAAGGGATGGGATAACCATTGAGATGTAACAAGAATAAATTAATAAAGTAAAAAAAACAAAAAAAACAAAAAATAAAATAAAGTAAAATTTTACTTGTATAGGCAAAAAAAAAAAAAAAAAAGAAAGAAAGAAAGAAAGAAAAAAAGAAAGAAACTAGAAGCCAGAACATCAAAAATGTAAACCTGTGGCTAAGCCCAGACAAGGAGAGGGAAAAATTCACTCCACATCTCCATTAAAGATCCAAAAACCAGTTTTCAGCCTTTTAAAATATAATATTCTTTCCTGGTGATGTTATTAATAACGAATACAATAGTATCTTTCTTAGATCATGTTTTCAAACTCCATGGAAGAAGGAGGCTTTGAAGAAATGACTCAAGTCATTAATGTGAATTAATTTCTGTAATAGTACACATTATGACTTGATATATGTGCTGCAAAAGTCAGTGCTTCTGCCCATCATATACTGTGAAGTGCCAGGCAATGATTGTCAGCCACATAGGATGTGTTCTCTGGAGGAGGAAAGAGAGGAGAGGACCTCAGAAGATGCAACCCCACTGCAAGATGAACATTTCCATGGCCCAGACTTCAATAAATAACCTTCTCATAGATAGCCAGGGAGTGGCAGACATTACAAATATCCTCTTACAACTGTGTTGTCCCTTCCAGATATCCCCAAAGGCCATCTTGTGTCAAAGGGTATCCTTGAACCTGTAATGTATCTTGTGTGAATATTTTCCATGGAGATAATATAGAAGTTTCAATTCATCAATGATCAGTAAAGTCCAATGTAGAATTCCTTCAAAGTCCAACTTGGTGAACCAAAAAGTGTCATGCTTGCTATCAAGGGGTTGATAAAGTGTTACTTATAGGAGTAGGGATGACACCAAACCAGTCATATAGTGAAATTTTTCATCAGAGATGCATGGTAATTTCCACATAGGAGCATGGATAGGGTATCTCCTTCAGTTAACCTTTAACCTTCTATATATTATAAAGCATGCCATGAGATGAAGAGACCATGTACAGCCTGAAGGATTCCATACAGCAGATGGGAATGGATGGAACCTCGGGTGAGAGTCTGATGAGGACACTTCCTCCTTTTGTGAGGATCTGGGGACAGACCTGATATTGATGGTTTCTCGACTAGCCACACCCAGAGGACATTGCTCCACAACAGGTCTGTGAGGGGCTCTTAACCCTCCTCTGCTGTGCAGGAAGAAATTGGTTAGTCCATCCTTCCTATCTAAGGTCTGTGAGACTCCAAGGATCCCTACCTACTCTAGAGCTGTACCCCAAAGATTCAAATGACTTCTCACACTACTACTGATGTGTTGTTTCTTTGGAAATTGGGATTGTGGGTGTGAACCTTCACTGTTACTCTAAGTATCACTGCACAGTGGACAAAACCATGGAGTCAGGCCGGCCTCACTCCACTGACAAAACACAGGCTATGGCCCAGAGACACTGTCAGGGTGGATCTCATTCATAACATCCAATGACAGACGGCAATAAGGTTAATCTTCAGAAAGATTCCGTAACAGTTAGTCTGCAGGAACCAGATTCTTATATACTGAAGAAATTTCCACTGGGAGCAAGCAGACAGGTTCAGAGGCTGAGTTATCTCTTGTGAAAACTAACTGGAGTTCTTTCCTCTATCAGAGGGTGTTATAAGGAAGAATTGTTTTTAGGGACCAGCCCCAAAGTGACCTTAGGGAAATGTAAAGCTCCTTGTGAAATTCAGCCCCAGTGCAACTTGGGAGGATTGATCACAGGGTGCCTTGTCTATGGGACAGGGTAGAAGCAAGATGTATTTAAGGGCCACAGGGTATGTAACTGATTTACATTTACGACGTTCCATATGTGCTCACTAAGTTGTGGTGCTCCAGTACAGAGTGTCTTACTCTAGTGCAGTCAAAGCCATGTGTCTGTCTCCAGAGTGTGAGACCAAAGCACAACTGTCATGGAGTTGGACTAAGTAGCTTCTCAGGAACACAGGGGAATTACGGGCATCCTCCAGATATCCCTTCAAAGCAGGACCAATATGTGATGTTTCATGATTTTATTCCATCAAATACTGTTTACACCTCAAGAATAGAACTTCTCTTGACAAAAAACAAACTTTTGGCTAATGCATTATGATTAATGGCATGTAACAGGATCAATAAAGACTTTTCATGGAAGTGTGGAAAACAATAAAAAAGAATGAACATAGAACTTTTATCTCATATATTGAAAAGATTTCCCTTGGAAGCAAGCAGGCAAGCTGAAAGAGTGAGTGCTCTCCTGTAAAAACTTATTGAAGTACTTTCCTGGATCAAGTTGTGTTATAAGGAAGAATTCTCTTTAGGGGCCAGCACCAAAGTGACCTCAGGGGAATGTAAAACTCTTTGTGGATTGCAGTCCAAATGCAACATGGGAGGCTTGGTCACAGAGCGTCTTGTTTGTGGGACAGGGTGACACCTGAGGCTCTTCCTGTAGGAAACTATAACAACATCTTGTGTAATAGTCCATCCATAGAGTACCAAGATCCCTGTAGATGAATAAGGGTGATCATTCAAGTTGAACAGCCCTCCTTAGGTTCCCAATACTCTTCCCCTTTATGTGGCACTAATCACAGCCAAGAACCCAGGAAGGCAATCTGGCCGGGAGCCTTTGAAGTCCAAGGCAAATCCTGCATAGCATACAGGGTAGCGGCAGAGACGACATCTTGGAAGTAGTTTTTATGGTTTTAGAGATGACAGAGCAATGGGATATCTGAAGAAGGGAAGGTAGAGCTAGGCACAGACAGAGCACACATCTCACCTAAGAAATACTGAGAGTTTGACAAAGGGGGAGGAAGAACCTGAAAACTGCATGGAACCTGGATAAAGCTACCACTGAATCAATTATGGACTGGAATAGAGTTAAATAGCTGGGTGGCTGATGGTTACAGCTGATTCAGAAGTAGAGGGATGAGACACCATAGAGTAAGAAGTTCTCTAAGAGAACAGAGCTCCCTGGTGTGCAGAGTGAAGCTCTTCAGGTGATTGTGGTCTCTAATGTTGCTATGTGGCCTCTTCCTCTTAGAGCAGTCAATGCCCAGGAGCTCCTGAGCTGCCGCCTCAAACCTGACACATTAAATGTTTCCCCTCTCACATCTAGGGCAGGGCCATGCAGTAGCAGAAGACAGTGTGGTGGGCTCCTGATGCACAGCTTCTGCAAAGATCACTGGCAGGGTTGTGTGTGGTTAAGAAGCTTTCTAACCTTCAGTGGGAGAGAGACCAGCTGCTAGGTACGATCTCCAAGGAAGCCAAGGTTGGATGCCTGGAGAGCAGGTGGAAGAGTGCAGAGGGAGGATGAGCAAGCCAAAGCCTTCCCTTTCTGTCTGCCTCATTTACACATTACCATTTCCTCTGTGTATGGGACACACTTAGGTGGTACAAACACTGCAAAACATTGCATCTTTCATCTGCAGTTGTCATGGAATAATCATCGGATCTCCATACAATGACCTACACTTTCATGATGGACATAGATTTGTCTAGGAGGAGTGTGGTCAGTGCCACCTGTGGGCATAAATGGCATTCTCTGGTGAGCCAGCACAGGTTTGTTGAGTCACCTGAGTGACTTACCTTGTCTAGAGGACAGAACCTGATCGTATATTTCCTTATCCTGACTGTCACTCTGTTTGGTCTGGTAGCTAGCTGTCCTTCAAGCCCAAGATGGCCTGCCCTTGTCAGAAGACAAGAATATGTGGCAGGGAGTAATGGTGGACAGGGGTAGATGGAAAATGTGGTTGTTATTCAGTGCCTGGGTACCACAGTTAACACTCCTGAGTTTTAATTTCCTCTGAGTATGGTTTCTAACAATACACCTTAGCCTGGAGTCTTACCTGTTCTCTACTGCTCTGCTGTGTCTACTTCTTTTTAACAACAGGCATGGGCTCTCTTGGAACACAGAAGTATCCTATGTGCAGTGACTCCAAGAACCAGAATGTTTCTTTTTTTATACCATTTTTTATTAATTTGTTCATATTACAACTTGATTGTTAGCCCTTCCCCTGTTTCCTCCCATTCTTCCCTCCCTCCCACTTCCCCCCTTCTCCCCTCCCCTATGTCTGTGATTCAGGGAGACCTCCTCTCCCTATATATGCTCTAAGATTATCGAGTCTTTTCTTGGTAACTTGCGATCCTTCCTCTGAGTGCTGCCAGGCCTCTCCATCCAGGGGACGTAGTCAGAAAAGGGGCACCAGAGTTCGTGTGAGAGTCAGATCTCACTCTCCACTCAACGGAGGAGAATATCATGTTCATTGGCTAGGTCTTGGTAGGAGTTCGAAGTTTGCTGCCTATTTCTCCTTGGCTGGTGCCTTAGTTTGAGGAGGACCCCAGGACCCAGATCTGCCTGTCATAAAGTTCTTCTTGTAGGTTTCCAGGACCCTGTGGGTCCTACTATTTCCCCATTCTTCCATGCTACTCTCGCCTAAAGTCTCAATAGAAAGTCTTCTCCTCTGACCCACTTTCTTGGTAAGTAAAGTTTTTCATGGGACGTATCCCTTGGACTAGTGTTTTGATATAAGTGAGTATATACCGTTTGCCTCTTTTTGCTTCTGGGTGAACTAACTCATTATGATATTTCTAGGTCAATCCATTTGTCCACAAATTTCGGGAATTCCTTGTTTTTAATAGCTGAGTAGTACTCCATAGTGTAAATGTACCACAGTTTCTTTATCCATTCTTCTACTGAGGGACACTTAGGCAGTTTCCATGTTCTGGCTATTATGTATAAAGCAGCTATGAACATGGTTGAGCATATGTCCCTGTTGTGTGTTAGGGCATTTTCTGGGTATATTCCAAGGAGTGGAATAGCTGGGTCTTGAGGAAGCCCTATTCCCATTTTTCTGAAAAAATGCCAGATAGCTTTCCAAAGTGGTTGTACTAGTTTGCATTCCCACCAGCAATGAAGGAGTGTTCCTCTCTCTCCACATCTCACGCCAACATGTGGTGTCATTTGAGTTTTTGATCTTAGCCATTCTGATGGGCATAAGGTGGAATCTCAGTGTCATTTTGTTTGCATTTCTCTGATGACTAACGAGGATGAGCATTTCTTTAAGTGTTTCTCGGCCATTTGATATTCCACTGTTGAGAATTCTCTGTTTAGTTCCAAGCCCCATTTCGCAATTGGGTTGTTTGGTTTTGTGGTGTTTAATTTCTTGAGTTCTTTTTATATTTTGGATATTAAACCTTTGTCAGATGAAGGGTTGGTGAAGATCTTTTCCCAGTCTGTAGGCTGTCGCTTTGTTCTCTTGACAGTGTCTCCTGCCTTACAGAAGCTTCTCAGCCTCATGAGGTCCCATTTATTAATTGTTGACATTAAGGCCTGGGCTGTTGCTGTTCTGTTCAGGAAGTTGTTTCCTGTGCTTATGTGTCCCAGGCTCTTCCCCACTTTTTCCTCTAACTGAATTAATGTCTCTGGTTTTAAGTTGAGGTCTTTAATCCACTTGGACGTAAGTTTTGTGCATGGTGACAATTAAGGGTCTAATTGCATTTTTCTACATGTAGACATCCAGTTAGACCAGCACCATTTGTTGAAGATGCTATCATTTTTCCACTGAATAGATTTGGCTTCTATGTCAAAAATCAAGTGAGCAAATGTGTGTGGAATCATCTCTGGGTCTTCAATTCAATTCTATTGATCCACCACCCTATTACTTTGCCAGTACCATGCTGTTTTAATTACTGTTGCTCTGTAGTACAGCTTGAGATCAGGTATGGAGATTCCTCTGGAGGATCTTTTTTTTAAATTTATTTATTTATTTATTTAATTTATTCTTGTTACATCTCAATGGTTATCCCATCCCTTGTATCCTCCCATTCTTCCCTCCCTCCCATTTTCCCCTTATTCCCCTCCCCTATGACTTTTCCTGAGGGGGATTACCTCCCCCTCTATATGTTCATAGGGTATCAAGTCTCTTCTTGGTAACCTGCTGTCCTTCCTCCGAGTGCCACCAGGTCTCCCCGTCCAGGGGATATGGTCAAAGGTGAGGCACCAGAGTATGTGAGAGAGTAATATCTCACTCTCCACTCTACTGTGGAGAGTGTTCTGTCCATTGGCTAGATCTGGGTAGGGGTTTAAGGTTTACCGCCTGTACTGTCCTTGGCTGGTGCCTTAGTTTGATCAGGACCCCTGTGCCCAAATCTGCCTATCATAATGTTCTACTTGTAGGCTTCTAGGACCCTCCGGGTCCTTCTACTTTGCCTTTCTCCCATGATTCTCTCATCTAGAGTCCCACTAGAATGTCCTCTCCTCTGTCTCAGTTTCCTGGTAAGTGAAGGCTTTTGTGGGACATGCCCGTTGGGCTAATATGCAGATATAAGTGAGTATATACCATTTGAGTCTTTCTGCTTCTGGCTTAACTCACTCATTATGATCATTTCTAGCTCAATCCATTTATCCACAAATTTCAGGAATTTCTTGTTTTTAATAGTTGAATAGTATTCCATAGTGTATATGTACCACAGTTTCTTTATCCATTCTTCTATTGAGGGACACTTAGGCTGTTTCCATGTTCTGGCTATTATGAATAAGGCTGCTATGAACATGGTTGAGCAACTTTTCTTGCTGTGTGCTGGAGCATCTTCTGGGTATATTCCAAGGAGTGGAATAGCTGGGTCTTGAGGATGCCCTATTCCCATTTTTCTGAGATAGCACCAGATAGATTTCCAAAGTGGTTGTAAAGGTTGGCATTCTCACCAGCAATGAAGGAGTGTTCCTCTCTCCCCAGGTCCTCGCCAGCATGTGGTGTCGCTTGAATTCTTGATCTTAGCCATTCTGATGGGTGTAAGATGGAATCTCAGAGTTGTTTTGATTTGTATTTCCCTGATGACTAAGGAGGTTGAGCATCTTTAAGTGTTTCTCAGCCATTTGATATTCCTCTGTTGAGAATTCTCTGTTTAGTTCCATGCCCCATTTCTCAATTGGGTTATTTGGTTTGGTGGTATTTAATTTTTTGAGTTCTTTATATATTTTGGATATTAGACCTTTGTCAGATGTGGGGTTGGTGAAGATCTTTTCCCAGTCTGTAGACTGCCGCTTTGTTCTCTTTACAGTGTCTCCTGCCTTACAGAAGCTTCTCAGCCTCATGAGGTCTCATTTATTAATTGTTGACATTAATGCCTGGGCTGTTGGTGTTCTGTTCAGGAAGTTGTCTCCTGTGCCAATATGTTCCAGGCTCTTTCCCATTTTTTCTTCTAAGTGACTTAGTGTCTCTGGTTTTATGTTGAGGTCTTTAATCCACTTGGATTTGAGTTTTGTACAAGGTGACAAAAATGGGTCCAGTTGCATTTTTTTACACATAGACATCCAGTTAGACCAGCACCATTTGTTGAAGATGCTATCCCTTTTCCATCGAATGGATTTGGCTTCTTTGTCAAAAATCAAATGACCATATATGTGTGGATTCATATCTGGATCTTTGATTCGATTCCACTGATCAACCAGCCTGTTGCTGTGCCAGTACCATGCTGTTTTAATTACTATTGCTTTATAGTACAGTTTGAGATCAGGTATGGAGACTCCTCCAGAGCACCTTTTATTGTACAAGATTGTTTTAGCTATTCTGGGTTTTTTGTTTTTCCATATGAAGTTCAGAATTGAACTTTCAATGTCTTTAAAAGATTGTGTAGGTATTTTGATAGGGATTGCATTGAATCTGTAGATTGCTTTTGGTAGGATGGCCATTTTTATTATGTTAATTCTCCCTATCCATGAGCAAGGTAGATCCTTCCATCTTCTCATGTCATCTTCAATCTCTTTCTTTAGGGTTTTGAAATTTTTTTCAAACAGGTCCTTCACTTGCTTAGTTAGAGTAACTCCTAAGTACTTTATATTGCTTGTGGCTAATGTGAAGGGTGTAGTTTTCCTAATTTCTTCCTCTGCAAGCTTGTCATTTGTGTATAGGAAGGCTACAGACTTTTTTGAGTTAATTTTGTATCCACCCAATTTGCTGAAGGTGTTTATCAGCTGTAGGAGTTCTCTGGTGGAATTTTGAGGGTCACTTATGTAGACTATCATATCATCTGCAAATAGGGATAATTTGACTTCCTCCTTTCCCATTTGAACCCTTGATCTCCTTATGTTGTCTTATTGCTCTGGCTAGAACTTCGAGTACTATATTGAAGAGATATGGAGAGAGTGGGCAGCCTTGCCTTGTTCCTGATTTTAGAGGAATTTCCTTGAGTATCTCACCATTTACTTTGATTTTGGCTATTGGCTTCCTATATATAGCCTTTATTATGTTGAGGAAAGTGCCTTGTATTCCCGATCTCTCTAAAACTTTAAACATGAATGCGTGTTGGATTTTATCAAATGCTTTCTCTGCATCCAAAGAGATGATCATGTGGTTTTTTATTTGCAGTTTGTTTATGTGGTGGATTACATTGATGGATTTCCATATATTAAACCATCCCTGCATGCCTGGAATGAAGCCTACTTGGTCATGATGAATGATATCTTTGATTTGCTCTTGTATTGGTTTTGCAAGTATTTTATTTAGTATTTTTGCATCGATGTTCATAAGAGAAATTGGTCTGAAATTCTCTTTCTTTGTTGGGTCTTTGTGAGGTTTAGGTATCAATGAGACTATGGCCTCATAGAATGAGTTTGGTAATGTTCCATCCCTTTCTATCTTTTGGAGTAGCTTGAAGAGTATCGGTATTAGCTCGCCCTTGAAGGTCTGGTAGAATTCTGCACTGAAGCCATCTGGCCCTGGGCTTTTTTTGGTTGGGAGACTATCAATGATTACTTCAATTTCTGTAGGGGAAATGGGACTATTTAGCTTGTTTATCTGTTCTTCACTCAACTTTGGCAGGTGAAATTGATCAAGAAAATCGTCCATTTCCCTTAGATTTTCAAATTTTGTGGCATATATGCCTTCAAAGTAGGATCTTATGATTCTTTGTATTTCTTCAGTGTCTGTTGTTATGTCTCCCTTTTCATTTCTGATTTTGTTGATTTCAATACTGTCTCTCTGCCTTTTAGTTAATTTGGCTAATGGTCTGTCTATCTTGTTGACTTTCTCAAAGAACCAGCTCTTGGTTTTGTTGATTCTTTGGACTGTTTTCTTAGTTTCTAATTTGTTAATTTCACCCCTGAGTTTGATTATTTCCAGACGTCTACTCCTTTTGGGTGTTTCTGCTTCTTTTTTTTCTAGGGCTTCCAGTTGTGTCGTTAAGGTGGTTATGTGCGATGCTTCCATTTTCTTTTTAAAGGCACTTAGTGCTATGAATTTTCCTCTTAGCACTGCTTTCAATGTATCCCACAAATTTGGGTATGTTGTTCCTTCATTTTCATTGAATTTCAGAAACTCCTTGATTTCTTTCTTTATTTCTTCCCTGACCCAGGTGTCATTTAGCAGAGAGTTGTTTAGTTTCCACATACGTGTAGGCTTTTTGTTATTTCTGTTGTTGTTGAATTGCAGCCTAAGCCCATGATGATCTGATAGGATACAAGGTATTATTTCAATCCTCTTGTATCTGTTGAGGCTTTCTTTGTGAACTACGATGTGATCAATTTTGGAGAAGGTTCCATGGGGTGCAGAGAAGAAGGTATATTCTTTCTTGTTTGGGTGAAAGGTTCTATAGATATCTGTTAGATCCATTTGACCCATGGCATTGGTTAATGATGTTATTTCTCGGCTTAGTTTCTGTTTTGATGACTTGTCCTTCAGTGAGAGTGGGGTGTTGAAGTCTCCCACTATTATTGTGTGTGGATCGATGTGTGGTTTAAGCCTTTTTAGCAGATCTTTTACAAATGTGGGTGCCCTTGTATTGGGAGCATAGATGTTCAGAATTGTGATGTCATCTTGGTTGACTTTACCTTGATGAGTAAGAAGTGTCCATCCTCATCCCTTTTGATTAATCTTGGTTGAAAGTCTATTTTGTTCGATATTCAAATGGCTACGCCTGCTTGCTTCTTGTGACCATTTGCTTGGAACATTTTTTTCCAACCTTTTATCCTGAGGTAATGCCTATCATTATGGGTGAGATGTGTTTCTTGAATGCAGAAGAATGTTGGATCCTGTTTATGCACCCATTCAGTTAGTCTGTGTCTTTTTATTGGAGAATTGAGACCATTGATGTTGAGAGATATTAACGACCAGTTACTATTAAGAGTCTTAATTTTGATGTTGGTTCCAGTTGAGCGTTTGTGTAGTTGTGTTTTTGCCATGGTATCGTTATCTATTTCCTGAGTAGTTTTGGTTGTAGCTTGACCCTTTGGGGTGGAGTTTTCCTTCTAGTACCTTCTGTAAAGCTGGATTTGTGGATAGGTACTGTTTGAATTTGGTTTTGTCATGGAATATTTTGTTTTCTCCATCAATGGTTATTGATAGTTTTGCTGGGTAAAGTAGTCTGGCCTGGCATCTGTGGTCTCTTAGGGTTTGCAGGATCTCTGTCCAGGCCCTTCTGGCTTTGATGGTCTCTGCTGAGAAGTCGGGTGTAATTCTGATAGGTTTGCCATTAAATGTTATTTGGCCCTTTTCCCTTGCAGCTTTTAATATTTTTTCTTTGTTCTGTATGTTTTGTGTTTTGATTATTATGTGACAGGCAGTTTTTCTTTTCTGGTCAATTCTATTTGGTGTTCTGTATGCCTCTTGTATGTTTATAGGCATCTCTTTCTTTAGATTGGGGAAATTTTCTTCTATGATTTTGCTGAGAAGAGTTTCTGGGCCTTGGAGTCTGATATCTTCTCTTTCTTCAATGCCTTTTATCCTCAGATTTCTTCTTTTCATGGTGTCCTTAATTTCTTGGATGTTTTGTGTCAGGAGTTTTCCAGATTTGGCATTTTCTTTATTGGTTGCTTCAAGATCTGTTATTGTATCTTCTAGACTTGAGATTCGTTCTTCCATCTCTTGGATTCTGTTAGAAAAGCTCAGCACTGTGTCATTCGCCTTCTTCTCTGAGGCCTCACGTTCTCGTTTTTCTTCTGTCTGTGTGTTTATCATTGAATCCATTTTCATCTTCATATCTTGAACAGATTTTTTAATTTCTTTCATCTGGTTGTTTATATTTTCCTGAAATTTTTCCAGTTCCACTCTATGTGCTTCTTTTATGTCTCGCACCTGCTTCGCTGCTTCTTCCTTCATCTGATTTCGAATTTTATTTGTTTCCTCCATTATCATCCTCATTACCAAGGAGTTGAGGTCATTTTTTTGTGTTTCCGTTGTATGTGAGTTCTCCGGGTTGTTTTCTTTGGGATAGCTGGGAACTGGAGACGCTATGTTGTTTTGGGGTTTTTTGCATATGCTTTTACGCTGTCCCTTAGACATCTTGCTGTCTCTGTTTTTGTTGGGTAACTTCCAGAGTTGAGTGGAAGGAGTCTGATGATTGATTCACTTGTTTTCTCACGATTTCTGTAGGCTGGAAGCCCTGATACTTCACTGGTGTGGATGGCAGGAGGTTAGCCCTGTAGTTTTGGGCTCTCACAGCCAGTGATCCTCAGCTCCCCTTTGCTGTGGGTCCTGCAATCGTTCTAGGTCACTGAATGATCGTTGGGTCAGGCCAAGGTATCCACAACCTTTTGGGTCCCCTGCCAAGTCCAGCCAGGGAAACTGGGCCCAAACCATGCGCCGAGCTCAGCTAGTTTCTCAGGGCCTGAACCGTCTGCCACAGCAGGAGAACTGCGACTGCACTTAGCAAGCACCTGGTGGAAGTGAGTGCTCTGCCCAGCTTGGTCACAGCAGGAAAACCAAGGCTGCGCTGAGCAAGCACCCAGTGTATAACGGAGGATCTTTTATTGTATAGGATTGTTGAGCTGGGCGTGGTGGCGCACGCCTTTAATCCCAGCACTTGGGAGGCAGAGGCAGGCGGATAGCTGTGAGTTTGAGGCCAGCCTCGTCTACAAAGCAAGTCCAGGACAGTTAAGGCTACATAGAGAAACCCTGTCTTGAAAAACCAAAAAAAAAAGAAAAGAAAAAAAAGAAAAAAAGAAAAAGGAAAAAAAAACCAAAAAAAGGATTGTTTTTGCTATTCTGGGTTTTTTATTTCTCCATATGAATTTGAGAATTGATCTTTCAATATCTTCAAAATATTTGTAGGTATTTTGATAGGGATTGCATTGAATTTGTAAATTGCTTTTGGTAAGATGGCCATTTTTACTATGTTGATTCTCCCGATCCACGAACAAGGTAAATCCCTCCATCTTCTAATGTCATCTTCAATCTCTTTCTTCAAAGGTTTGAAGTTTTTTTTCGAATAAGTCCTTCACTTGCTTGGTTAGAGTTTTCCTAGATATTTTATATTGTTTGTGGCTATCGTGAAGGGAGTAGCTTTTCTAATTTCTTCCTCTGCCTGTTTGTCATTTGTATACAGGAAAGCTACTGACTTTTTTGAGTTTATTTTGTATCCTGCCAGTTTGCTGAAGGTGTTTATCAGCTGCAGGAGTTCTCTGGTGGAATTTTTGGGGTCACTTATATACACTATCATATCATCTACAAATAGGGATAATTTGACTTCTTCCTTTCCCATTTGGATCCCCTTGATCTCCTTTTGATGTCTTATTGCTCTGGCTCAAACTTCATGAACTATATTGAAGAGATATGGGGAAAGTGGGCAGCCTTGTCTGGTTCCTGATTTTAGAGGGATTTCCTTGAGTATCTCTCCATTTAATATAATGTTGGCTGTTGGTTTGCTCTGAATAGTCTTTATTATGTTTAGATAAGTGCCTTGTATTCCCGATCTCTCCAGAACTTTAAACATAAATGGGTGTTGGATTTTGTCAAATGCTTTTTCTGCATCTAAAGAGATGATCATATGTTTTTTCTCTTTCAGTTTGTTTATATGATGGATTACATTGATGGATTTCTGTATGTTAAACCATCCCTGCATGCCCTGAATGAATCCTACCTGGTCATGGTGAATGATGTCTTTGATATGCTGTTGTATTTGCTTTGCGAGTATTTTGTTGAGTATTTTTGCATCAATGTTCATAAGAGAAATTGGTCTGAAATTCTCCTTTTTTGTTGGGTCTTTGTGAGGTTTAGGTATCAATGTGACTGTGGCCTCATAGAAGGAATTTGGTAATGTTTCATCCATTTCTATCTTTCGGAATAGCTTGAATAGTATTGATATTAGCTCCTCTTTGAAGGACTGGTAGAAGCCATCTGACCCTGGGCTTTTTTTGGTTGGGAGACTATCAATGGTTGCTTCTATTTCTATAGGTGAAATAGGGCTATTTAATTTGTTTATCTGGTCTTGGTTCAATTTTGGTAAATGGAATCGGTCAAGAAATTTGTCCATTTCCCTTAAATTTTCGAATTTTGTGGCATAAATGCCTTTAAAGTAAGTTCTTACGATTCTTTGTATTTCTTCGGTGTCTGTTGTTATGTCTCCCTTTTCATTTCTGATTTTGTTAATTTGGATAGTGTTTCTCTGTCTTTTAGTTAGATTGGCTAACGGTTGTCTATCTTGTTAATTTTCTCAAAGAACCAGCTCTTGGTTTTGTTGAGTCTTTGGATTGTTCTCTTTGTTTCTAATTTATTGATTTCAGCCCTGAGTTTGATTATTTCTAGGCGTCTACTCCTCTTGGGTGTTTCTGCTTCTTTTTTTTCTAGAGCTTCCAGATGTGTTGTTAAGTTGTTTATGTGGGCTGATTCCATTTTCTTTTTAAAGGCACTTAGTGCTATGAATTTTCCTCTTAGCACTGCTTTCAATGTGTCCCACAAATTTAGGTATGTTGTTCCATCATTTTCATTGAATTTCAGGAAGTCTTTAATTTCTTCCCTTATTTCTTCCATGACCCATGTATCATTAAGTAGAAAGTTGTTTAGTTTCCACGTGTTAGTATGCTTTTTGTTATTTCTGTTGTTGTTGAAGTCCAGCCTTAGACCATGGTGAGCTGATAAGATACAAGGTATTATTTCAATCTTCTTGTATCTGTTGAGGTTTGCTTCGTGACCAACTATGTGATCAATTTTATAAAACGTTCCATGGGGTGCTGAGAAAAAGGTATACTCCTTTGCGTTTGGGTGGAAAGTTCTGTAGATATCTGTTAGATCCATTTGATTCATGACATTAGTTAATGAGGTTATTTCCTGGCTTAGTTTTTGAATCAAAGATCTATCCTTGAGTGAAAGTGGGGTATTGAAGTCTCCCACTATTAATGTGTGGGTATCAATAAGTGGGGCAAGCTTTGTTAATAACTCTTTTACAAATGTGGGAGCCCTTGTATTTGGAGCATAGATGTTCAAAATCATGATGTCTTCTTGGTTGACTTTACCTTTGATGAGTACGAAGTGTCCATCCTCATCTCTTTTGATTAATTTTGGTTGAAAGTCTATTTTATTAGATATTAGAATGGCTACCCCAGCTTGTTTCTTGTGACCATTTGCTTGGAATATTTCCCCCCAACCCTTTACTCTGAGGCAATGTCTGTCCTTGTGGTTGAGATGTGTTTCTTGAATGCAGAAGAATGTTGGGTCATGTTTATGCAACCACTCCATTAGTCTGTGTCTTTTTATTGGAGAATTGAGAACATTGACATTGAGAGATATTAATAACCAGTGATTGGTAAGTCCCTTCTTTTTTGGTATTTGTAACAGTCAAGATTTTGTGAGGTTGTGATTTTGCAATGGTATAGTTACCTATTTCCTATGTAGTTTTGGTTGTAGTTTGACCAGTTGGGGTGGAGTTTTCCTTTTAGTAACTTCTGTAAAGCCAGAAGTGTGGCTAGGTACTGTTTGAATTTGTTTTTGTCATGGAATATCTTGTCTTCACCATCAATGGTTATTGATAATTTTGCTGGATATAGTAGTCTTGCCTGGTATCTGTGTTCTCTTAGGGTTTGCAGAACCCCTGTCCAGGCCCTTCTGGCTTTCATGGTCTCTGCTGAGAAGTCAGGAGTAATTCTGACAGGTTTGCCTTCATATGTTACTCGTCCTTTTTCTCTTGCCGCTTTTAATATTTTTTCCTTGTTCTGTATATTTTGTGTTGTTATTATTATGTGGCAGGAAGATTTTCTTTTCAAGTCTATTCTGTTTGGTGTTCTGTAGGCCTCTTGTATGCTCGTATGCATCTCCTTCTTCAAATTGGGGAAATTTTCTTCTATTATTCGATTAAAGATATTTTCTGGACTGTGGAGTCGGTTGCCTTCTCTTTCCTCTATCCCTATTATTCTCAAGTTTTGTCTTTTCATGTTATCTTTTATTTCATGAATGCTCTGTGTCAGGAACTTTTCAGATTTAGCATTTTCCTGGACGGTTGATTCCAGTTCTGCGATTGTATCTTCAAGTCCCGATATTCGTTCTTCCATTTCTTGCAATCTGTTAGATAAGGCCACCTCTGAGATCCTTGCTTTCTTCTCTGATGCCTCTTGATCACGTTTTTCTTCTGTGTGTTCCTGTATCATAGCTTCCATTTTTATCTTCATGTCTTGTCCTGTTTTAATGATTTCCTTCATCTGGTTATTTATATTTTTCTGAAATTCTTCAAATGCCTCTTTATATGATTCCTTTAACTCTTCAACCCTCTTGTTTGCCTCCTCCTACAATTGTTTACAGATTTTAATTGTTTCTTCCATTATCATCATCTTTACTAGGGATTTGAGGTCATTTTCTTGACTATCCATTGCTGTTAGGTTCTCCAGGTTGTTTTCATTGGGAATGCTGGTATCCGGAGATGCCAAACTGTTTTGGTTTTTGTTAGCGTTCTTTTGCTGTCCTCTTCTCATTTTGATGGCTCTGATGTTGGAAGATATTTTGTAGTGACCTTCGCTGGTTGAGAGTGGTTAATTGATGACTGATTATAGGTCAGGTGCTCTTGCCTGTGGGGATCAAGGAGTATTTCCATGGAACAGGTAGGTGATCTGATTTCCCTCCTGGTGATTTTCCTCTGCACTGTGGGCTCTAGGCTGAGTCAGCCAAAGTAGATTTCTGTTTGGACTTTACTGCTGTGATTCAGATCAGCACTTTTGGGACCTAGACTAAGGTCCACACACAAACATTCTGGTTGTGTAGGTTGATCACAGCTGCCTGTCCTTCCTGTGGCTATGTAGTCAAGACCCCAGGTAAATCAGATCTTCTGGAGGTGTAGTTGTCTTTTAAGTCTATCTCTATACCCTGTAGAGGTGTTCAACCTCTCCCAGAACTCTATGCCTGGAGGGACCAAGGTCGCTCCTGGTCAGCAATTAGACACTGCAAGCAAGACCCACGTTTTGTCTCTTGATATTGTGAGAGTGCCTGCCTTGTTTGGGCCAAGAGCCCCAGGTAGGCTCTTTAGTTCAGGGAGTGCAGGGCCAGTGCCTTGTGGCTGGCTGGGTAGGCACAATAGCATTGCAGAGCTCTGGAGGAAGCCCACAGATCGGAACCAGGAACCAGGTCTTCCCGTAGGGCTCTGATGCTCAGCTATCACTCTAGGCAAGACCCACGTCTCCCGATGGGTCTGTGGAAGCAGTTCCAAGCTGGCTTCTCACTGCCGCTGTTTTCAGGCTCAATCCGCTGTGATTGGTGTTAGGTTGGGCCCCGGATGGCCAGGGAGCTGCAGTCCCACTTAGCTGTCTCTGTTGGGACCCTCCGCCTGCGTTTCCACTCGCCCTAGGCGGGTGATCTCTGCAGTTTGGGGTGGTATGGAAGGAGGAATCCTAGGGCAGATTCCCCCTCTTCATTGAGACTCCTCTGGCTGGGGACTCCAGAAAATCACCTCCCCAAACAGTGAGTCTGTGCTTTATATGCAGGCTGTAGTTTGCATGTGGATTCCGTTCCAGAGTTTGGGGAGTGTGTTTTGCACCTCCGGGATGTTGCTTGTCCCCGCGGGGTGGGCCTTCTGTTTGGACTGCAGCCTTTGGGGCCTCACTCACCTACAGTTCTCAAAGTCCAGCAATCTGTTGCTCAATTTATGTCCCTGGTCTCCTCGGAGTAGATCAGATACGCAGCTTATTGGTCGGCGCCATCTTGGAATCACCAGAATGTTTCTTATGGGTAGATGTTCATGCCATGTCCTAGAACCAAAAAATAGGGGCTTTGGTAACAGACATTCCTGCCTTTTTTGGAACATAGTTATTCAGACACATTGCAGAACACAGAACTGAGGAGTGGAGCCAGCCCATTTAGTGGCTGCAGGGTGGGCTCCAGAATGTTTATTCAGGCCCTTGTACAAGTGCTGGACCCTGGGGAGAACTTTGCCTTAACTGGGATATTGTAAGGACTCAACCTGTTATTTGTTCCAGGCACCTTGTACAGGAAGTCCATAGTGCATGGACTGAACACCACAGAGCTGAAGATCCCTGTCGAAGAATTCCATTTTGTAGTAAGAGCCATGGGAAAAGGAAACTTGGATGTCAAGATCATTTCTATATGATTGTCACCAGCATGAAACTTCCAAGTTTTCCCTTCACTTCTTGTCTATGCTTTGAGTGTTGCTGATGAACAGATTCTTCCTGTGAGAGGACACCACCACACCAAACATCCGATGTGTTAGTTGCAGTTGATATGGCAGTTGGAGGTCACTGATTCATCATGCAAGCAGAGAAGAGCGCAACTGTGGACTCTGAATGATGTTGTAAATGTGCTTGCTGTGTTCCAGGATTAATGGTGAGTGCTCCAGGTTGAATTCCTGATGGGGAACAGAGAATCCTGGCCAATCCAAAGCCTGTGAGTCCTTTCTAAATTAATTCTTTAGTTGCTATGATGAAACGCTAAGTCCAAAGTGATTATAGAAAGGGGCTTTATTTTAGCTCACTGTTCAAAGCACTTTTCTCCATAGAGAGAATTCAAAGCAGCTGGGGCTTATAGCAGTTGGTTCCATCTACCACCAAAAGAAGAAAATAAAAGATACATGCATTCTAGGGCTCACCTGTCTTTCTCCATTTTACACAGTCCAGGGTGGGCTGCCCAGTGGCTAATCCTACACAGTTAAGATGGGCCTTTCCAATTCAATTACCATAATCAAGATCATGTGACACTGGCATGGAAGAAGGCATATTTCCCAGGGAATTCTTGCTTGTCGATTGGATGCTTGCCATCATCTGTCACAGTCTCCTTGGCCGTGTGTGATTCTCCTTTACACAGACAATCTCTTGTCATCTGGGAGCAAGGGCATGGATGGAAGGAAGAGGATGACTAGAATCTCCATCATCATCCATCAAAGAAAACAGTACCACATACAGTCCTGCCATCATTTTTATTCTCTTTGCCCTCCGTATGGCTTTCCAGTGTTCAGGGTCTGTGTGCACACTGCCTCATGAAGACATGGGGGCCAAAGCAAGGAAGGAGTTGCCCTGTACCTTGAAGGATGAAGAAAGATCCAGAAATTGGATCTCAGTGGGACCTAGATTTCTGGAGAATGAACATATGGTGTCATCTTTCCCTGAGAAGTTGTTAATTATTCTCAACTCAGCAACTGGTCACCTTCCACCTTCATATATTGTCCTTCCCTTGTCCTTCTCACCCTGGAAGTGATTCATGCTGAAATAAAGCAACCCATTTTAAGTGCCCAGTGGAGTCTGAGGTGGTCTTTGCATGTTGGAGGTGAGGGTTAAACAGAAGTCTACAAAGATAGTAAGCAAATCACCTTGATGGTCAGGACCACAGAGAATATGGAATCTCAAAGGTCTTCATACAACAGTGTAAGAAAACAACACCTGAACAATGACAATACCAGTAAACATGCTAATGTGAAAGGGGCTATCTTGAGGGATCCCACACCTAGACAGAACACTACAGGCACTAATGGAAGCCAAGAGAGGGAAACTTAGTCTTACTCTGGGATGAGTTTCTATTTGTGTTGTGTATTTCAAAGCAATCAGCTCCAAAATCTTATACAGCAAAGTAACAGCAAACAGACTCAGCATTTGCCTTCATGTATCTATGTACGCAGTCACATGTGCATAAGAATAATAGTCACCTAAAAAGAGGTCATTGGTTTGAGAGAGTATAGGAGGAATGGAAATGGTAGGAGGAAAGGGAAGGGAAACCAATTTAATATTTTAATTAATGTTAAAATATAAGTTGAAATAATTCTGCAATGTCAGAAAAGAGAAGGAGTTGTGAATAATAAAGAATGGGGCAAAAATCCGAGTTTCAATGTTCAGCTTTATTTATGACACATCACAGACATCTGTAGAAATCATTATTAATTTTAGCTGTAGTGGTCATATATGTTCATGGCTTATAAACCTGTGGGTTCTGGGAGAGTGGGGACAATACATGATGTAGACTGAAGACTCATCCAATACTCAACTTCATTCAGACAGTTCCACATTATACTCTGAGAGTTAAAGGTAGTCCACATGAGTAAGGCACAGGATTACGGGGGCAAGCTGCATGTAACAGACAAGCTACATGTAGAGAAACATGTTTACCTATTGAGGAGTATAGCTAAGTAACAATAGTCAATTTTACTGAATCATCATAAGTAAAGTCAGTCATGCAAGGGAGCTGCACAAAAGTATAATTCGTTATCAGTTTCATCAGTGTTTTGAAGAAATTGAATTTACAAGACTCTTATCTTGGCTCCTTGAAGTTTTCCCACAATCATTCACCATTCTCCTCAGGCTTTTGGCCCATGCCCTGATGTCTCCCTCTTTTTTATTTTTTAATGACAGGATATTCAGAATGGCTTTGATTTGAGATGTTATGAGAAGTCTACTCATCTTCTGATGCATGAGTATCCTATAAGCAATTGAATTATAAACATAATGAATAATGATAAAACATTAAAGAGAGTGAATGTAATTATCTTCCACCAGGAACAGGGACCCTAACTATGTCCACTATGACTGGTTACATTATTATATTGATTAGAAAAATCTAAAGTATAGCTTGAAAGAGACCCACATGATTACCTTGTAGAAGATATTTCTCTACAGTAGAAACACAAATGTTGTGATATCCTATGCAAGTGGGAATTGACAAAAACTAACACAGTCCCTTTTTTCAGGTGAATGTGTGGTTCTATTATGGTCCCATAGTCCAGGCATAAACAGAGTCCTTCATAAAGTTAAAAGGAACTGTTTTTCATCCATTCTAAATTTGAATCAAGGAGGCTAAGGAACCCACGAACAATAGATGTATTCAGAAGCACTCACTTCAGATGTATAAGACAAAGCACCTAGCATCATCAGAAAGAGACTCTCAGATTATACAGGGCTCTATGTGCTTCTTAGGAGAGCTGCCTCTTTAGTGCATAAGGTCCTAACTTGGCCTCAGGTTGGCAGACATTCCTTTTGATGATGAGCTCTATATCTCCATTTACCCTTTAGCTGGAGATTTGCTATCCTTTTGGTACCTTTTAATCTCTCCTCAACCCCTGATGTCAACCTTAACGGACTGGAGTTGGAGGGACTGAAGAGAAATCCATAATATTCCAGTGGATCTATCTGCAATGACAGATGCACACCATTCCCAATATTCTTGTCTGGAGAACTAAAGATGGGGCAAGTTAATACATCAGCTTCCTTATTTCCTTGTGTGACAAAACCAGAGGAGTTAGAGTGTGCACAAGGATGAGCAATAAGGAAAGGACGTGTGCAGGCTTTAGCCCTAACCTGTAGTTCTTGTAGTAATGGAAGCATGCCAGAGTGTGAAGACGAAACTAAATTTCTAGCTTCTAATGATGGAAATAATTATACAATATAAAAAGTACCACAAACAATGATAAGCACCTTATAAATTAAATGCAGCATTGAATAAAAATAACTGAACCAAAACAGCCACTTCCACATGTTGGGCTGAGGGAAAAAAAGAATTATTAATACATTGATGTTAGATGAATACCCAGACAATAAATCCCTCCTATACTCTTAGGTGAGCCATCAATGATGTAAGTATCTGCCTAAGGAATAGGAAAAATCTGGATGAGCCATCAATGATGTAAGTACCTGCCTATGGAATAGGAGAAATCTGGACCACTTTTGTAATCACAAATTTAATGTGTAAGAAAATGCCATAGCTTGGCAGCTGAATAATGATTGCCTATCTTTCCATAGTAATCTGGAAATGAAATTTGAAAATATATAGAGTTCTATAATATTATTAAAATCTGATTGTTACTTAAAGGGAATATAATACAGCAAAGATAGAGTCTATATAACTGTTGATATCAGGTCCTCCCTGGTACATTAATTGAGCAAAAAGAGTAAGGTAAACAGCATTTTATGGCCCTTGTGCTGTAAATAAATCTGTTCCAAAGGTTTATTCTCTTCTGCTATAATACCTGTAGGAGACAACATCATGACAAAAATAAGCATTGATTTTGTTGATATTGGACTGGAAGTCCTAAGCATACCTCATGAGACCTGGGAGTATTTGAGAAATGAATCTCATTTCTTTGGCTTTACCTAGCTTCACTTGTTAGAAATTTAGTATTTTACTAAGCTTAGTTTAAAAAGCCAGGGGCTGGAAGGTTGCCTGGCACACCCCCATCCCTTCCCCGTAGTTCACCCAGAGGAGCTGGGTGACAAGTATATACACATGCTCACAAATGTGGCTGGCTACAAAGAAGTTACTTCTAATTTTCTGTGATTTGACTGAAAGCAGCAAAGATTGTTTTTAATACCATGGCATGTTACTTCTTCAGGTGGAGCATGACATTCAGATTGAGCCTAAGCCATTATTTAGGACTGGGGTCTACTTTTCCTACAGCTTGACTAAATTCATTATGACTTGTAGTTGCTAAACAATGTCTTGCAGACTTTCTTAGACCACAGATGCCATCCCAGACTACTATAATCAACAAAACATTTAATCATTATATTAGAAAACAACAAATAACATGAAAAGTCTATTTGAAACAATATCTGTCCATAAATCCCACCATATAGGAGGTACTAGAAAAAAAAGACACAATCCAAGAAAAATTACTACACCAAGAAAAACCCAGGAAATAAATAATTTCATACCAGAAGATCCAGATGAAGGAACACACACACACACTACCAACAACAATAAATTTATACAACTAATTATCATTGATCATTAATATTCCTCAATGTCAATGGAGTTCTCCAACAAAACATAGAAGATACCAGAATGAATATGAAAACAAGAAGCATCCTTCTGCTGCATATAGGAAACAAACCTCAACATCAAAGGTAGACACTGCCTCAGAGTAAAGAGTAGGAAATTTTTCCAAGAAAAGGGGACCCAAGAAGTGAGCTGATGTAGCCACTTTAATATCTAACAAAATAGAGTTTGAACCAAAGTTAACCAAAATGAATGGGGAGGAACACTTCATGCTCATAAAAAAAAATCTACCAAGAAGACATCTCAATTCAGAATATCTATCCCACAAAGACAAGGGCACCAGCATTTGTAAAAGAAATATTACTAAAGATTAAATCACACATCGATCCCCACACATTAATAGTGGAAGACTTCAACATCCCACTCTCACCAATGCACAGATCATCAAAACAGAAACTAAATAGAGAAATAATGAAACTAATGAAAGTCATGAATCAAAAGGACCTAATAGAATTTTCACCCAGAAGCAAAAGACTATACCTTCTTCTCGGCACCAAATGGAACCTTCTCCAAAATTCACCATATATTGGTCCACAAAACAAATTTCAACAGACAGAAAAATACTGAAATAACCTCTTGCATCTTATCAGACCATGATGGGTTAAAGCTGAAACATAACAACAACAGAAACAACAGAAAGCCTATAAGACAAAGAAACTGAGCCATATGCTACTCAGTGACCACTGAGTCAGGGATGAAATAAAAAAGAAGTGAAAAACTTTAGAGAATTCAATGAAAATGAAGGTACAATATATCCAAACTTATAGGACACAATGAAAGGAGTGCAAAGAGAAAAGTTCATATTACTAAGCACCATCATAAAGAAACTGGAGAGATCCCATATTAGCAACTTAACAGCATACCTGAGAGCTCTAGAATGTAAAGAAGCAAACACAACAAAGCGGACTAGACAACAGGAAATCATTGAACTCAGTGCTGAAATCAATAAGTTAGAAATAAAGAGAACAATACAAAGAATCAATGAAACCAAGAGCTGGTCTTTGGAGAAAATCAACAAGATAGACAAACATTTAGCCAAACTAAATAAAATGCAGAGGAAGAGTATCCAAATTAACAATATCAAACATGAAATGGCTGACATAAAAAGAAACACAGAGGAAATTTTTAAAAATTAAGTCTTATCTTAAAAGCTTGTATTCCACAAAATTGGAAAAATATAAAGAAAATTGATCAATTTTTGATAGATTTCAAAGATAAAGCAAGACCACGTAAACAGTTTAAATAGTCCTATAACCCCTAAGGAAACAGAAGAAATCATCAAAATTCTCCCTAAACAAAAAAGGGCAGGGCCAGAAGGTTTTAGTGCAGAATTGTACCATACTTTCAAAAAAGAGCTAATATCAATACTCTTCACCTATTCCACAAAATAGAAATAGAAGGAACATTGCCAAACTCATTCTATGAAGCCATAGTCACTCTGATCTTAAATCCCACAAATGCTCAACAAAGAAAGAATTTCAGACCAATTTCACTCATGGATATTGATGCAAAAATAATAAAATACAAACAGAATCTAAGAGCACACCAAATACATGATCCACCATGATCAAATAGGTTTTATCCCAGTGATGCAAGGATGTTCCAACATATGAAAATCTATCAAGTCATCCACAACATAAACAAATTAAAAGAAAAAATCACATGATCATTTCTTTAGAAGCTGAAAAGGGCTTTGACCAAAAAATATAACACCATTTCATGATAAAATTCTTGGAGAGATCAGAGATAACAAGGGTCATGGCTAAACATAATAAAGGTAATTAACATCAAGCTGGCAGCCAGAATCAAATTAAATGGAGAGAAATTCAAGGCAATTCCACTAAAATCAGATCAAAAGAAGGCTCTCTCTCTTACCCTATCTGATATAGTACTTGAATTTTTAGCCAAAATAATAAAACAATAAAGTAAATCAAAGAGATAAAAGTTGCAAAGGAAAAAGTCAAAGATGATTCATATAGTCACAGATGATATGCTATTATACATAAGCAAACTCAAAAATTCTATCAGGGAAATTGTAAAACTAATTAAAGTCTTCAGAGATTTGTCTGAATACAAGACTAACTAAAAAATCAGGAACAATTCTGTATACAGAGGGCAAAAGTATTGAGAAAGAAATCAGAGAAACAACACTCTTCAAAATAGACACAAATAATATGAATTATCATATGTTCATGGATCAGTTGTATTAGCATAGTAAAAAATGGACATCTTGCCAAAAGCAATCTACAGAGTCAACGTAATCTCCCACTAAAATTCTAACAACATTCTTTACAGAACATGAAAGAGCAATACACAACAAAAACCATGGGTGGCAAAAATAATCCTGTACAATAAAAGAACTTTTAGTGGTATCACCAGTCCTGGTTTGAAGCTCTACATAGACACCCTGCTCAGAGGTAATCAATAGGCAGCTGAATCATTATCTGCATCCCTAATATGGGAATCAGGGGCTGTCTCTGACATGGACTTTTTGTCCACTCACTGAGCAATTCTCTCTGGCAGGACACCCTTGCTAGACCACAGAGGAAGAGGATGCAAGAAGTCCTGAAGAGACTTTATAGGCTGGGATCAGATGGTAGTGGATAAGGGCTCCCCCATTCTGAGGGCTGGAGGAGGGAGGGGAAAATGGGGGGATGGGACCTGGAGTAGATGAGAGAGGGGGATTACAGTTGGGACATAAAGTGAATAATTTAAAAAGAAAAAAACATTACTTTTTTATATGACTCAGTGTTACAAAATATATAAAGCTTAGCAAAAATAAAAATGATTTTTATTGGCATATATCTTCAAGTCAAATTTGGTTAACATTTAACAATTACTAATTTAGAAATTTATAAATTGTGGCAAATTAAAATTCCCTGCATATGGACTATTAACTGATAACTTTTTTTGTTTTACATTGTAAGTTAACAAGAACTAAGAATATGGAGAAGTAACTAGAGATTTAGAAACATATAATTACATGCAACCATTTTAATCCTTAGCATAAATCTCCCTTGAATAATAAATTTAGATATCATGAGACATAACAGTAAGAAATTCACCATCTTTTGTAAGAAATTTTGCTAAGGGGAGGTATTAGGCAATATTTGTGGTCTTTACTCAGTTTATATATAGCAGGTTTTATATTGTTCCTCCCCATTTTTAGTTTTTAGACTGTATACCAAGAAAAGCTTGAGGACCCATATAATTATGGCCTAATCACATACAACCAGCTTGGATGACTGACTGGACACTCAGATGAAGTTCCAATGACATTGTCTGTACCCTCCTTATTTAAAGAAATATATATATGTATAATAATAGAAATGTAAAAAATAAAAATATTTAATAAAAAAGAAAATATGTTAGCCTTTATACTTTATGTATTATGTAGAGTTGGATTTTTATTATAATTTTTATCAAATTTATGTTGCCATCACCTGAGAGAATTTAGCTGTAGGAACCATGTTGAATCTGAGGAGAAATGAGAGCTAGACCTAGCATGATGGCTGAGATATAAGAAGGAGCTAAGTAGCAAGGATGCAAAGGGTGCAAATAAGGCAGTGAGAATGTGCTACATGGGGGAGGGGCTCAGACTCTCAGTTTGTCAAGATTGACAGCTATAAATGAGGGACAGCAATGGCTATTATCACTGTGTTGTGGCTGGATTTCAGTTGATAATTGAATGAGTTTGGTGGGCTAGAGCTTGCTAAGCCTGAACTTTTAGAGTACACTTTTTGAAATTTGATTTTAATTTGAAATGACAAGCAGGACTGGTAGAATTCTTAGCCAGATTCCTGAGCCATCTCTCTCTTTGAGAAAGAAAGAAACAAGCCCCAGTGTTAAGACTTAGTGATCAGGAAGGAGAAGCCCCAGGGATTCTTGGGCCTGGTCAGGGAACCAAGTCAGCTTCTGAGCAACAGTTACCTCTTCCTCCCAAATTTGGATTGTTGCAAGTTCCCACACTACTTACTAGGCCAAGGATGGATGGGAGAAACTGAGTAAGTCCATTTGAAGAGACAAAAGCACACCTAAGGCTGTGATAATTTTATTGACAGCAAGATCTTTTACATTTTTATTAGAAGGAGAACATAAAGGCAATTTCTGGATCAACACAGTTGTACTTGGCAGGATACAATGATATTTTCATATTATACCAGGTACACAGAAAATGGTCCTCATATGCTCAAATATTTGATTACTTCTCCCAAGTTGGTGGAAATTTTTGGTAAGCTTGGGACAGCGTGGACTTGTTGGAGGAAGCGTGTCACTGGTGAAAACTCAAAAGGCATTCCCAATGTGCGTTCATCCCTCTGCTTATGGATCAAGATGTGTGAGCTCTGAGATGCTCCTGCCATCCTAACTTTCCTCCCAGTCATGTACTCTATACCTCTGAAACTTTAAGCCCAAATGAAACCAAATTGTTAATAGTTGCCTTCGTTACTATATTTTGTCAGAGCAATGGGAAAGTAAACAAGACAATTCTTAAAATACAGAAGGCAGAGCCAGGTAGAAAAGGATTACACAATCATGGTCAGTTGACTCAGCATGGAAGCGTGCCTAGAGAAGAGCATCATGGGATTTAGATAGTGGTATCTAGGAGAGTCAAACAGATAATTGGTCCATTGGTGGATTTTATCCTAGCCTAGATGCAGGTTCACAAGTTGATGAGATTTCACGGGGAATCCATTGCTATTCTTTCAGAGGCTGTGACAACTGACAGAAGAGTCACGGACTGTGTTGTAACCCACACTCACAGATGTAGAAGTGACTGGGTTTGTATCTCATGTCGTCCAGATATATCTTGAACTCAACACATCCGATGGGTTTTCTGTAACATAGGGAAAACCATCGCTCTCTACCTAACACCATCTCTGTCCTTCCCTTTTGCCATATATGAGGCTATACAGTGAATTGATCCCAGATCATCTCTTCTGATAGATATGGCAGCAAGCAAAGCAATGACAAATGTCTTTCTACAACCCGTGTGTGTGTTCTCCACATCATGACAGGTGGAAGCACAAGAGAGAGAGATGATAGATATCTAAAGACCTGCAAATATTCATAGTTCTCAGAAGACTTCCTCCAAGATGAGGCCATTTTCCCTTAAAGGCTAGGTACTGCCTTATTCTGCTAATGTGTCTCCAAAGCTAACCCCCAGAAGACAGAGTCCTGGTCTATTCCACATTACCCCTGGCTCCTCACTACACATGAAAAACTTTGAAATCTTGAAGGTCATGAGGATCTGTGCCTGCACAGAAATAAGCACAGCATCTGCACTGGCTCCAAGGATCAAGCAGCATGGGAAAAGAAAGCTTCAGTCTTCCAAAGGATGTCATAGCAGAATGGCATGTGACACACTGGGCCTTCTATTTGGAGCCAATGTGATTCGGACATCTCTCCTGTGCTTACATAAGTCACCTAACACATTGACCAGGCAATACAAGAGAGTTCCATGTTGACATGTAGTGTCTACAAGCCCATAATGAGAGTGTGGAGTCCATGGAGCCAAGAGCAGAAAGGGCTACCTGAGGGAAAGTACTCACGAGATGTTCATCCTAAACTCCAATTTGCCAAGGATGTTTTTGGTGAAGATGAAGGGAGGCAATGGGCTCAACTTCTTCTTTGCAAGGATAGGCATGTTTCCTGCCCAACGAGTTATGAACCATTTTCCTAGAAGCTAGAGAGGGAAACCACCCATGAGGAGGAAACCATGTAAAGGGAAACCAAAAAAAAAGGGTTTCCATACAGGAGCTGAAATGGGAGGAGATACAGAAGGAAACTGGCAGAGAGTAACTGTCCAATCAGGAGAAACATATGTTAAAAGATCAATAAGAGTCCTTGTCATGGCTAGCCACTCTCTGTCATGAGCAAGAATGTACAGACAGGCTAGGAAAGGGGCCTTGAAAGATCCATCAAATGCATTTCTGAGACAGGTTTATTCTGGGTTTTCTGAACTTGCCACAAATAAACAGATGAGAAAAGTCCCAAGAGGACTATGCTAAGAGCATGATCAGGAATAGCAAACTCCCTTTATTCCAAGACTGAGAGGGAAATGAAGGGCATTGGATCACTATAAACGGGGGAGGGTTGGGTCTGAGTGACTGGAGTTGTCATTAGTGGAAGTCAGGGGATGGTGACACCAGCTTCGACAATGGGGTATGTTTGCCTCCAGATCAGCTGAGATTGCAGGACAAGGTAAGGACAGATCAGACCAGCAACAATAGGCATCTTTATCTCTCAAAGCCAGCCACTGTTAGGAAGGCTGATCAGCTCCAAAGTCTTGTCTTCTTCAAATATATCATCATTTTTAACATCAAAACACCTCAGGAAGTCTATCCCTCCAGACATCCCCAATCCTAGCAGTGCTCAGCTCCCTACATTCTATAAACTATGCCTTGTCCTCTGGGTGTACCACATTTGAGATACCAATAAAAGCCATGATTTTAGGTAAACACTGAGTAACAACACAGGGCATCTCACTGATGTCCATCTGCAGATCTCAGAAGCAGCACTGAGAAGCTCACCCAATCCATGGAAACATAGATCACATACTCAACTGCCCATCTCTCACCATGTCAACAGTAGTAACATATTGAGGATTCCTGAGGGTTACTTGCTCCACAGAGGGCAGGTCAGAACCACAGTCAGCAAGAGCAGCTGCATGGTCACCATGGTGTCTCTGTGCTCCTGGCCTCCTTGCAGCATTTATATCCTGCACTGAGTGACACCTCAGCTGCACAAAGCCACCTTTCATGTTTGGCTTGGACTTCATGAATGCATGGTGCTGATTTCTGTGATTGACCAAGTGCTTGTGCCTGCACTCATGCTCAGGAAGCCTTGTCAGGAGAAAGAATGTTATCAAAGTGGGCAGAGGCCCCTGAGAAACTAGAAGGATAACAATGGCTAATGTGTTCCCACTTTCCCAATGTCTGCCTGTGCTGCCATTTTTAAAAAGTCACATTTCCTCTTCCTTCTCAGAACCTCTACCTTTAAGAATGGCCACCATAGCCGGGCGTGGTGGCGCATGCCTTTAATCCCAGCACTCGGGAGGCAGAGGCAGGTGGATGGCTGTGAGTTCGAGGCCAGCCTGGTCTACAAAGTGAGTCCAGGACAGCCAAGGCTACACAGAGAGACCCTGTCTTGAAAAACCAAAAAAAAAAAAAAAAAGAATGGCCACCACCTTGTCTCCAACCAGCAGTGTGGACACAGGAGTGTGTTCTCCAGACACAGCCACCTGAGAACTAGCTGTGGTGTCACCCTTCAGCACCCTGACTGGTCTTCCTTCCCGCTTTCCATGTTCATGAGAGTGCTGCCAACCTCCAGACTCTCCACTCCCTCACAGCTCATCTCTACCATGTGAGTAGCTGGGTCCTACATCCACCTATTCCAAGCTACCTTTTTAAAATACAGCTGCCTTATTTCTTTCCAGGATCCAGGAGGGGTTGGAGTCAAGACCCCTGACAAAAATACCCTGGGGGTCCCCATTTCTCAATTCTGTTTCATTCTGTGCCACATCAGAAAGCAAGCCCATTATGCTGCTACTGTGCACATTTGCAGTTATGTGGTGGTTTCACGGAGTTCCCATGTGTCTCTGGTTAGCTGTGGGTGATTGCACATGAATATTTGTGTTTATGTGTTCATTTGTGCCAATGGCTCTGTGTGTTACTATCTCTACCTGTCTGTGTGAACTTGTGCCTGTGTGCTTCTCTGTGTGCATTTGTATCACCATTCATATGTTTTGAATCTGTAACTATATTCATGTTTGTGGTTTTCTCTATGTGACTAGTGTCATTGTGCATATGTGGTCATGGCTGTGTGTATGTGACTGTGTGTACATCTTTTCCATGTGTGCAATTGTCTGTGTGTTCTTATAAAAGGATCTATGTATATTGATGTGTATGGGTGTATATTGTTTATTAGTTTCTTGGGGTTATGCCTGAAATATAAAATGTTCTACACAGGATCTAGGTTTTGAATGTTTGGCGGGGTATATGTTTTGGTTAGGTTAGTGTGGAATGCAGGAGATGATTTTGGAGGGAAATGTGGAACCCTTGGCACTGTGGCCACTCTAGAAGACACGGATGTCGGTGAAGTCCCCATTTGTGTCTACCATGAGTACTCAGATTCCTGATTCATCAAGATGTGGATGAGCCCCTTGGCCAAGATCCCACAAGGGCTGGCCCTAAGAGGAAATAAAATTTACCAAATCCATGATATGCTGGAGCACATTTAAGGACTGGTCCTGCAGATCCAAAGTTTTGGGGTGACCCCATGAGAATCTAGCATTTATAGTGTAGCAAAAGCCAGAGACCTCAAAATAGACTGATGACTCATTAGAATGAGCATTTGCAAGCAAAAGTGATTGGCCAACGAGCACTGTATGACACACTACAGCTACCATGGAAAGATTGTTTTATTTAAAATTTAAAAAAAAAACACTTCTACTCAAATAAATTGAAAATGTAAATTAAAAGAATAGTGTTCTACACAATGATCCACCAAAATTAAACAAGAAAACATGTAAAACCCAAAGATTTTCACAGTAAGCAATGAGTTTAAACAGCAATAAAATGTTTTCTAACTGAGACAAGCCTGAGCCAAATGTGTTCACTGCTAAATTCTCCCAAGAATAAACATACCACTCCTGAATTCATTCCAGAAAGCAGGTTTTGAGAAGTGTGCGTGATGCTACTGAGCTCCTTAGTGAAGCTGATATAATCTTGACACACAGAAGAAAGAAAATTATAGGACAATCTTTCTGATCAACATGAAGGCAAAAACTTTTATTTACATTTAGACAAAACATTTAACAACATATCAGCATATTTTTCTATAATCCAATTTGTCCAATATATACAAAGCAAAGAAATGGAATACGTTACATTTGTGCATTTAGGAACAAGATTGGCACAATCATCTGAGACAGTGAGAAGCCCTTTAATAAAAGCCAAACATCCTTCAACATCATAACTCTTTCTGAAGTAGCTACTCATGAAGGAGTGAGTTTTTACAGCCTGCATCATCCTAGGTGGATACAAATCAAAGTAATATCAGTAAATCAGCAAGGACAGTGATGCCCTCTGTCTTCAGTACTACTGAATGTAGTCCTTAAAGTATTAGGTAGAGGAATAAGACAAGAGAAGGAAATAACATGGACACAAATAATAAAATAAGAAGTAAACATTTCAGACTTTGCTGATCATATCATCTTCTACATTAGAAACTTTAGTGACTACACAATAAAACTCTAAGAACCAATAAACGCTTTCATAAAAGCACCTGGTCACAAAAATCAACATGTAAAAAACAGCAGCTTTTCCACAAACCAACTGAGAAGCCAAGGATGGCTCCTGGGTTTTAGGGACCTGGTCTCAGCCTCTGGCCACCTGATGCCTCCCACCTTCCTGAGGATAGCTTCCAGGTTCCAGGGATCACAGCTCCACCCTTCAGTCACCCAGCTGTCCTGACCTTCCTGGGGATAGCTTCCAGGTTCCATGGATGCACAACTCCACCCTGCAGTCACCCAGCTTTCCTGACCTTCCTGAGGATAGCTTCCAGGTTCCAGGGATGCACAGCTCCACCCTGCAGTCACCCAGCTCTCCTGACCTTACTGAGGATAGCTTCCAGGATGAGAAGAGTTCCCACACTTAAGGGTCAATAGGGTTATCATGGTAAAAAAAAAATGGTCACCTTGCCAAAATCAATCTGTGTATTCAATGCAATTACCATCAATGTGCCAACAAAATTCCTTACAGACCTTTAAAGAACAACTATAAACTTCATATGAAAAAAACCAGAGCAGTTAAAACAACACTGTATAATCAAAAAAAACTTTGGGAGGGATTTCCATCCCTGCCTTTAAGTTGTACTAGAGATCAATAGTAATAAGAACTGCATAGTACTTGCATAGAAAGAGACTGATAAGCCCACATGCCTACAGACGCTTGATTTTTGACAAAGGAACCAAAACCATATAAAAGAAAAAAAATAAAGCATCTTCAAAAATGGTGCTGTTCTAAGGGCATGTTTTCATGTAGAAGAATGCAAATAGATCCATATTTGTCATCCTGCACAAAACTCAACTGCAATCGGATCAAAGACCTCAACATAAAAACAGAAACACTAAATCTATTAGAAGAGAAAGTGGGGGAAGAGCCTTGAACTCGCTGCCACAGGAACAATTTCCTAATCAGAATATCAATAGCTCAGACTCTAAGATCAATAATTAATAAATGGGAAAGCTTCTATAAGTCAAAGGACACTGTCAACAGAACAAAATGACAGCCTACAGACTTAGGAAAGATCTTCACCAAGCTTATATTTGACAGAGTGATAATATCCAAAAAATATAAAGAACACAAGAAATTAAACATCAACAAGCCAATTTAAAAATTAGGTATAAGCTACACAGATAATTCTTAACAGAGGAATCTTGAATGGCTGAGAAGCACTTAAAGAAATGTTCAACATCCTTAATCATTGGGGGAAATACAAATCAAAATGACTCTGAAATTCCATCTTACACCCCTCAGGTTGGGGAAGGCAAAAAACTCAAATGACAGCACAAGCTGGCAAGGATCTGGAGCAATGGGAATATTCCTCCTTAGCTCAATTATAAGTGGATTTAAGCCATATAGTACAGGAAAGACATAGTGCAATTCACAGATCCAAAGAAGATAAGTAAAAAGGAGGACCAAGGGGAAGATGCTTAAATCTCATTAAGAATGGGAAATAGAACAGACTGCAGAAGAGGTTCAAGACAGGGAACTAGGTAGGAGAAGGGGCGCAGACAGAAATGAGGGTGGAGATCAGATGTAGAGAGAGCAGGGGAGGGAGGTCTGAGGGCCTGAAGAGAAAAGAAAAACCTTGGGCAGAGGTGTCTGAAAACCTGGAGACCTAAAACAGAGTAGACTTCTGGGAGGATATAGGGGTGACTCTAGCTGAGACTCCTAGTATCAGGTGTCATGGATACTGAAGAGGACACCCCTAACTAGATAGGACTCCTAGTGGAGGGAGGGGAATAACCACCCACCCACAAAACACTTCGACCTAAGAGGTATGCTGCCTACAAGGTGTGCAGGGATAAAGACAGAAGAGATTGAGAGAGTGTCCGTCCAGTCAACGCCTGGCCCAAACTAAGACCCACCCCATGGGAGAGGGCCAACCCCTGACTCTATTAACAATGCTATGCTCTGCTCACAGACAGAAGCCTGGCATAGCTGTACTCTGAGAGGCTCCACCGAGTAGTGGGTCGAAACAGACGATGAGACCCACAGCCAAACATTGGATGAAGCATAAGAAGTCTTATGGAGGGAGGGGAATAGAAGGACCTAGAAATGACAGGACCTCCACAAGAAGACAAACAGAGCCAATTAACCAGGACCTAGGGGGACTTGCAGAGACTGAATCACCAACCAAGAACCACGTGTGGACTGGCCCTCGGCCCACTATGCAGATGTAGTTGATGGGCAGCTCAGGATTCATGTGGGTCTTCTAGTACGGGAATAGAGGTTTCTCTGACATGGACTCTGTTACCTGCTTTTTGACACATCCCCCTAGTCTGGCTGCTTCGCCATTCCACAAAGGAAGAGGTCACCCTCTGTCCAGATGGCACTTGATGTGCTCAGTGGGTTGGGTGGGGGCTCCTGTATTTCTCAGAAGCAGGGAAGAGGAAATAGGGGAAGAGGGAGGAACAGTGAAATGTGGGAAGAAGAGAGAGAAAGGACTATGATTTCAATGTAAAGTGAGTAAATAAATTAATTTTAAAAAGAAAATCATGTAATTCAGAATGAAGGAGCTTCAGAGGAACCCAATCTTGTGACAAGATTGAAAAATGGAAGTGTACTTTTTTTCTCTCTTTAATCATTATTCACTTTATTTTTTTACTTTTGTTGAATGTTTATGATTTACAGGTCATGCACCAAAATCCTTCTTCTCCCCCCAGTAAAACAAACAGACAAACAAAAAATCTTGTCACAGAAGCTGTAGTGTATCACACAGTATAGCCTTTTGTCCACATATGTTTACTTTCAAATGTTTATTGCTACAAGTCATGGGTCTGGTTTGAGGCCTACACTACCATTACCAGATCCTCCCTGGCACTGCTGTCGGATATACCATTGTTGCTGTTGTGTCAAGGAGATTCTTGATCTTTGAATCTGCAGGTCCGGCCCCTTCATGTGTTCTAGCAGGTCATACATGGGGTCTGAAATTCTCTTTCTTTGTAGAGTCCTTCTCTGGTTTAGGTATCAGATATAGGTATCAGGTATTAGGTATAGGTAGCCTCATAGAATGAGCTTGATATTGTTTCTTCTGTTTCTATTTTTTTAGAAGAGTTTACAGAGTTTATATTACTCATATTTGAAGGTCTGGTAGAATGCTATGCAGAATCAATCAGGCCCTGGGCTATTTTTTGTTGGGAGACTTTTGATGACTGCCTCAATTTCCTTAGGAGATATAGGACTATTTAGTTTGTTTGCTTAATATTGTTTCAACTTTGGTAGTTGGTACCTATCAAGAAAATTGTCCATTTCATTTAAGTTTTTAAATTTTTTGGCATAGAGGCATATAGGCATTTAAGGTATGACCTAAGGATTCTTTGGATTTCCTCAATGTCTGTCATTATGTCTCCCTTTTCATTTCTGATTTTGTTGATTTGATTATTCTCCCTTTGCCTTTTAGTTAGTTTGGATAAGAGTTTCTCTGTCTTGTTGATTTTCTCTTTGTTTTATTGATTCTTTGAGTTGTTCTCTTCATTTCTAATTTATTGGTTTCAACCATGAGTTTGATGATTTCCAGCCATCTACTCCTCTTTGATGAGTCTGCTTCTTTTTGTTCTAGAGCTTTCAGGTGTGTTGTTAAGTTTCTAGTATGGGATCTCTCCAATTTCTTCAAAAAGGCACTTAATGCTATGAACTTTTCTCTTAGCACTGCTTTCATTGTGTCTCATAAATTTAGGTATGTTTTTCCTTCAGTTTTACTGAATTCTAAGGAGTTTTTAATTTCTTTTTTATCTTGTCCCTTACCCAGATATCATTGAGTGGGAAGTTGTTCAGTTTCCATGAGTTCATAGGCATTCTGTTGTTTACTGAGATCCAGCTTTAATCCATGGTGGTCTGATAAGATACAAGGGATTGTTTCAAAACTTTTCTATCTGTTGAAGTTTGCTTTGTGACCAAGCAAATGGTCGATTTTGGAGAAGGCTCCATGAGGTGCTCAGAAGAAGATGTATTCTTTCGTGTTTGGGTGAAAAGTTGTGTATATATCAGTTAGGACCATTTCATTCATGACATCTATTAGTTTCATTATTTCTCAATTTAGTTCCCTCTGTGATGATGTATCTATTGACTCAGAGGAAGGACAGCAGGTTACCAAGAAGAGACTTGATAGCCTATGAGCATACACAGGGGGAGGCAATCCCCCTCAGGAACAGTCATAGGGCAGGGGAATAAGGGGAAAATGGGAGGGAGGGAAGAATGGGAGGATACAAGGAATGGGATAACCATTGAGATGTAACAAGAATAAATTAATTTTAAAAAGTTTAAAAAAGTGGAGTGTTGAAGTTTCCCACTATTAATGTGTGGGGTACTATGTGTGATTTAAGATTTAACAATGTTTCTTTTGTGAATGTGAGTGCTCCTGTATCTGGCACATGGATGTTCAGAATTGAGACATCATCTTGGTGTACTTTTCCTTTGATGAGTATAAAATGTCCTTCACCATCTCTTTTGATTAGTTTTGGTTAAAAGTCTATTTTATTAGATACTAGAATGGATACTCCAGCTTGTTCCTTGGGTCTTTTTGTTTGAAACACCTTTTTCCAGCCCTTTACTCTAAGGTAATGTGTATCTTTCTTGTTAAAATGTGTTTCTTCTATGCAGAAGAATGATGGGTCCTATATCCATATCCATTCTGTTAGCCTGTGTCTCTTAATTGGGGGAGTTGAGGCCATTGATGTTGAGAGATATTAATGACCAGTGGTTATTGATTCCTATTATTTTGATATTGGTAGTTGTTGAGTGTGTATGTCTGTGTGTGTGTGTGTGTGTGTGTGTGTGTGTGTGTGTGTGTGTGTGATTCCTCTCTTTTATTTTTGTGGATGTGAGATTATTTATTTCCTTTGTTTTCCTGTGTAAATTTACCCTCCTTGGGTTGGAGTTTTCCTTCTAGTATCTTCTGTAGATCTGGATTTGTGCTTAAGTACTGTTTGAACTTGATTTTGTTATGGAATATCTTGTTTTCTCCATCTATGGTGATTGAAAATTTTGTTGGGTATAGTAGTCTGGGTTGGCATCTGTGGTCTCTTAGTGTCTGCATGACATCCATCCAGACCCTTCTGGCTTTTATAGCTTTTGTTGAGAAGTCAGGTGTATTTCTGATAGGTTTGCCTTTATATGTGACTTGGCCTTTTTCTCTTGCAACTTTTAATATTCTTTCTTTGTTATGTATACTTAGTGTTTTGATTAATATGTGGTGGGAAGATTTTTCTGGTATAATCTGTTTGGAGTTCTGTAGACTTCATGTGTGTGTGTGTGTGTGTATTTCTTTAGGTTGGGAAGTTTTCTTCCGTGATTTTGTTGAAAATATTTTCTGTGCCTTGAAGTTAGGAGTCTTTTTTTTTTTTTAGTCTTTTTCTTATATCCCTATGATTCTTAGATTTGGTGTTTTCACAATGTCCCATATTTCTTTGATATTCTGTGTCAGGAGCTTCTTTAACATTTTCTTTGGCTGCAATACCCATTTCTTCAGTCATATTTTCTATCCCTGATATTCTTTCTTCCATCTCTTGAATTCTGTCGGTAATCTTGTATCTGTGTATCCTGTACACCCTCTTCTCTAGGGTTTCCATTTCCAGGATTATCTCAGACTGTGCTTTCTTCATAACTTCTATCCTCATTTTTAGGTCTTGAAATCTTTTATTCATTTCCTTCTCCTGCTTTATTGTAGTTTCTTTAATAGATTGCTTCAATTCTTTCATCTCATTCTTTGTGTATTCCTCTTCTAGTTTGAGGAATTTATTTTCCTCCTTTAAGCCTTCTATCATTTTCATAATCTCAGATTTTTAAATCCTTCTCTTGTGCATGGAATGTGATAGTATCTTTGGGGTTTGCAGCTGTGGGACTGGCAGGTTTTGGTGGTATCAAATGGTCCTGGGGATTGTTGCTTGTATTCTTATGTTGACCTCTTCCCACTGTGATGGCTCTGCTTGGAGTGTGTGCTTAGTGCCTTCTTGGGCCCTGGAACTTTCTGTGGATTTGCTGGATGATTCAATTTCAAATCCCTTAGTATTCCTGACTGTGGTGTCTGCTCAGTGGTAGAAACCACAGACATTGGTTTTTTTGAGTCCTTGGTTTGCTCTGTGCCCCAAGGAGTTCAAGAGCTGCCCATCAGACAGGTGTATGGTGCTAGTGAGAGCACTGGTGGCTGCTTGCACCCTCAGGAGTTTTCTGTGGCTTTTCTGGATGACCCGATGTTAGATCCACTTGTGTTCCTGACAGTGGTGCCTGCTTGGTACTAGAACCCACAGACACTGGTGGTTTTGTGAGTTAAGGCTCACCCTGCACCCCGGGATTTCAGAAGCTGCCTACCAGCCAGGCATGTGGTGCTAGCCTTTGGAGGCTATGTGCCCATTTCTGTGGAGACCTGTGATTTTTTTCACTGGGTGGCCTATGGATGGACCCAATGGTGCTCCACACAATTTGTACCCCTCTAACCTTGGGTCATCAGTACTGGTGTTTTGTGGTACTCAGATCGGTCCTTAGGCTGCTGAATAGTCACTGTTGTCCTGCTGATCAAACAAGGTATATGTTAAGCACCACCATCTTAGATCTCTGCTAATTCCATTTTAAATCCTGAACGGTTTTGCTAATTTTTCCCCAGTCTGATTATATTTTCCTGTAATTATTTAAAGGATTTATTCAATTTCTTTATCTGTTTGAATGTGTTTTCCTGTATTTCTTTGAAAGGTTTATTTTCCTCCTTTCATGACTGTATTATTTTCATAACCTCTGATTTTAAATCTTTTTCTTCTACTTCAGGTGTTATAGAATCTCCAGGGCTTGCTGTGGTAGGATCTCTTGTTTTCAGTGGTGTCATATGGACCTGAGTTTTGTTGCTTGTGTTCTTGTGCTTGCCTCTAGCCTTTCAGTTGTCTCTGGTGTTAGCAGGCCCGCAGTTCTCACCTGCTTGGTGACTCTGCTTCCAAGGTGTGCCAGGTAAGTCAAGTGCAGGTGAAGAGTTCTGCAAGCAAAAAGCTTCTCGCTAGGGTGCCCCACAGTCATCCTATGGATAATGGACAATGGTGGTTGGGGCCTACACCCAGCTTATCTCTGCTGGGTTCAGTGACTATGTCCCCAGTGGCCCAGGCAGGAGAGGAGTAGGTGCTACTTTTTAACTCTATTTTATTGGGGTTCCTTAAGCCTCTACCTCTGTTACAAATCCCCATCCTTATGTCAGGGAGAAATGTTAGAAAGGGGGACATAGATGCCTTTAGAATTAGTTCCAGCTTGTTAGAGACATGGGATTCTTTGGGAAAATACCAATCTCATTTGTCACTATATCTAGCAGCCCAGTATCAACAAATACAGCAGTATGAAGAAGCAGCCTTCTTTTTCCACTTTCTGTCTCCTCAAATCCCTTGTCCCCTCCTTTTCCTTCTCTCTCTCTCTCTCTCTCTCTCTCTCTCTCTCTCTCTCTCCCCCTCTCTCTCTCTGTTCTTGTGTTTATACCCTCTCCAAGTCCTCAGAATTAAATTATCTGCAGATTACAAGATTACAAAGACCATACCCCTTTCTGAGCTGCATGAGGTAATTATGAGAGATGGATAAATTAATAAAGTCCCATATCCCACACTTGAGATTAAAACAAAAACATATTTATATAACAGAACTGAGTTGTTAAAGAAAACAAAACTTCCACTGTGGCAGCCAACTGAGATGCTAGAAAAAGAGGCTTCATTAATGCGTCATCATAATCAGACTAGATCTTATATTCAATTTGTCAAGGATCAATTACTATATGAAGGTCTATATGCTGAATTAAACAAAACAGATGTTCTTTAATATGGTCGCCTTAGAACAATGTCATAAATAGTTTGTGTTTTTTCACTTTACAGCATTTAGAAATTTTGAAAATATACACCATACCATAGACTCATATTCAGAATTCTAATCATCTTTTGTGTTAAGTTCTAAAAAGAATGATTCTGAGATTGCACATTTATTAAAGGTGAATGCTATGATGGAAATGCCTTTACGTACTGAGGCTGATGATACTTCCACACACATACCCTTTAGAAAAAACAATATACTGGACATTATGAAATAGAAAATGTTACAGATACAACTTAAAATCTTATATAATGATCAATTATGGAAAAATATAACAGAACTCCAAAGAAAATGCTCCCAGAACAGGAGATGCATATGGGAACTTTCAAGTATAGATTACATAATGATTTATTGACTTTATTTTTAAATACCAATGAGAAAGATGATACAGCTTCTGAAAAGCACTGGATTTTAGAAAAGACTGGTAAATTAGATCAACCATAGAAGTCTAACTTCAGAATGGAAGAAAGGAAATATGATAAGTTTGGGAAGAAATTTTGCATTAGATTCAACAAGAAAGGAAAATCTATGGATTGCATCAAACTAATTAAAATCAGATATGCCTGGGAGAGAACTACTGAAGATCTTGACTGCAGAGAAAAAGAAATAAACAAAGAAGAGCAACAAACCAGGTAATATGTATTGCTGATACCTCTACATGGGAACAGCTCTGAGACTAGCTGAGACATCTCTGCATAGTCAATACATTTCATTGGCTACAGACTATTCAGAACTTACAATGCCATCCTTACAGATGGCATGGATGAAAATCTGTATGACAATTTGGGTATACAGCCCAGAATGGCTGATGAAGAAAAACAGATGCATTTTACTAGGTCAAACAAAGAGCAGAGAATCATCTTTAGCTAAATTGTGTCTCATCCTTCTGTTTATGCATGTATACTACCTGTTAATGTTTATATGTTTACAGAACAAAAGGACCAGACACCAATTTAGTTAAAGTGGCCTTGACAAGATACACAGTCAAGGATAGTGAGAAGGATGCTAGGATGCTGAGTTTCTGACACATATTTATTCTAGCATTCTTCTAGACCCAGCCTCAGAATTTGCTACAAGGACATCATGAAAGCAGCTGACTCCAGTTAATCCAACCTTACAGACTGCTTCAGCCAGGTCTTCAGCCAAACTCTGTACTTTCCTGTCACAAATAGCCTGGGCAATGACATAAAAAGCTAGCTCTCCCAGGACTTGGCCTTTATCTAAATTTTCTAAGTGGTTTTTGGTAATCTGGTGGGTGGTGAGCATTTGTTGTCATTTAAAAGGGGGTTGGTTACAAGTTGTTAGTGACCATGGCAAAGGAGGAAACAAAATAAAGGAGGAAATACTCAGGGACCTATTTTTCTATTCTATTTTTTTCCTCCTTTTTTCCTATCTTTTCCCCCTTTTCTCTTTATCACTAGATAAGATAAAAGGATACATTACTCCTAGACGTATGCCAAAAAGATGCTCCACCATACAACAAGGACATTTGCTCAACTTTATTCATAGCAGCCTTGTTTGTAATAGTCAGAACATGGAAACAACCTAGATGTCCCTCAGTTGAAGAATGGATAAAGAAACTGTTACAATTACACAGTGGAATGTGTGTTTCCATTACATAATGGAATATTACTCAGCTATTAAAAACAAGGAAATCTTGAAATTTGCAGGCAAGTGGATGGAACTAGAAACAATCATCCTGAGTGAGGTAACCTAGACCCAGAAAGATAAAATCCTCTCAACAGGCCTCCTGAAAGTCCTTCCTGAGAATACTTGAGTCACAGTACTATCTTGCCTCTCTTGCCCTCATAGATCTCCAGTCATGTTTGGTGAGTACATACAGCATGAAATTCAACCAAGTGGAGACGATGGTATAGGAAGGACTCTGGGGGGAGGGCAGATTTTCCCAAGTATCCTAGAGACTATACATGAAATGCCTCCTGGATTGCTCACTTCTGAGTGGGATGATTGGATCAGGGCCAAGATCAGATAGAATCATTAACCCTGGAACTGAGGAGCCTGGGTTGATGCAGTGTTTCTTTTTCTTCAGAGGGTCACTTACCACTGTCATGTTGGCAACACATGTAAAAGCAAGATACAATATCAAGAAGGTGCTCATGGTGAAAACCCAGATTACACTTGCCCTTTCAATAGCCACATGATTAAGATCATGAGAAGGGCCCTGCTAGCAAAGCAATGTACACAATGACACAAGAGTCATAGTGTCATGGGTGATACACAGGGGATATGAACAAGGGGCAGAGCAGAGCATCCTCTTACCCCTCTGCTCAGGCACAGTGATGTTTCCTTGGATAATTGTTAGCACTGTATGAACTTCTTAACTTCTTACAGAGCCTCCAGATCTTCTTCTGGACACTTTCCTGTGACCAGAGGCCAGATAATCAGAAAGAAAGTGACTACACAACTCCATGGAAAGACAGCGACACAAAGACCAAAACACTCCCCAGAACTAGGGCCACCAACTAGACATCAAGGACTTCTTACAGTGCTGAAGTTTGATTGTGTTCAGACTTGGTTGAAAGTGTGCCTTAGTTCTTCCCTTTTGGAGCAATAAGTATCTAGCTGTTTGGGGGGGGCTTGTTTTGTTTTGGTTTTGGCTTTGGTTTACAAGGACCACAGTTGAGAAACTTCAGGTTTGAAAGAGACATTGGGTCTTTTTAAGAGATTTTGGTTTTTACACTGTTGGAATTTTTGAAGACCATGAGACTTCAGTTTGTTTCAGTGTCATATTTTAGTATTTATGTCAATCTGACAACCTGTGAAAAATGAGAAAGGAAAGGCTATGGTTGACTACTCTTATGTTTGTGCATCAAGTTGATAAGCAGTCCACTGTACCAGTTAGTTTTCATGTCAGCTTACAAGAAACTTAGGCTTCACTGAGAAAAGGGAATCTCAGTTGTGGGATTTGCTCAATCATACAAGACTGTAAGCAAATCTGTAAGGTATGTTCTTGACTAATGAATGATGTGGGATAACACAGCACATTGCTGACAGTACCACCCCTGTACAAGTAGGTGGTCCTGAGTAGTATACTAAAAAATCCTTAGCAAGTCATGAGCACAAGCCAGTGAGCAGCACTCTGCCTTCCAAAGCTTGTTTCTATTCTCACCTGGGAGGCATACCTTGAGTTACCACCTTGGCTTTCCTCTATCATGGATAGTGACTTCTAAGTTTTAAGAAAAAAAAATAAAGCCTTTTCTCTCCAACATTGATTGGTCATTTTTTTTCAAAGCAACAGGAACCAAATGAAACCCTGATTCTCTTTTTTTTTTTTTTCAAAACAAAAACATGTTTATATAACATAACCAAAACTTCCACTACATGGGACAAAATCCTATTTGCAGTATCACAGAGTTAAACATATGTAGCTACTGCCTCTAAACAACATAAAACTCAAAACAACACTGGATGGAAAATACATGTGGAACAATACATGTAAGATACACAAAGGATAAATTCATCATTTAAAATAAGCCTAAGTTTTTCCTTTATGCCATATGCACAAATGCAGGTGTGCACAAGTGCATGTAACATATTCATGGAGATCAAAAGGCAATTTTCTAGACTTAGTTTTCTCCTTCTACTGCACTGGTTACATGTATCAAACTCAGGTTGTCAGGCTTGATGGCAAGTGCCTTTATCTTGTGAGCCATTTCACCTGCCCAGTGCAAAGTCTCGTGCTTAAAATTAAGCTAAATTCAAAGGTATTATGTAAACATACAGGGTTAATATACAGATTACTGGTTATCTCTAGCTAATGCAATGAGAGAATGGGATTTGTAACACAGTTCTATTGCTTAGACCTTTAATATATATATATATATATATATATATATGTGTGTGTGTGTGTGTGTGTGTGTGTGTGTGTGTGTGTGTGTGTGTGTGTGTGCGCGCGCGCGCTAAGGTGTATTTTTTATAATATTTGCCTCATCTCTCTTTTTTTCTCCTTTATTAATTTATTCTTGTTACATCTCAATGGTTATCCCATCCCTTGTATCCTCCCATTCCTCCCTCCCTCCCATTTTCCCCTTATTCCCCTCCCCTATGACTGTTCCTGAGGGGGTTACCTCCCCCTGTATATGTTCATAGGGTATCAAGTCTCTTCTTGGTAACCTGCTGTCCTTCCTCTGAGTGCCACCAGGTCTCCCCCTCCAGGGGACATGGTCAAAAGTGAGGCACCAGAGTATGTGAGAAAGTCATATCCCACTCTCGACTCTACTGTGGAGAGTGTTCTGTCCATTGTCTAGATCTGGGTAGGGGCTTAAGGTTTACTGCCTGTATTATCCTTGTCTGGTGCCTTAGTTTGAGCAGGACCCCTGAGCCCAAATCTGCCTATCATAATGTTCTACTTGTAGGTTTCTAGGACCCTCTGGTTCCTTCTACTTTGCCATTCTCCCATGCTTCTCTCATCTAAAGTCCCACTAGAATGTCCTCACCTCTGTCTCAGTTTCCTGGTAAGTGAAGGCTTTCGTGGGACATGCCCCTTGGGCTAATGTGCAGATATAAGTGAGTATATACCATTTGAGTCTTTCTGCTTCTGGCTTAACTCACTCATTATGATCATTTCTAGCTCAATCCATTTGTCCACAAATTTCGGGAATTCCTTGTTTTTAATAGCTGAATAGTATTCCATAGTGTATATGTACCACAGTTTCTTTATCCATTCTTCTATTGAGGGACACTTAGGCTGTTTCCATGTTCTGGCTATTATGAATAAGGCTGCTATGAACATGGTTGAGCAACTTTTCTTGCTGTGTGCTGGAGCATCTTCTGGGTATATTCCAAGGAGTGGAATAGCTGGGTCTTGAGGAAGCCCTATTCCCATTTTTCTGAGATAGCACCAGATAGATTTCCAAAGTGGTTGTACTAGTTTGCATTCCCACCAGCAATGAAGGAGTGTTCCTCTCTCCCCACATCCTCGCCAGCATGTGGTGTCGCTTGAATTTTTGATCTTAGCCATTCTGATGGGTGTAAGATGGAATCTCAGAGTTGTTTTGATTTGCATTTCCCTGATGATTAAGGAGGTTGAGCATTTCTTTAAGTGTTTCTCAGTCATTTGATATTCCTCTGTTGAGAATTCTCTGTTTAGTTCCAAGCCCCATTTCTTAATTGGGTTATTTGGTTTGTTGGTGTTTAATTTCTTGAGTTCTTTGGTCTAATATCCAAAATATATAAAGAAACCCTGATTCTCATGAGGAGAAAGGACCAGTGTAGTGATTTCCAAGTGCACCAGTGAGGGTGGAAAAGAAAACCAAAGACACAAAGGAAACAAAACCAAATAGATTTATATGACGAAAAATGGCCCTATGTGAGGATGATGTGATCATCTTTTACAAGGATCCAATAAGTCTAAAAACAAAACCAGAAATGACAAGTAACTTGGTCAAGACTCCAAGTTGTAACACTTTCTCTACCATGTTGGAACCAGGCAAGTGTATGGGATTCCATCACAAAATGGTTTTTTTTCACTGATGTCTTGTGACCCTCTGTTAGCGTCTCTAGCTCTCCTTACATTTGTGTTGTTAAGTGTTCATTGCATAAACAATGACTGCTCAGTCTACTGTGTATTCCATTCCTGATTACTTAATTATGTATTATTACAAGAGTGACACATACCATGAGGAAGCCCCAAATGGAACAAGGTGGAGATCAACTAGGGGAACAAAGGACTGATAGATTCCGTGGAATTGTCCACGTCACTTGCACAAAGAGACATGATTGAAGGAAATGAAGGAAATGGCCCATGAATGAAAATGTAGAAGAGGGCTCCGTGTGAGAGAAACTTTCAGTGGGATCTGGCAGAGGTAGAGGGACCCTGGCTGAGCCAGAAACAGACTGGAGGGAGGGGAGGAAAGAGTTGGATGCCATAAGCTGGGTAAAAAGAGAATAGAAGAAACAATGATTGCCCATTCTGTGGTGATACTTCTTGGTGGTGAGTCAACTTTGGGGTCATTCAGAAACCTGTCCCCATATCATGCCACTAAAAAGACTTCATGTTTAGTGTGAATAAAATTAGTAGATGAAGAGTGTGTTGACATAGTGAAATGTAACATGACAGTTTTATTTTACACTTATTTTCCAAATGTAAATGTTAGCACAGAGAGTAATGAGTTTAGTTGTGGTATATTATTTGTATATAATTGAATAGTTTTGTTCTATTCATAGTCTTCTGACTATGTATTCTGACAGCTATGACAATGTGGTTCCATATGCCCATCCCCTTACCCTGAAGGAGGTAGAGAGGTCATTAAACCTGAAGCTAAGACTGCAAGCAAATCCTTCCATTCCTCCATGAGACTGTTATATGTACTTCTGCCACAGCTGCCTATAGTCACCTGGCTCTACGACATGCTGTAGAGTACAGAATACCTACTGAAGTGGGGACTCCAGCCATGCAGCCGAGGATAATCTTCACCCATTCTATGGTGACACTTCTTGGTGGTGAGTCAACTTTGGTGTCATTCATATCTTTTCAGAAATCTGTCCCCTTATCATGCCAGTAAGCAAGATAAAGTCATCCATTGTCCAAGATGGACTTTCTTCTAACTGTAGTTAAGGCTGTCTTTGATATTCTGTATATGGTAGGTAAAATATGCTCACGACTACCAAGAAAATCTCTCACATGTCCCATTAAATGCACTAGAACACCTTGACCAATTATGTCCTATAATCTCTCTGTGGAGCCACTGGAGGGCACACAACCTAGAAAAGGTCACCAAGAGCAGGACCTATCCTGGAGTTAGGCCCATGAGCATGTTCATGCTGTGACATCTGGGTCCTCCCTTCCCTCCTTAGGAAGCACATTTCCTGTGGCTGCCAAGCTGTAGCTGGCCCTGAATAGGGGCAAGGAAGAAAGCATCTGTTTCTTACCGTACCTCTCAGATCATGGTGTACTGGCTTTCAGTCTGATGACAAAAATGTCTGAGTCATGTCTTATAAGCATCCCATTCCTGCAGAATTAGGGAAGATGGGCCAGGCAAGAGCTCGCTGCATTTTGTATATGAATAATATGCCCAGGAAAAGACTGCTACTGTGTAAAAGCAGGTCACCATCTCTGGCAACTTCACTGCAGAGGGGGGAAGGTCTTCCCCTCCTTCTGTGTTTGCCGACACTTGTATTTGTTCTCCTCATTTCTGAATATTTGTGTGTGGGCCAAAAGCCCCACTGCCCCTATAGGGCTTTGAAATCAAGACAAGTTTCATAGAAACAATGAAAATGTCTCCATTTGTTATATCCTCCACATGCTAAGAGCAAAAATCCCACAACTCAATGGCCTCAAACTTGACAACCACCACCCATCATCAGGGCAAGAACATTAGACCCACATGCTAGTAGATCCTTCCCTCCCACCCCACAGAACCTACCTCCCTGTGAGCCCCTCAACCTTTTCTCCCTCGGTGGCTACCACAGAGGCATGAGCCCTGTAAATACTGCACATGCCCAGTTACACTGATACTCAGCTCTGTGACCCTCTGTGTCCTGGGATGCTGCTCAGTGAGCACATGTGAGTGAAAAGACACTCTTTCCTTTTCTAAGATTATGCTAAGTTTTGATCATCTGCCATCACCTGATTAACACAAAGCTGGGATCCATTAGATTGTCACACATGTGGCCAGATATAGGAACCACCTTTATTGAACAAAGGAATGTGGGAGTCTGTGCAGTGGCTTCTGAACACACTTGGTCAAAGAAGTCCTGCATTCAAGTGCAGTCAGTGTCAGGTACCAGCTCCTGGTTTCTGAGTCTTCTCTGCAGAGCTTGCTCCACATGCTAGGATTCTGAGATCACTCACAGGAATCTATTTGCAGAACCAGAAAAAGACAAATGGCTCTAAATAATACCTCTTTGCTCATGTCTTACAGGGAAATCCAGAACAGAAAGGAAGGGTAAGTTAGGAAAAACCCAAACTCTACCATCACAAGAAGGGATGAAGATGTCTGTTCTGTTGAAGCCTAAGTTCATCACAAATCTTTCATATAGCCTCACAGATTGTGAGTTTGCAGCCAGAGAACGACCTGTAGGACACATAGAGAGATAATATGTAGGAATGCAAGGCCCAGACCAAATAGGGAAGAAATTTGAAGTTTTAGGAAATAAGGGACCCTCACTACAAATAGCCCACCAAGGTTCCTCTTGGGTCATCTAGGACCTGAAAGACTCAGACCAGGAATAGGGTGGATCCAGTTCAAACTTCCTGTAATAGCGATCAGCCATGTGGAGGGAGTCAGGAGAGAATCATGCTTGCATGTGGCTTGGGACAAGTGTCTCCTTGGCAGGTGGGTCTGTGGTAGAGCTGAAAGTCTCAGCAGTTTGCTCACAAAGGCTTCTGAACAGAGGGATCTCACCCACGCTTATGTGGGGAGCAGAGGACACATGCAGAATTCAATGCACAGACACAAGCGGGGTACAGCATACACCCTCTCTTAAAGGGAAGTTTTGAGTTTGATGCTCAGGCAGCATGAGGAGAATAAAGGAGTGTGACACACTCACTGGCTGTCCACATTCATGCAAACATTAGCCTCTAAATCCCTCCTGCCAGGCCTACATCTGTGAACTTAACCCTGAGTAGCCCATCTTCTGCCCCAAATAAATATGTAGACAGAGAGCCATTTGTCCTTGTATACTTCAGGGCAAACAGTGATATTTGATGCAGAACATGAAATTCAGAAAGAAAACTAGCAAGACATAGAGGAACTGGGCAGCACCAGGAACTTTGAGTATTGTTCATGATATAAAGATAGGGGAAGAAGACATTTCTCTCTAGGTCTACAAGCTCTATGCTGTGGCATCACAGGGACACTGTTTGGGTGGCATAGTTGCAGAGCCTGCACTAGGTGCAAGGGGATGAGTGAGAAGGTTGGCATAGAGTGCATGATGGAACAAGCAATGAAACAACAGGTATTGAGGGAGCCTGGTAGTTGGCTGGAGAACACCAAGAGAGGTATAAAATGCACTCAGAGCTGTGGGGCTAATGGTAGATACTAGAATCTCAGTGCTTCAGGACAGGGATAGGTGGGGGTCATGTCTCCACCTGGAAATGGTGACCTTGAACACAAACCACCCAATGTGTAGCTCAGTTTCCAGGGCTGCCCAGTGATAATGAGGACATAGTGGGACATTAGACCATGACAGATGCTTTTCTCAGGATGTGACTGACAATCTCTCTCTCAAGAAATACGCATTTGCCTATTTTTTGACCTGTTTGATTTTTTTTCCAATATTCATTAAGTTATGTGAAGGAAGACAAAGAAAAAATGTTTTTCTCTCCCCACATGCACTGCCCAAATCTGTAAATTGACTTTCTCTTTAGGCACTGGGCTATGACTTCAGGGCCTCAGCCCTTTCTGATCAGAGAGGAGTGTGTGATGTGCAAGAGGATGGTCAGTAGGATTTTAGGCTCCATATGCGAGGACCCCACACCTGCTACCAGGACAAGACCATAGTTTCAGGATCGGATCAATGCACCCTGAAGCAAAGAAGTCCCACTAGATTTCTGTTCAGAAAAAAGATCACAAAAATGGGAAGCAGAGAAGAGAAAAAGGAATATGGCCCAGGTAAGTGAAGAGTAAATGTAGACTGGCCATGAGGACAGGTCATGTGGTGGCTGAGGAGAAGAAAGAGCAGGAGCTTGCAAGTCATCCTCCCAAAGATCCCAAGAATGGCAGCAATTATCCCCAGATGAAAGTTTAGACCAAGTAAGGTAGGAAGAAGGAACACACTCAAGACCAATTGCCTCACAAGTTCATGGGTAATTCTTGAAAATCTACACACCCATGAGCATGGTCATTATGTAGGTGGGATGTTTAAAGTTATCCTTGTAGTAGGCCAGCGCAAACTCCTCTGTGACCAGGAAATAGATGCCTATGTAGTGCTTTGACCCTGTGGACGACAAAGGAGCCATATGATCATTAGTTCTCTTAGAAGTCTCCTATGGAAAAAGAGAACTATAAGTGTGAGCACTTACATGCTTGAAACAAACCGGGGTGTTTGGGGAAATCTTCCAGGTACTGCTTGAACAAAACACATCCAATGGGTTTCCTGGAATACAGGAGAAAAGTGGCTCTAATTAGAAGTTTCCTGCCTTTCTCAGCACATATCATGGGCCCAGACAATTAGATCAGGAGAATCATTGATATAGCTGTGGCTGTAGCAGCAGCCCCAGAACTCAGCTGGCCATGGCCATGTATGCCCTGTGTCCTCCAAGACAACCCAGAAGGAGAGGATCTGACACACACTGGTGCAGAAATGGTGAGTAGGCTAGACCCTCTTCCAGGATATTTTTGTATGTGGAACACACCAGGACATTTTAAATGCAGCCTGCACACACACACACACACACACACACACACACACACACACACACACGATCAGGAAAAGTGTTTCCAAAGACGTCGCCCAAATGTCTGGATGCTGGATCATCTTATGCCTTTCCTCAGCATTTTTGACAGCACAAAAACCAGAGAAATCTTCAGTAGATATGACCACAGCACCCACCCACTTATGATCAGCTCAGTGTCCTTGTGATAATCATTTCTGTGGTTATTGAAGACATCTGGTGTGTATTCACAAACAACAGAAAAGGATTCCATGTTAACACGGAAAGCCTATCTGAGACCAGAAAGCATATATAAAATGAAAAGGGTGGAGAAGGATGCAGCCAAGATCAGAGCTGTCCGCCTGGATGCACACACTCACATGATCTTCATCCTGAACTCCAACTTCCCAATAGCATTAATGACAAATGTGAAGGGTGGCAGTGGGCTTGCTTTCTTCTCTGCTGGAATAGGCATGTTTCCAGCCCAACGAGTTATATACCACTTTCCTAGAAGCTAGAGGGAAAATCATAACTGAGTCAGGGTTCCAGGTCAAGAAAATCCAGAGGGAAATCATTACCAGGCTGGAGATGAGGTGGGAGCAATGGCTGGGAGGGGTTTGGGTAGCATCTTCTTATAGACAAGATGGGCCTGAGGCACTGGGAGAGCATCATGAGACCTGGTCATGATTCAGGTAAAGCCAGGAAAGCTGGAAGGTAAGCTGGGAGATAAGTTCCTGGAAGGGACATGGGCCTATGTCCTTACAGAGGTCCTACACAAGAAGTTGAGAAAGTCGCCCAGAAAATGAGGCATGACACAGAGACGAGAGAGTTTAGGGTGGAACAACCATGGGTGGAAGATTATACCAAAGCACCCACAGACTATGGGACCATCATGGCCACAGTCAACTGTCAACTGACTCTGGAGTTCAGTCCCTGTTTTCCACAGCACTCAGGTAGAATCCTTCAAGGACTGGCTTCATCAATGTTGCACAAAACCAATCAATACTCAGTAATGTTGCTCTCTTTACCTTGACACAGCCACCTCTGGACATTACTACATGAAATTCAGACTACTTCAGCACCTCCCGCCATGTCCTGGCTCCTAGGATCCACAAACTCTTGACATCATTTTTCCTATGGAACCCAGGGCTAAAATGAGTGTTGGGAAATCTGGCTTTCCTGCTTTTGTGGAAGACAACTAGGACAAAGACTGGCATTTCTTATGAAAAGGGCAGGGCTGAATTGTGTTCTCAGGCCTGGGTTGCCAAGATCATGAGCAGCCGCCGCCAAGCTCCCTGGTTTTAGAAAGGACTTGCTGTCTCTTTGAGTTGGCAGTGTGACTGGAGTTGTACATAGAGAGTGACAAGAAGCCTGGACACCAGCCTCAGATGTGGAACACATGTGGCAAAGATACTCTTTAGCTGCCAGGACAAACACATCAACAAACAGAAAGGGCACAATCAGATAACTCTATTCATCGATGACACAGTATAGGAGCATGACCAAACATCCCAGGACACTCACATCTTCTCAGGACAGCACGCCATTAGTTGCTAAGCACAGCGGCTTAAGAAACCCTTCCCTTCTGACTTCCTTCCGGCAACGCTCAGCCCGCGGCAAACAGGAGTGCTGCATTTGCACATGCCCCTGCGTGAGGCTTTCATTGAGAACAGAGATCCTGAAAAGACTCAATTCTGTGGTTTGAAAAGAAGGTTCTTGGGAAGCACAGGATGGCAGAGAAGGCTGTGATCATTATGGTAGAGGGGTGAGCCAGGTGACTCTACAAATCATCCATCTGCCCTGGATACCAACCCCATGGGGAGATGACAGGCGATATCAGAATTGATAACTTAGCATACAACACAGGAAATGTTAAATAGTAAAGATTTGCAGCCCATAAATGACCCCAGACACTCACCCAGGTCAAGGTAATGGACCAAAGTATAAAGTGCTCCCAGGGCTCTCACCTTGTCCACGGTGGCAGGAAATAAGCCGGCCCTGTAGGCAGCAGCATGAAGCTCCCTTTCATCTGCTGGTGCTACAGAGCATAGAGTAAGGCCCACCATCAGCAGGAGCAGCTGCATGGCTGCCTGTGCACTCCAGGACTTCCTGCGGTATGTATATCCTGAACAAGCTGACACCCCACCTAACCTGCACAAAGACCCATCCATGCATGGCTTGATTGTATTGTTGTGTTTGGACTTCATGGATGCATGGTACAGATTTCTATGATTAGTCAGCTGGCTGTGCTTGATTCATTCTGAGGAAGCCTTGTCAGGAGAGAGAATGTTATCAGAGTGGGAAGCACTTACCTCAGAATCTACAGCAGGAGGATAACAGGGCTCCCAAGTTCTTAACCTTTCCCTTTCCATGTTCAGGATCTGTTTCAACAAACCAGTCACAGCATATACCCTTCCCTCCCAGAACTCCCAGCTCCAAACACAGATACCAGGTCTTCTCCATATATACTCAACCCTGCCCCCAGTCCACATCTCCCAAAGAGCTCAGGTCTGCTCTCTCCCCACCACAATATGCCTCCTGTGCCCTGTTTTTCCTGCAAGCTTAGGACACCCCTATACACCTCCCCAACTCTGCAGGTCCTCACTGCAGCTCCCATACCAACAGTGCTGTGGCTTCTAGAAAGCCTCCCAATTTAACTTTCCTTTTTTCAAAGATGCTCATGTCTCTCAGTTCTGGCTCTAAGAGTTGGAACTCAGGACAAACTGAAGTCTCCCATGGGTTCCCACCTCTCATTGATCCTCTTTTCTGTGCCACAACACAGTGAAAATGCACTGCCTTGATGCTGTGCACATGTGGAGCTGTGTGTGTGTGCTGTGTATAAGACTAAGTGTGTATGCTTAATCATTTAAGCACAAAGCTAGAGGTGTGTGAGTCTGCACACATGCATCTGTGTCTGGGAGTACATGTGTTCCTGTCTTTGAATTTTGGTGCATCTGCCTGTGTGAGGTTAAGTGCATGCTATGTGCCAGGGTATGTGTCTCTATCTTTATGTATAAAACATGCATATTTCTGTGTGTATCTGTGCTTATATTTGTACCTGAGTGTGTCAGTGTGTGAACCTAAGGAATTGGGAGCATGTTTTCTATGTGTGGCTGTGCACCACTTTTTCTCTGTGTGCATCTTTATTATCTATGTGTAGTTATGGGTTGGTCTGTGAGAATCCAAATATGTGTCTCTGTATGGATGTGGCTAAGTATGTGAGAGTTTCCTGAATGTTAAAGGCTTAAACATTTAACCACAAAGCTAGAGGCACTGTGTTACAAAAACTAGAACCTTTGACACCGTGGACTCAATGGACAATGATGGACACCATTGGAGTCCCACTCTGAGTCTTTCCCAAGCACTCTGCTTCCTGATCCACCCAACTGTGTCAAGACCTGATAGGCACAGACAGAACACATTCACCTGTCTTGCCTCCTCATATGGCACATCATATCTCCTGAAGCATGAGCCAGCATCCATCCTTCCTCCATGAGTTGTTCCTACTGTGTACAATTACAACTAAAGAAACTAAAAGAGGAAATTGGTACTGATAGGTGGGGTCGCTGATGTAAGAAGTCTGAACATATGGGTCCCAGGCCTTGGAATGACTATGTGAGAAATTAGGAAGGGATTGAAGCTGCAGGCTAATAAAGCCCTGCAGGAGCTGTATCTGGATCTCAAGGGCACATTTCAGGGAATTCTGAGTGGAAATAACAAGGTTGTGGAATTCCAGAGAGCAGAGAGGATGCAATGGGGAGCTGGAGGATGTTGTACCACGGTAGAGGATCTAGCTGCTTCTGTTGATATTTCACTGAGGCTGAACTCAACAGTTATGGGCTCACTTGTCTGGTGGAGATTTCAGAACTCAGTGTCAGGTGTGGACACCGGGCATGGATGTTCCAGGCTCTTCCATGTTGTGGATAATATCAACTTTCAAGCTGGGCCAACTCTCCAGTTAACCCATTTCACTATGGTGGCCTTGACCTGAATTACCACATTTGAGGGAAGTCAATGTCTTGTTTACACACTTTAACAGCCTTTCTCTGCTAGTTGTGCTAGAGACAACAAACTGATTAGAGATTTCTGTGTGGCAGTTAACTATGATACTGAAAACATGGGATATCATAATAGGAACAATAGACTCCAAAGACATGAGGTTGTCAGTCACCTTCTCTCCTTAGCTTTAAAGAGAGAGTACTGCTCTCTCCCCTCTTCTCTCTACTTCTCTCTCTACCTCTCTCTCTACCTCTTTACCCCCTTCTCTCTCTCTCTCTCTCTCTCTCTCTCTCTCTCTCTCTCTCTCTCTCTCTCTCCATGTGTGTCTCTGGAGATGGTCTCTGTAGCCCCCTATTAAACTTCTTAAGTGGATCTGTTAGGTGGTGTGATTCCATCCCTCTGTACAGTTCCACCTTTCCCCTCTAACCTCTGCTACTCACTTCTAATATTTGGCACCCAATGTTGGGGAGGCCCTTCTGGTGGCAAAAAGGGGTGATCCTTATCATATTGTTCAATAAGAGCCACTAGAAGCCTCTCTTTCCATCATGGACCCACCCATTCACCCACTTACAGATCCACTCCTGAAACAGCATGCACAGTCCGGGCAGGTCCAGACCAGAGCCAGGGAGCCAGCCTCAGCAGACCGAGCCTGCAAAACTGGACTGATAGAACTCAGCCACGACAGTCCCTACAGCCAGGCAGGGACTCCCATGCTTGTGGGAGAAGCTGGACTGCCCTGAGCAGCCTGGAAGGGGGTCTGGATTGTGGCCATATCTCAGCAGGACTGAACCACCAGGGGTGCACAGTCTAGACTGGTCCACTATCTGGATGGGTCAGGGTGGGAACTTGACTGTGGGCCACGGCGGTCTGGGCCTGGACAGTTGGGCAGCTAAAGCTTGGCCAGGACAGTCCCTATGACCTGGCAGTGACTCCCATGCTGGTGCGAGAAGCTGAACTGCCCTGAGGGGTCTGTAAGGGGTCTGAATTGCAGCCACAACTCAGTGGGACTGACTGCCAAAAGTGGGCAATCTAGACTGGTCCACTATCTAGACTGTTCCTGACAGGAACCTGACTATGGGCCACAGTGATCTGGGCCTGGACAATTGGGCAGTTAAAACCAGGCCTGGCCAGTCCCCATGGCCTCTGGGGTCTCCCATACACTTGGGAGAGGCTGGACTGCCCCTGAGGAATCAGGAAAGAAAATTAAACAGAGGGCCCCAACACAGCTGGTCTGAATCCCCTGCAATAGCATGAACAGGATCAGGCAGAAGCCTACCCCTGCTGACCCAGCCTGGAGCGTAAGGTGTAGAACAAAGTCTCCTGTAGCAAAATTCAGGTCACCTGCCAGTTCCAGGGCAGAATTTCCTGATCCCCACAGGCAAGGAGACATGACCTATAATCACTCACCAATTATCCACTCTCAACGACCAGTAAAGGATGCCAGAAGCTACCACCCAACATCATAAATAGCAAGATGACTAAAGGACAGAGTAAGAATGAAATCAACAAAACCAAAAACAACTCAGTATCTCCAGATCCAAGCTATCCCAAAGAAAGCAAACCTGAGAACTCAAACGCAATCAAAATACAAGAAAATTACCTCAGATCCTTAATAATGAAGATGATAATGGAGGAAACTAATAGAATCTGTAATCAAATGCAGGAAGACGCAGCCAAACAGATGGAAGACATAAAAAAGGCCTATAGAGAGCCACTGGAAAAAAATTCAGGAAAATACAAACAACCATATGAAGGAAATCAATAAAACAGTTCAAGATCTGAAGATGAAAATGGAAATAGTAGGGCTGGAGAGATGGCTCAGCGGTTAAGAGCACTGTCTGCTCTTCCAGAGGTTCTGAGTTCAATTCCCAGCAACCACATAGTGGCTCACAACCATCTGTAATGTGACCTAATGCCCTCTTCCTTCAGCATACAGGTATCTATGCAAATAGAGCACTCATATACAATAAATAAATCTTCAAAAAAAATTTTTTAAAAAGAAAATGGAAACAGCAATAATGGCACAGGCAGAAGAAAATGGGATCGAGAGGACTTAGAGAAGAAAGCAAGCAACATAGAGCTGACCTTCTGTAACAGAATCCAAGAAATGGAGGAACAAATCTCGGGACTTGACGATACAACCATAGAATTCAAAACAACCATCAAAGAAAATGCTAAATCTGAAAATTTCTTGACACAAAACATCCAAGAAATCAAGGACACCATGAGAATAATAGGCATTGAGGAAAAAGAAAATGCCTGACTCTAAGGCCCAGAAAATATCTTCAACAAAATCATAGAAGAAAATTTCCCCAATTTGAAGAGGATGTATATAAATATACAAGAGGCTTACAGAACACCAAATAGAATAGACCAGAAAAGAAAATCTTCTCACCACATAATAATAAAAACACAAAATATACAGAACAAAGAAAAATATTAAAAATTGCAAGAGAAAAAGGCAAAATAACATACAATGACAAACCTATCAGAATTACACCCGACTTCTCAGCAGAGACCATAAAAGCCAGAAGGGCCTGGACAGATGTCCTGCAAACCCTAAGATACCACAGATGCCAGTCCAGACTACTATACCCAGTGAAACTGGGTCCCAAGGCGGACCTCCTCCCCCACTATGTAGTCATAGGATATCAAGTCTCATCTTGGTAACCTGCTTATTCTTTCTTTTAGTGCCATCAGGCCTCCTCACTAAGGAGAGGTGGTCAAATATGGGGCATCAGAATTCATGCCAGAGTCAGTCCCTCTCTCCACATAATTCTGGAGAATGTCTTGTCCATTAGCTAGAACAGAGTAGGGGTTTGATGTTTACTACTTGTATTCTCCTTGGTTAGTGTAATAGTTTGAGCAGACCCCCCTGGGCCCCAATCCACCATCATGATGTTCTTCTTGTAGGTTTCTAGGACCCTCTTTATCCTTCTATTTCCCCCATCTCCTATATTTCTCATACCTAGAGTCCCAGTAGGATGTCCTCACATCTATCCCAATCTCCTGGTAAATGAAGACTTTCATGGGATGTGCCTTTTGGGCTAGTGACCAATTATAAGTGAGTATATACCATGTGAGTCTTTCTGCTTCTGGGTTAACTCACTCAGTATGATCATTTCTAGTTCCATCCATTTGTACAACCACTTTGGAAATATATCTGGTGTTCTCTCAGAAAACAAGGAATAGGGCTTCCTCAAGACCCAGCTATTCCACTCCTTGGAATATACCCAGAAAATGGTCCACCACACAACAAGGACATATGCTCAACCATGTTCATAGCATCCTTATTTATAACAGCCAGAACCTGGAAACAGTCTAAATGTCCCTTAGTTGAAGAATGGATAAAGAAACTGAAGTACATTTACACTATGGAATACTACTCAGCTATTAAAAACAAGGAAATCCTGAAATTTGTGGCTATTGTATGTTACTTGGCCTTTTCCCCTTGCTGCATTTAGTACTTTTTTTCTTTGTTCTGTATATTTAGTGTTTTGGTTATGTGACAGGAGGACTTTCTTTTTAGTCTACTCGATTTGATGTTCTATAGGCCTTTTGTGTGTTTATAGACATCTCTTTCTTTAAATTGGAGAACTTTTCTTGTATGATTTTGTTGAAAATAATTTTTGGGCCTTGGAATCAAGCATCTTCTCTTTCTCAATTCCCATTAGCCTTAGGTTTCATCTTTTCATAGTGTCCTTGAGTTCTTGGATGTCTTGTGTCAGGAACTTCTTAGATTTACCATTAGCTATTGTTACAAAATACTGGCTCATAAGATTAAACAGGAAAACTGCTACATTCCATCTTTAAACTCTCATTGGCCTTAAGAGTGAGTCAATGATAGGCTGCAAGTAGTACATGCCTATGCTCCCTGAGGGAACCAGGGTGCAGGTCCAGAGCAGGCCCTTGTAGAACATGACTGAAGATCACTGACACAGGGATTAGATTAGGAGTAGTCTCCCAGCTCCAGCATATCATGAAGGCTTTGGAACTTGATGAAGGAGGAAGGGAGGAAGATTTTGTCACTCCTAACCTCAGCAGCACCCAGGCTCCTTGTGGAAGACTCACTGGCTGCATACTCACACCTGAGGTTTCTATTTCTGGTAGGGATTCAGACTAGAGAGAGACTATGACTTCCTTATTAGCACTCTCTAACCAATGAAGATGCATGCACTCCACTGAAATTTTTACTCTCCCACAGCAAACAAAATCGCTCTTGTCTCCTTATCTATACTTTTACTCCATTTATTAAATTAAGGGCATAAAAGAATTCAGAAGAGAATAGAGGGTGGCCTTCACCTACTCACTGCTTCAAAGGGTCTATGCACACCAGAGAAAGAACACATGACTCACCAAAATAAAAAATAGTGTCAACATGGTGAACCATATTGTTTACTGTGATTGCTTATACAGAGGGTTAAGGTTACTTACAGGAGCATTCATGCCTCCAGGCAGGTGCACTCCTCACAGCCTGCTCAAATGTGGGTGTAATTCATGAATTCTGTAACACCTGAGTCCTATGCATTACTGTACCTCGTCTCAAGCAGACCTCCCCTCTACTATCCTCTCCTCGTAGTTCCTACAATTTAAAAGATCTTGTTGAAGCAGACGTAAGAAAAATGAGACAGAAAGATAGACAGACTCAAACTCAAAAGACTAAAATTGATTTTTTTTTGATGCAGTGAGAGACATCAACCTTCCCAAGGAATGAAGGTTGAGCTCACCTAGAGGAGCTGGGTGACCAGTATATACACATGGTCACACATGTGGCTGGCTACAAGGAAGTTACTTCTAATTTCCTGTGGTTTGACTGAAAGCAGGGTGGGTTGTTTTTAATATCATGTACATATTATTTTTTGAGCTGAAGCAATCAGACTGAGGCTAAGGCATTATTTATGGCTAGTGTCTGCTTGTCCTACAGCCTGACTCAATTCATTATGTCTTTCAGACTCTAATAGACCACAGACACCATACCAGACAACTATACCCAGCAAAACCTTCAATCACCATCAATGGAGAAAACAAGACATTCCATGAAAAGTCAATTTTTAAAAATATTCACAAATCCCACCATACAGAAGATACTAGAAGGAAAGCTATGAGCCAAAAAGGTTAAATACACCAAGAAAAACAGAAGAAATAAATAATCTCACACCATCAAAACCAAATGAATGGAAACATACAACAACAACAAATTTAGAAAATTAATAATCATTGGTAATTATTATCTATCCATATCAATGGACTTAATTCACCAATAAAAAGACACCAGCTACCACGATGGATGTCAAAGAAGAAACATCCTTCTGCTACATAAAATAAACAAACATCAACATCAAAGATAGACACCATCTCAGAGTAAAAAGTGGGAAAAAGATTTTCCAAGGAAAATGGATCCAAGAACAGAGCTGGTGTAGCCACTGCCATAACTACCAAAATAGAGTTCAAACAAAAATTAATCAAAATAGATGGAGTAGGACACTTAATTGTTCATCAAAAGAAAAATCCACCAAAAAGAGATGTCAATTCAGACCCCAAAGACAAGGGCACTGGCATTTGTAAAGGAAATATTACTAAAGTTTAAATCACAAATTGAAACCCATACATTACAAATGAGAGAATCTAATAGTCCACTCTCATGAATAGACAGCTCATCCAGAAAAAAAAACCTAAACAGATATAATGGAGCTAGAAATATATTGTGTCTCAAATGGACCCACCAGATATGATGGAGTGTCTTTTGGGTTTATACACAAAAGTGGTATGGCTGGGTTTTCAGCTATTTCCAATCTTCTGAGAAACTGCCTGATTGATTTCCAACGTGGTTGTACATGTTATGATGGGTGTAAGATGAAATCTCAGAGTCCTTTGCATTTCCCTTATGTCTAAGGATGTTGAACATTTCTTTAAGTGTTTCTCTACCATCAGTAATTCCTCTGTTGAGAATTCTCTGTTTAGCTCTGTAACCCATCTTTAATTGGGCTATTTGTCTAAGTTTGTTGAAAATATTTCCTGGTCCCTGGAGCTGGGACTCTTTTTTTTTTTTTTTGTCCCTATTGTTCTTAGATTGGGTCATTTTATTGTATCCCAGAGTTCCTGGATATTTTGTGTCAGAAACATTTTAGATTTACCATTTTCTGTCACTGATGTATCAATTTCTTCTATTGTATCTCCTACTCTTGAGAATCTCTCTTCCATCTCTTGTAATCTGTTGGTGGCACTTTCATCTGTTGTTCCTGTCCTCTTCCCTAGGTTTTATGTCTTCAGGATTTCCCCAGTTTATGCTTTTCTTATTGCTCTACTTCCATTTCTAGGTCTTGAACACTTTTATCCATTTCCTTAACCTGTTTGTGTTTTCTTATATTTCTTTTAAAGTGTTTTCTTTATATTTCTTATATTTCATTTCCTCTTGAAAGACCTCTGCCTTCTTTATTGTGCTTTCCTCTATTTCTTTAAGGGATTTATTCATTTCTACTTTAAATGCTTCTATCATCATTATAAGATTGGATTTAATTTCATTTTCTAGTGCTTAAGTTGTTTTAGGGTATCCAGGGATTGCTTTTGTAGAAAAGTTGTTTTCTGAGAATGTCATATTGCACTGGGTCTTTTGAGTTCTGTTTTTATGCTGGACCTTAGCCATCTGATTATTGCTGCATGTTTCTGGTAGAGCAAGTATTCAAAAGACAGTTGAGTGTGTCCCAGGGGTTCAACCAGGGCAGAGGATATGGGCAGGAGAAGATTTAATCTGCATGTTCCTTTATATGCCAGCTTGGTGAACATGGGTAGAATGGTAGACTGAGAATCCAGGTCAGGGTATGGCATGCATCTCAGGGCAGTGGATTGTTTCTCAGGTGATCCAGCACAGGCAGGGGACCTGGATGCTCCTGCGCTGGTGAGTGCAGTTAGAGTGGTAGGCTGACTGTGGAAGCCAGGGAACAGAAATTGACCCAGGACATCCAAGCATGTCCAAGGGAATTTTACATGAACAGGAACCCCTCCCCCAAATAGATACAGTTTGTGGGAAGACTGGAAACATCATTTTAAAAATCATTTTATAGTGTACTTTTACAAAATATCAGTTTTTTTATGACTCGGTGTTTCAAAATAGCTAAAGCCTAACAAAGTTAAGGAAGACATGTTATTAGTCATACACCTTTAAGCCACATTTGGTTAATGTGTTAACCACTATAACATTAAGACTTTAAACATGGCACGCTGTAGCAAATTAATAGTTTCTGCATATAGATTTTCAACTATAATTTTTTGTTGTAGATTCTAAGTCAACAAGAACTAAGAATGTGGATGAGTACAGAGAGATCTAGAAGTCCATAATTACATTTAGCCATTTTAATAATTGATTTAAAATAAATACTATTAGACATAGCAGTAAGAAATTCACCATCTGATGTAAGATATTTTTCTAAGGGGAGGTATTAGGCAATATTTGCGGTCTTTACTCAGTATGTATCGCAGGGTTTTTTTGTTGTTGTTGTTGTTGCATAGGTTGATTTCCTCCCCACTTTTAGTTTTTAGAGTGTATACCAAGAAAATCTTGAGGTCCCATATGATTAGCATCTAATCAAATACAACCAGCTTGATGAAGTGACTGAACACTCAGGTGAAGGTCCAATGACCTTGTCTGTGTCTTCCTTATTTAAAGAAGTGTTAACAAGTCTAGCTGTAATTATTGTAAGAAAGCACAGCTGGAGTTCTGAAGTGGCCAGTTTTCAGCTTAGAAGGCACAGTGCATTATTACTTTAATAAAAGCAGGTTGAATGCAAATTACACGCATAGAGTGACACAGTGGATCAATGTTACATGTGTACACATTGTTAATACAATAGGCCTTGTAACTTTGAGGGTTAAAATTGTAGAAAATATAAGATAGCCTTTATAACTTCTGTATTATGTAAAGTTGGATTTTTAGTATAATTATTATCAAATTTATGTTTGCATAACCTGACAGAACTTAGCTGAGGGAATGCTGCTGAAACTGTGGGGACATGCCAGCCATCCCTGACCTCCTGGCACTGTGCTAAAGCCTGCCCAGATATGAACTGCTCCATCCAAGTTACTCAAGCAGTGAAATCTAATAATTTCCACAGGTCCCTGTGATGACTAGAGGAACTTAATATGAAGCCAGGCATTCTTTGAAGGCCATGGTCCTTTTGTTCTGGGAGATCCTGCAGGTGAGATAAAAAAAAAAGAATGATGGGCTGTGAGGTACTAACAGCTGCCTTTGGTCTTATACAGCCTTCTTATTGCTACAGGAAAGGCATGGAATGGTCTTTTTATCACTATATAGTGGGAGAGTAAAAAAACAACTGAGGGAAGGAAAACAATTTCCCTGGCCAGCTGTGGATTCCAAGGATAGTTCTAATACATATCTTTCTCATGTCAACTTTAAAACATCATCATCATCATCACCATCATCCTTACCACATGGCATGCTGTTGGCGCTAAGGCTTCTGCCCCAGTAAGAATAAATTCATTTAAACTGAATTTGATTTGAGCCTAAGTCTTTGAGCTCTCCCAGTAGTTTCGAACAGCACAACAAAACTATGATGTTGGAGTTACTATTGAGAGATTTTGCATTGAAGACCCCTTTTATCCTGTATATGTATGAGCACCCTGTTATCTGGTTTTATTAGACACCTTTATGCTATGACATAAACAATAGTAGTCTCTATGAAAAATAGTTTACCTCTTATTTTAGTAAATAATGACATTTTGGCTGGGTTTTCAAGGAAGTAATACAGCCTGTGATGATTTATTTACTATTATCCATGCTCAAAGGACATGTGAATCTCTGTCAGGCAGGACTCTGTGATCTACATATCCCAAATGAGTCCATGTGAGTCTGCATGTAGGACAGACAAGCTAAAAAGCCTAACAACTAACTGAAAATTAGAGGCAAAAGCAAGAGTGCCCAGGCTTGGTACAGGAAAGGTAGCAGCAAACAGAAGACATATGGTAAAGAAATCCAAATAGCAAAAATAACTATACTATGTCATTTAGGGGAAGCAAGCTTTGAGGCTCCCATAAAAAACAGCAGGCATCAGGGCACTGTGTGTTCTCTCTCCAGTTTCTTTTCCAGCTATATTAGGGTCCAGCTCTAGGCTGAGATGTAAGTAGAAGCTGAATGGCAGATATGAAAAGGGATGAAATGAACGGGGGCGCAGGTACCACTACATGGGTTAGGGGTTCAAACCCTTTGTTGATCTTTTGAGAAAATTTGCCAAGATGGAAAGTTCCAAATTAGGGCGAGCAATGCCATTACTGGAGTACTATCGGCAGATTTGAGTGAATAGTTGAATGAGTTTAGTGGGCTGGAGCTTGCTAAGACAGGGCTTTCACAGCCCGATTTTTGAAATTTGGTTTAAATTTTAAATGACAAAAGGACTGGAGGAATGTCTTAGCCTGCTTCCTGATGCATGCATGACCTAGGTTTGGGAAAGAAGATAAAAAGCTCCAGTGTTAAGATATGGCAGGGAAGCTGGGCGTGGTAGCCCATACCTTTAATCCCAGCACTTGGGAGGCAGAGGCGGGTGGATTGCTGTGAGTTCGAGGCCAGCCTGGTCTACAAAGTGAGTCTAGGACAGCCAAGGCTACACAGAGAAACCTTGTCTCGAAAAACAAAAAAAATAAAATAACAAAGATATGGCAGGGGAGTCACAGAGTCAATCAAAACTTGGAAGTTTCTGGAACCTCCAAGACTTTGTGATCAGAAGTGAGAAGCTCCAGGAGATTCTGGGGTCTGGTCAGGGGACCGCTGAGATATATAAGGATGTATGGTTCCCTCATCCTACAGAACTTGTGTGGGTGAACGGTTGTAGGTACCCATGTTTATTTACTGAGCCAAAGTTACCTGATATGGCTGTGAGGAATTAAATCAGGCCAGTTGGAGGGTTCACAGCATAGCTGAATCTATGACAATTTTATTGAGACCCATCAGACCTTTTATACCTTTATCAGAAATGGAACATAATGGCAATTTCCAGAATCAATGCAATTATTGCCAGATTACAATGTTTTTCATGTTATACAGAGTACTCAAAATTAATGTCTGAAACCGATTATCCTGTGAAGGTTGCATGATTTTTTTTATGACTAAGGGAGCATACAGAGAAACACAGAGAACCCTGAATGTATCACTGCCTGAGAGAGAGCATAAGTCTCTCAGATAGTGAAAGACACATTGTGCCCCAGGAGCCATGAACTCTAACCTAAAAAACCTACAGCACATACCTCTCAAGGAATGTAGTCAAAGTCAGCTCAATGGTTCCCTGAAGATGGTGGGGAAAAAAAAGAATAAAAAAGTGAGGATGTAACTCTTCTTTGGTAAAGATAAAAGGGAGAACATAGACAGAGGCAGAGAACTGATCCAGGCCTTATATGGAGATGGGGGATAGGAAGAGCAGGAGACAAGGAGAGCAAGATGCCAGGAGGGCAAATGGTAGACCAAAAAGGGTGTGCAAAGAAAATGGCTGGATCATATAGAAAGAATACCCGGGAAAAGGAAAGTCCAGTACCAGGACTGGAGAAGTTTAGGTTAAGGGGCTGGTTACATCAGCTATACCCTGTAGCAAGTGAGGATGAAGGGATGCCAGGAGAACCTGGCAGAGGGTCCACTTTGATATGTTAAGTAGGGATCACACTTAGCCATTTGTCCCACCTTTGAGACCTAACAGATGGCAGCAATCAAACCACAAAAGGCCACTCAGCCTGGAAATCAGAGTCTGAAATGAGTTTACAGGAACGGCCAGAGTCTGATGATGGGACAGACCCAGAGGGAAGCTGAGAATATTGGGATCAAGCAGGTTTACAGTGGGTCAGAGGAGAGGACATCCTATTGAAACTTTAGGCGAGAGTAGCATGGAAGAATGGGGAAATAGTAGGACCCACAGGGTCCTGGAAACCTACAAGAAGAACTTTATAACAGGCAGATCTGGGTCCTGGGGTCCTCCTCAAACTAAGGCACCAGCCAAGGAGAAATAGGCAGTAAACTTTGAACCCCTACCAAGACCTAGCCGACGAACACGATATTCTCCACCGTTGAGTGGAGAGTGAGATCTGACTCTCACGTGAACTCTGGTGCCCCTTTTCTGACCACATTCCCTGGATGGGGAGGCCTGGTGGCACTCAGAGGAAGGATAGCAAGTTACCAAGAAGAGACTCGATAATCTTAGAGCATATATAGGGGGTAGAAGTCTCCCTCAATCACAGACATAGGGGAGAGGAGAAGGGGGGAAACAGGGGAAGGGCTAACAATCAAGATGTAATATGAATAAATTAATAAAAAATGGTAAAAAAAAAAAAAAACAAAGAGCATCAATAAATTCCCAAGAGCCTGGTTTTCATGCATGATAATTGACTGCTCAAGGAGAGAGAGATCACAAAAGACCAGCCCTCTTCGTCTGCCTGTCTCTCTCTGTGTCTTTCTGTCTCTCTGTGTGTCTCTCTGTCTGTGTCTGTGTCTGTGTCTGTGTCTGTGTCTGTGTCTGTGTCTGTGTCTGTGTCTGTGTCTGTGTCTCTCTCTCTCTCTCTCTCTCTCTCTCTCTCTCTCTCTCTCTCTCTCTCTCTCTCTCTCCTGGTTTCATATATATACCCTCTCTGAGTACTCAAATTTAAAATACTTCCAGCTGGCAAAGTCCATGCCCCTCTCTGGGAATGTAAAAGGCAATTATCAGCTGTGAATAAACTAAGGCACTCCCATATCCCACACCTAGGACTAAAAGAAAAACATACTTGCCTAACATAAATGAGTTGTTAAAGAAACAAAAAAATCCCACTACATGACAACCAATTGAGATGCTAGATAAAGAGGCTTTAGTTGTGAACCATAATCAGACTAGGTTTTATATTTAATTTTACAAGGATCAATTACTAGATGTAGGTCTATATGCTGAATTTAGAACACAGATTCTGTTTAATAAGGTCAACTTAGAACAATGTCATAAATAGTTTACTGTTTCGCTTTATAGAGTTTAGAAAATTTTTAAAATATGCACCATACCATGGGTTTATATTGATAATGCTAATGGACTTTTTGCCTTAAATTCTGAGAAGAATGGTCCTGAGATTTCACCTTTATTAAAGCTGATGGCTATTGTGGAAATACCTTTACAGGCTGATTCTCACAATGCTTCCACACTGATATCCACTAGAATACAATGATAAATTAGGCTTTGTTACACAGAAATTGTTACAGATATATCTTAAAATCCTAGAGAACAAGCAGTTATGGAAAAATATAACAGGACTTTAAAGAAAATGTCCATAGAACAGAAGGTATGTATGGGATCTCCCAGGTGTACATTAGATAATTATGTGTTAACTTTAATTTTCCAATGTCAATGAGACAGATAACACAGCTGATGAAAAGCACTGGATTTTAGAAAGGGCTGTTGAATTATATCAGCCTATAGAAGTCCTAACTCCAGAATTAAAGAAAGGAAATTTGTTAAGTTGGGGGAGAGATTTTGCCCTTGTTTCAACAGGAGAAGAAAAGTTATAGATTCCATCCAAACCAGTTAAAATCAGATGTGACTAGGGGAGACCCACCTGAAGATCTTGGATGCAGACAAAAAGAAAGAAATGAAGAAGAGCAACAAACAAGTAATATATCTTGCTGATCCCTCAACATGTGAACAGCTCTGAGACATAAGAAAATGTCTCTGCATATCCAATAAATCTTTCTGGCTAAAGAGTCTTCAGGACTTCTCTTCACATGACATGGATGAAAATTTGTATGACACTTTGGCTATACAGTCCAGACTAATAAAGACAAATTAATTTCACCTGGTCAAACAAGTTGCTGAGAATCATCTTTAGCTAAATTGTACACACTATTCATTCCATACTTCTGTTTATGAAAAAATTGTATATTATCTGTATATATTATAAGTTTGTAGAACAAAAGGAGCAGACACTGATAAAGTTAAAGTGGCCCTGACAAGATTCTCCCTCAAGCATGTTGATAAGGATGCAGGGATGCTGAGACATTGTGACATATTTATTCCAGCATTCTGCTAGATCCAGCATCACAGACTGTCTTAGCTTCTGTTTCATCAGAACTTGATTCCAGGACATCTTGAACACAGCAGTTAATCCAGCCTTACAGACTGCTTCAACCAGGACTCCAGCCAAGCCCTGCAATTTCCTGTCACACAGCGCCTGGACAGCAAGAGAAACCACTAGCTCTCCCAGGATTTGGCCTTTATCTAAATTTTCTTAGTATCCCCAAAAGAGAATTACACCCCATTCCCAAATTGTGGGATGGATGGTTTTGGGCCATTTAGTGGAAGATGATGAGTGTTTGTCATCATTAAAAAGGGGGTTGGTTACAAGTTGTTGATGGCCATGGTCAAGGAGGAAACAAAATAAAGTAGGATAGATTCAAGGAACTATTTTTCTATTTTATTTTTCCTCCTTTTCCTTACCTTTTCCTCCCTTTTCCCTTTAACACTACTTAAGAGAGAAAAAGATGACAAGAAAAAGAGAGAGGATATAGGAATAATATAGGAACAGTAGGATAAAAATGGCAGATTATTAAAATGTATTCTACTTTTAGACTAAAGAGCATTAACAAGCAAACTATTTTATATTTGTACAGACTGTATATTAATACAGATTTATGATTTTATTTTTGCTATAATATACTATGTACATAAGTTTTGATTCTTGTATAAGTTATTGTACCTATGCAATTCATTTAATAATGCAATGTGAAGTTCTAGCCCTTTTGAAAGCTGCTATTACAAACTGTTTGGGATAATTAAGTAATAAAAGTCAGTCATTCAAACTCATGTTCATGTTATATACTGGCACAGAAATATGTATTCTAGGTTGAACAGACACTAATAGCTAGAAACAAGCAATGTTTGCCCATTCAGATATACTATAGACAGATGGTATTCAAAAACCTCAGAGAGCTACAGAATATGGCATTTACAGATGTTTTATTTTAAAGGGGGGCTTTTGACATTGAGACATGTCAGCACCTGGCAGCACACCCATTCTACTTTAAATATGATAGACATCAAAACTGTCCTTGTTTCAATTGCAGACAGCATGCTGTACAAGCTGTGGACAAGCAGGACATGTGAGAAATTAATTGCTGAGCTTTGCCAAGACAAAATAGGTGGCTCTTCATAATTTCTGCTAGAAATCTGTCAGTTCTTTGGGGCCAGAGGCTGAAGGTGATGGCCCAACTTTGCAGAGAAAATTTGGGCAACTGTATAGGAAGCCAACTGTCTATGTCATTTCTATAGGTTTGGAAGCTGTTTGCTCTGCACTTCTGGTCTACTCAGGCAATATTTATATTTATCAGGTCTCTGATAGGGTTGAAGACTAGATAATTATAGTCTCACATATGAGTTTAAGTTGTGAAGTATCTAAGAAAGTGTTTTAGAGTCTAAGGAGGTGTTTTAATGTTAGTACTTACAAATTGTAAAAACTAGAGGAGGTTAAGTCTTAGATGTTAATAGAAAGTGATTTAGGTACAGAATTTTAGACTCATCAAGATAGATAATGGAATACTTTCTCCAAGGCTAACAACCACAAGTGGACTGGACATTGTGAATTTAATTCTTACCTGATAGTTTTTTATAACTGTTCTTATTGTATATAGTTTATTGATGTTACAGAAAAGCCATTTCTTGGACTAAAAGGGGGAAATGTAGAGGTCATCTTCATTCACATTGCATTAAGGTATGTCTCTCTATATTCAAGTATTAACTGCTGAATTGGCAGTGCGATAAACACTAACAGATTCTGGGATTATCATTGCTATTGAGGAATCTCCTGTCTTGATGCTGTGTGAAAATTACTCCCCAGTTATCTCTGATTGTTAATAAAGAAGCTAAAGAGTCTGCCTGGGCAAAGGAGACTTCCATTCCCAGTCAAGGGCTCCTAGGGAAGGAAGGAAGGAAGGGAGGGAGGGAGGGAGGGAGGAAAGAGAGAGGGAGGAAGAAGGTCACCAAGCCACGAGGAGTTTCCATGAGGACAAATCTGTAGCAGGAGCAGCCTAGGTGAGACTACATGAGAAGTATCATGAGGCACACATGGCTGGGAAGCAGGCCAAACTAGCATATTCAGGTTAGAATAGATTAATATCTGCTAAGTTATGGTGCTTGAAGCTTATTAATAAATGTAACAGGTCTCCATCTCGTTATGTGGAAGCTAGAGCAGGCATAGAGAAGCCATACTTCCAACAGTAGTGTGTCTCCATAGGAGCTTTTGTGACCTGAACAGCCTCTGAGGTTTGGGATGCCAACATTGCTTCTGGGTTTCCAAGCACCTGTGTGACTTCTGGGCCCCTGGGTACCTGTGTGGTCTCTGGGGTTCCTAGTATGGCATGGCTCCCAGCAAAGCAGAAGTCCTCTGATGAAGCTGTGGGCCATGATATGGAATTCAGGGTTCAGTTTGTGACTGTTGGGTGGGCTTTGAGGAGTGGTAGGGGAGGACTTACCTGAGGTCCCTAGTACCAGAATGGCTTCTAAGAATCACAAGTCTCCTGCCAATGGTCTAGACTAGAACATGGAGTCTAGGAGAAGGGTGAAGTTTGTGACTTTTGATCAGGAACTAATGATCAGGAATCAATTATTTAGTTGAATGAGGTATTACTTGGTGTTCAGAATGCCAGTGTGGACTCTAGGAAGGCAGCCAGAATTGTCCAGCTTTCATTCTCATAGCATCCCAGTGGTAGCATTGCTCACAGTGCCTGGACAATTTGATTTGAACAACCAATTAATAAAATACAAAAAAGGCTTTTCTACAGGCAAATCTTGTTGGGCATTTTCTCTGTTGAAATTCCTTCTTACCAGATGGCTCTAACCCGTGTCAATTAGAGATCAAATTAGCTCAAACAAGATATATCCAAACTTCCTGAGAAGTAGTCTGATGCAAACAACAGTAACACCTGAAATATCGCCTGCAATGTGTGTAGTAGAGACTGACTCTCAAAACAGGATTTTTTTTCTTTTTAGATTAATTTCTTATATATTTATAAGTCTTTTTCCTACATGTATATATGTAATCCATATTGTTGCCCAGTACATGAGGAGTTCAGAAGAAGGCATCAGATCCCTCTGGGACCAGAGTTGCAAACAGTTGTGTGCTGCTGTCTGTATACTGTGAATGGAGCCTAGGTTCTACACAAGAGCTGTATATTCTCTTAACAAATGAGTTATCTCTCCATTCCTTCGTTGATGATTTTAGAATCTGTGTTTCCATAACTGATAGCTCAGTTATGGAATAAACTCAGTTTGAAGCATAATTGGATCAGTACAATATAAATAGATTCACAACATTTGAAGTCGCTGCTGATTGACACTCTTTGTCCTCTCGAAGTTTTTGGAGGCAGTGCCTGTCACAATGATCATAGCTCCCAATTCTCATGCCTACATAATTCTTTTCTGTGTTTCCAGTGACACAGTCTGGTAAGTCCCACAAGTGTGGTTTTTAACTACAGTTAGTTAAGGCAGTTTCTCATTGGATTAAAGCATCCTGATGTGGAGGTGCCCACCTATAATCTCAGCACTTGAAAGGCAGAGATAGAAGGATCAGAAGTTCAATATTAGCCTCCGATGCTTACTGAGCCTGGGGGATAACCTCCAATGTTAGCCTCTGATGTATACTGAGCCTGGGGGCTAACCTCTGCTGCACTAGCTTCTGTTTTTAAAAACAAACAACAATGTTAACATTTGAAGTATGAAAATTCTATGTTGTGTCAATAAATTGGTGTGGGAAAATAATTTGACAAAATTCTGGGTAAAACTTGTTGGGAAGAGAGTCTCTCCTTTATGTTAGTAAGGAGCTTCTACAAAAGATCTGTAGTTGGTGCCGCTGCTACTGTTTAGTACTGTGCTTTCTGTAGCAGTAAGGACAAGTAAATGTGTCCACTCTCCCTATGTACAGGTGATACAATGCAGAGAGTTCCAACTATAGACTTAGAATTAAAAGGAAATTATATACAGATTTACATGAAGAAATAATATCCTATATGGGAATGGCATGATTTTCCCTGTGGAAAGATCCAATGAGCCTAAAAACAAAACCAGAACTGACAAGTGGCTTGACTAACATTTCTGGTTGTAACACATTCCTCATCATAGTGGAACCAGCCACGTGGAAGAGATCCTGGAACAAAATTATTTCCTCCACTGACCTCTGGCAACTCTCAATTAGTGTCGTTAGCTCTCCTTACACTTGGGTTGTGGTGTTTATTTTAGTCACTATCTCTGCTCAGTCTACTATGTGCTCTGTTTCCTGATCACTTAATTATATATTATTACAATAGTGGCACATGCCATGAGGAAGCAGCAAATGGTACATGGTGGCCAGCAACTATGGGCAGGAGAGGTTGTAGGTTACACGGAATTAGTCAGCTACACAAGGAAGACATTTAAACACATAATTGAAAGTAGTAAAGGGGATGAGCCATTAATGAGTGAAATAGAAGAAGACTCCAGGTGGAAGGAATGTTTCATGTGGCCAAGGAGCAGAGGTAGTCTAGCTATGACAGAAAGGGACTGGAGTGCAAGTAACATGAAGCAGATAGCAGGGAAGGGGCAAGAAAATGTCCATGGCCAGGTTAGAGAGAGAGTTGGGTGAACTGTGGTGATCTGTGACTCACAGTGGCACTTTAGCTTTTACACTGAGTAAAAAGGATATGTAGTAAGACTGTTCACACATGTGGATATACCTCACTGTTTTCAAAGGGGCAAAGAAAAGCATAGTAGATGGGTAGATAACAAGAGTCAGATGGAATTCATGCAGTGAAAATGGAACAGCAATCAATGAATAGGCCCCTCTTTCTCTAAAAACATAAGGGGATTATGAATTCCTTAAACAAACTAAGAGAGAGAGAGAGAGAGAGAGAGAGAGAGAGAGAGAGAGAGAGCGAACTCAGAGATTAACTCAGAGATGAAAGGAAAGCATCACAACAGACAGGAATCAAATTCAGAAAATCATTATGGAGGGACATTTTGACACTTTGGACTCAAAACATTGGGAAAATCTACCTTCTGAGTGACCTTTTCTAGATCTAACTATCTAACTGTAGATTTTTCCCCCAAAACAACACCTTCAAATATCTCAGTGTTTCCACTCATCAGGTAGGTACTCTCTATGAGGTGAACTCGTGTGTCTGCTGTCTTTTCTCATGATACCCCATTACTCTGTTATCTATATAGCCACAAAAAGTTCTTCCTAGGTGTGGCCTCTAGAACTGTCATCCATGTTTTACCCTTGGACTTCAAAGAGCGCTTGGCATCATCCAAGTGAAATCGCCTGCCTAGGTTCTCAGCAGTGAATGCTGGGGCCTAGAAGGGAGCAAAGAGACCCGGCCTCATGAGAAGCATTGTTAATTTCACATGGTCACTCTCCAGTCCCTTCATTGATCTTGGTGCCCTGTAGACAGACTATTACACAACATATTGATACAGTCTCCCAAAGGAAGAACAGCAGGTGCTCCTTAAGACTCAAAATTGCTAATTGCTTTTTTATACTTTCCAAAAAAATGTTTATTGATCCAGTTACATGCATGTAAAATGCACTGCATTAGACACAAACTTTCTGCTTCCTGTGAAGCTCTGTTCTTGAAGTATGAAAGTTGTAGCCCCATGAAATAGAATTGTGCAAACATGACATGCTTACTCAGCTTTGAGGGGACAGTTGGAGGAAGTCAGTAATTCTCCATGATCCTGAGCAACTACTGAGTCTAACCCCAACATACTCATGGTTTGCTCTTTCACTCTGGGACCTGGCTGGTTGCGCCAGAATAGGAGACACTGTGTTCCGGAATACCGTAGCTTAGTCAACACACATGGAACTTAATTCTGTATTAATATACAGTGTCCATGCTAAATGTAAAATAGTTGATTTGTTAATGCTCCTTAGCCTAAAACCAATTTAATAATCTTCCATTTTATTCTATTATTCCTAGTTCACCAACTACCTAGGGACACTACCTCCATCCTGTCCCACAAACAAGCCACACTGTGACCCAGCCTCCCAAGTGGCATTAGGGCTGCAATCCACAAGGATCCACATTTCACAATGAGAACATTCTGCCTTATAACATTCTCTGACATAGGAAAAACATCCAGTAAGTTTCCAGAGCAGAGAACTCAGCTTCTTAACCTGTCTGCTGGCTCCCAAGAGAAATCTCTTCAATAGCTACCAATTACTAAGGTTGAATCAAGATCAGATAAACAATAAATAGTCCTATATCCTTTAAGGAAATAGAGGTGATCATCAAAAATCTCTCAACAAAAAAAAGCCCAGGACCAGGTGGATTCAGCATAGAATTCTACCAGACCTTCAAAGAAGAGCAAATACCAATTCTCTTCAAACTATTCCACAAAGAATCTGAAGGAACATTGCCAAACTCATTCTATGAGGCCACATTCACCTTGATACGTAAACCACAGACTCAACAAAGAAAGAGAATTTCAGACCAATTTCTCTTATGAACACTGACATAAAAATGCTCAATGAAATACTCACAAACCGAATCCAATAAAACATAAAAAATATCATTCACCATGACCAAGTAGGCTTCATCCCAGGTATGCAGGGATGGTTTAATATGCAGAAATCCATCAATGTAATTCATCATATAAACAAACTGAAAGAAAAAAGACATGATCATCTCCTTAGATGCTGAAAAAGCATTTGACAAAATCCAAAACCCATTCATTTTTAAAGTCTTGGAGGATCATGGATACAAGGCACATGCCTAAACAAAATAAAGTCAATATACAGCAAAATATATAGCCAACATCAAACTAAATGGAGAGAAACTTAAGTCAATTCCACTGAAATCAGGGACAAGACAAGACTATCTACTCTCTCTGTATTTCTTCAATATAGTACTTGAAATCGTAGCTTTGAATCAAAGGGATTCAAAATGGAAAGAAAGAAGTCAAATTATCACTAAGTAACCCCAAAAATTCTACTGAGGAACTACATCTGATAAACATGTTCAGCAAAGTGTCCGGATACAAAATCAACTCAAAAAAAATCAGTAGCCCTCCTGTATACAAATGACAAACAGGCTGAGAAAGAAGATAGAAAAACTACACCCTTCACAATAGCCACAAATACTATAAAGTATCTTGCTGTAACTCTAACCAAGAAAATGAAAGACTTATATGAAAAAAGCTTCAAATCCCTGAAGAAAGAAATTGAAGAAGATTTCAGAAGATGGAAAGATTTCCTATGCTCATGGATCTGGAGAATCGACATAGTAAAGACATAGGCCAACTTACCTAAAGTAATCTACAGATACAAAGCAATTCTCACCAAAATACCTTCACAATTATTTGCAGACTTGAAAGACTAATTCTCAACTTCATATGGAAAAAGAAAAATTACTTAATAATTAATAAATTAATTAACAAATAGGACCTCATGAAACGGAAAAGCTTCTGTAAGGCAAAGACACTGTCAACAGAACAAACAAACAAACAAACTCAGAATAGCTAAAACAATCCTGTACAATAAAAGATCTTCTGGAGGAATCTCCATCCCAGATCTCAAGTTGTACTATACAGCAACAGTAATAAAAATGGCATGATACTGTCATAAAAATAGGCTGGTTGATCAATGGAATCCAGTCAAAGACCCAGAAATAAACCCACTTGATTTTTTAAACAAAGCAAAAACCATATAAGGGAAAAAAGATATCATCTTCAACAAATGGTGCTGGTCTAACTGGATGTCTACATGTAGAAAAATGCAAAGAGATCCACAAAACAAAAGTCCAAGTGGATTTAAGACCTCAACAGACATACTAAATCTGTTAGAAGAAAAAGTTGTGAAGAATTTTGAACTCATTGGCACATGAGACAACTTCCAGAAAAGAACACCAATAGCTCAATGGTATATACTAACTCTTAAGAGATATTAATCACTTAATACAGGATAACCACTCTACAATACAGAGACTGATGCACCAACCAAGGACCATGTATGACGTGGACCTAGACCCTCTGCTCAGATGGAGTAGATGGGCAGCACAGTCACCTTGTGGCTCCCACAATATGGGGAGTAGGGACTACTTCTGATATGGACTCTGGTCCCCCCAACTTTGACCACTTTCCCCCTGGCAGGGTGGCCTTGCCAGGCAACAGGAAAATGACACAGGGGAGGAAGGCTTCCCTTTCTGTGTACTAATGGAAGGAGGGAGTATGAGGAAGGGAGAGTGCGATAGGGAGGTGATGAAAGCAGGGACTACAATCAGGATGTAAAGAATTTAAACTACAGAACAAGCAGGTAACTTATATTGCTAATCCCACCACATGGGAACAGCTCTGGGACTGGCTGAGACATGAATGTCTATGCATAGACAATGCTTCTTGTTGGTCACAGAATCCCTGTGACTTATTATTAGATGCCATTCTTCATATGCCATGAATGAATATTTGCAGAAGTCTTTCTTCTGCTCATACAAAGACCAGCCTTAATTGTTCTGCACATCCCACACACCTCATACATTTATAATTTTAGGACTGTATAATGAAATTACATGTTTTCATAACAAAAGGACCAGACCCTGATGCTGGATCAGACCTGACATGATTCATTCCTCTCAGCATGCTGGATGCTGACATCCTGCATCCTTCATATTCCAGCCCCAGCACTTCAGTTGCTGTTCCTCATCAGAACAGGACAGCTCCCCCAGACAGCTTCAAAGAAAGCTTCTGATCCCAATTGGTCCAGCATTTCAGACTGTCCCACACAGGACTCCTCCTAAGGCTGGAATTTCCCAACATTTAGAAATGGGACCACAAATGCTATTCCTGCCTTGTTTAAGCATTTTCCCCAATTTTATGTAAACCCCTACAAAGGTATTATTCTCCCCCAAGTCAGCTGGAAGAAATCTTAAGAGAATGGTGCCTTATTTCCCCTAATGGGGTTGGGTAGGTTTTTGGTTGCTCTCTTGGGCTATAGATATCTATTTTCATTGGGAGTTGATTATAAGTTATTATTCTCTCTTATTCAGAGAGAAAATGAGGTTGGACTCAGGGATGCCTCACTTTTCCTTTATCTTTCTTTCATAGATGTGGAGATAGGCATTGAAAAGAAAGAAGGGGGAACACAAATATATAGGGATGATGGAACAAAAAGTAGATTACTGAAGCCACTCCTCAACTGAAGGCCTTAATTGTTACTCATAAGTAAAGTTATTTTTAATTCATTGGTATAGATTTTTGTATATTGATGCAAAATAAGTTTCATTTTGATACCTTCGTACAGAATTCAGCTTTAAGATTAGTCTTCACGCCGGGCTGTGCTGGCGCATGCCTTTAATCCCAGCACTCGGGAGGCAGAGGCAGGCAGATCGCTGTGAGTTCAAGGCCAGCCTGGTCTACAATGTGAGTCCAGGACGGCCAAGGCTACACAGAGAAACCCTGTCTTGAAAAAAAAATTAGTCTTCACACACATTATATATATTTCTACTCGAATATGAGGTATTGTGCCCATACAACTCAATTATAATACAAGGTTTACTTCCAATACTTTAGAAGTACTATTGCAGGCTGTTTAGGATAATTAATACAAATTAATTGTTAGTTGATCATAACTAGTCATGTTGATTCCTAGTCTATTTCTATCACAAGAATATACATGCTAGGTTTAACAGATAAATAGGATTCTATAGATAGATAAGGCAAAATATAGATAGGTCTTCAAAAACATCAGAGATCTACAGAATATGTCATTTAAAGATGTTCATATTAGTTTAAAGATTCTTTGGCTACAATACAGGTTAACTCCTGGCAACACCCAACCTACCTCAAAGGAGATGATGAGCATCAAAGAACCTCCTTATGGAGATGGCTTCTAATGTGGAAAACCAGCCACTGGACAAAATGTCATTTCTGCCACAGACAGAATTCTGCCTAAAAATGGGCAAGCTTGGATGCAGGCAGGGTAAAGAAGTCCTCAATAGTTCCTGCCTCATAAATATGTCTATCAGATATACTGGGCCAGAAGGCCAAAGATGATGCTCCAACATTATAGAGAGTTTTGGGTGATTGATCAGGCAGCAAACTGCCTCTGTCATCTTTTTCATTTTAGAAGCTGCTAACCTGTACTTCCAGTTTACTCAGGTAATTAAGTTTTATTCCTTCTCAAGTCTCTGATGGGGTTGACTACCAAATAGGTTAGTTTTACAATTAAGTTTAGTTGTTTAGGAGTTAAAATGTTTTTAGGTCTAGCTAGATATTTTAAGTTGATAGACATGAAATAGGATAGATATTGATTTATATTCAGAATTTTAGACTTACCAAGATAGGAAAGATTTTGTTTCTCCAAGGTTACCAAATACAAATAACCAAAACACTGATTCCTGATTGCTTCATGGTTCTTCTTGCTGTATGTAGTTTATTGAATTTATGTGTACTAATATAAATGTATATGTAAAATTTTTTTTAATGCTCAATATCATTAGTCACGAGGGAAATGTAAATCAAAACAACCCTGATATTCCACCTTACACCTATCAGAATGGTAAGATCAAAATCTCAAGTGACAGCACATGTTGGTGAGGATGTGGAGAAAAGGGAACACTCTTCCTTTGCAGATGGGAGTGCAAACTTGTACAACTACTTTGAAAATCAATTTGGCACTTTCTCAGAAAAATGGGAATAGTTCTACCCCAAGATCCAGCTATTCCACTCCTGGGCATATACCCGAAAGATGCTCCACCATACCACAAGGACATTTGCTCAACTATGTTCATAGCAGCTTTCTTCATAATAGCCAGAATCTGGAAACAACCTAGATGCCCCTCAACCAAAGAATGGATAAATAAACCATGGTACATTTACACAATGGAGTACTATTCAGCTACCAAAAACTAGAAAATCAGGCAAATGGATGGAATTAGAAACAATCATCCTGAGGGAGGCAACCCAGGCCCAGAAAGACCTGCTTGCTATATACTCACTTATAAGTGAATATTACACCAACGTAGATGTCCTCTGAGATACTCCACCCAGTGGGGTGTTGGGACAGATACTGGGACGTGCAGCCAGACTCTGGGTGAAGAGCTGAAAGTTGTGTGGAAGAGTTGAGGGATGGAGAGGATGCCTGTCAGGAGCTCCACAAGGAGACCATCAAGGCTGGCAGATTTGGACCCAGGAGGCCTGCACAAACTGATGCACCAACCAAGGACAACACAAGCAGAGGGCCTAGACCTCCTGTTCAGGGAGAGCCAATTGACAGCTGAGGAAGGGGGGAGCGGGTGACTGCCTCAGACAAGATCTCTGGGGCCCTCGATTTGATCACTGACCCTTAACGAAGAGGTCATGTGGGAACACAGAGGAAGGGGGTGGAGACTATCCAGATGAGACCTGATAGGCAGTAGTCAGACCGTGGGGGAGGACCCCGCCACTCAGAGGTCTAGGGGAAGGGAATAGATCGGAAAAGGGAGGGAGGGTAGGAACAGGAAGATAGGAACACGTAGGAGGCAGGGGATTACAATGTGATGTAATGTGAATTAATAATAATAATAATGAATTTTTTAATTTTTTAAAGGATACCGGGTAGCTTTCTGTGCCTACTAACAACTTAGAAGCCCAGATGCTTCGGGCTGCAAGATTCCTGATCTCCATTGCATGCAGCTCCAGGCATCTCATGATCTCCATCAGCCGTGTCTGGATACCAAAAGGACCCCTGACTGGGCAAATGAGCTTCACCCCCAGGAGAGAAAGGCACAAGGCAGGTTCAGGGAAGTCATACTTCATTGTTTCTACCTGTAAAGACAGTATCTCCTTCTCTGTGGCTGAAGGTCATTGCCTCTGACATTTCTGGGCAGCACCAAAATCCACTGCCCAGGGCTCCCACATTTACCCATGCCCAAGCACTTCTTACATTTATAAAGACCTACAGACCAGTAACTGATCATGAGAATTCTGGTCCCCTGCATGGTTCTCACCTGGGGACCATCAGACCTGCCATGTGGGAAGCAGCTGCTGCAGAGTCCACTGGTGAGAGCTTCCCACAGCCAGACCTGCCTTGTGGGAGTCCACTGGTGAGAGCTTCCCACAGCCAGACCCGCCGTGTAGGAGTCCACTGGTGAGAGCTTCCCACAACCAGACCCGCCGTGTGGGAGTCCACTGGTGAGAGCTTCCCACAGCTAGACCTGCCATGTGGGAGTCCACTGGTGAGAGCTTCCCCCAGCCAGACCTGCCTTGTGGGAGTCCACTGGTGAGAGCTTCCCACAGCCAGACCCGCCGTGTAGGAGTCCACTGGTGAGAGCTTCCCACAACCAGACCCGCCGTGTGGGAGTCCACTGGTGAGAGCTTCCCACAGCTAGACCTGCCATGTGGGAGTCCACTGGTGAGAGCTTCCCCCAGCCAGACCTGCCTTGTGGGAGTCCACTGGTGAGAGCTTCCCACAGCCAGACCCGCCGTGTGGGAGTCCACTGGTGAGAGCTTCCCACAGCCAGACTCACCGTGTGGGAGTCCACTGGTGAGAGCTTCCCACAGCCAGACCCGCCGTGTGGGAGTCCACTGGTGAGAGCTTCCCACAGCCAGACCCGCCGTGTGGGAGTCCACTGGTGAGAGCTTCCCACAGCCAGACCCGCCGTGTGGGAGTCCACTGGTGAGAGCTTCCCACAGCCAGACCTGCCATGTGGGAGTCCACTGGTGAGAGCTTCCCACAGCCAGACCTGCCATGTGGGAGTCCACTGGTGCAAGCTTCCCACAGCCAGACCTGCTGTGTGGGAATCCACTGGTGCGAGCTTCCCACAGCCAGCATTGGTGGCTTTCATCAAAGCCACTACAGCTCTGCCCAGGTCCTGATGTTGCTGCTGAAATGACCTCTTTCTCAACTCTGGTTAACACAGACCTGGTTGCCTGGGCACCATTCTTCCTTACCCCCAACTTTTTCCACTGTCACTTTTCCTCATGCTCTTCCTCCTTACCACCTGACACCTCCCATGGCTTCTAAGTTTTCAGATCCTGGAGGGCACTTTAACACAGGCATCCCTATATAGACACATTGGTTTTTTTTTTTTATCAAAATAGAGATGAGAACTTGTATGAGGTTTGGAGGGAAAGGAAAAAGGAAGGCACCTGAGAAGCTCCTAACAGAAAGGAGCACATGATTTTTTCCATCTTAATACACAGCTCTGTGGCTTACGTTACCTGTTCCTTAAGCATTCCCAGGTCTCAGCTTCCAGCCTCAAATAGCCCAACCTTGAACGGGAATGTGGACAGAAAGGCAGTGAAGAGGACACAGAGAAACCCCCCAGAAGGCTATGGGGGACAGAGGAGCAACTCAAGGGACAACTCGAGCCACGATGGGGAGACAGAGGCATTTCCTCCTGCAGGCACCAGGGAAGGGACATGTAGAACAGGCAGGAAGCCACTGTCCACTACTCAGGCAAGCAGGACACTCACCTAGAACAGGCTGTGGGCCTGAAGTATGCCACGCTGGCAGGATTGGTGAGCTGTGCTGGATAGAGGTGGCCTCAGAGAAAAGTCATCAAGGAATGCTGGATTGTGCAAAAGTGTCCTGTCCCAAACTGAGGACCAAATAAAGGAGCCAGGAGAATGGATAGGAGAGTTGAATGGCAGGAACGTAGCAGAAACAGGGATCATCAGGGCCACAGTAGATGGATGCAGGCACCCTGAAGGTGTAGGACCACAGCTCCGCGTCTGGCCTGCAGTACAGGGTGGGATGGAATCAGCCTTTGGATATGAGCAAAGCAGAACCCAGAGCAACATCCTGGGCTCAGGGAGAGTCTCATAATGAAGCAAGAAGAGTGACCAAGAAGACTCAGCAAACAGAAATAAGATCCATCACAGGACAGCCAAGAGTAGCAGCTCTGACTGTTGATGACATTGCTGCCTGGACTCACCAGAAAAGAGCAGAGGCTGAGCACACACTCAGTCCTCACAAGGACACCATTAGCAGGGACCTGCCAAGGATCCCCTGTATATACCACTGTCCTCTTCCAGAGACCCCATCTTGGAACAACAGCAAATGTCCCTAAAAATTAGACCTTCTATGAAAGCCCAAACAGCCCCGTGAGAAATGCTCTAAGGAAAGAAGGTTCCGGGTAGAGACACAAGTTCAAGATCATGTGTGACTATGAGGCATCCCACTGGGATGTGGAGTACCTGGTCAGCACCTTAGAAACACACAGAAACATCCACCAGGAAACCAGAGAACACTGCCAGCATGACCCTCAGGGCCTACCTGAGTGAAGGTCACGGCCGAAGCCTCTGGCTATGAAAACTGAAAAGTATGGGGCCATTGTTTGACCCAAAAGCCTCCACGGGGGTTAGGGACCTGGTTAGGACCCAACAGGAGCTTCTGGGACTGAGAAGAAGGTTAAGCTTCTGATTTCTGCCAAGGCTGACTAGAAGTCTCTCCCATGAGTAAGGCGGAATTTATTTACAATTAAAGAGAAACGTCTTCCTGGGTTTGTTCTTTTTGTGCTAGCCTGCATGGGCAGAAAAGCACGCTCACAGCATCAGAACGTCTTACACAGGAAGCCTTAGATCTGAGCTGGGACTAAGCAGACCACATTTCCCTGCAGTCTGACAGAAACTAGCAGGCACTGCACCAGGAGTACATGGGCGAGGCTGTGACAGGCTCCCTGGGCACTGCCTGCTCCCCTCTCCTCCTCCCCCACTCCCTCCTGTGAGCTCGCTGAGGCTATGTGGAGAGGAAACTACTGGTCTTCTTGTGTCCAGAGTCAGGAGAACGGCAGACACCTAGAAAATTAGAGACTTCAGACATCAAAGAGCCAATCTCCCTCCACCCAATGGGGGGGACACCCAAGGGGCCTTTCCTTCACACCTCCCCCATGTCCTCTAGATGCGTTCCTCGCTTCCCCACAGTGCATTACACTGGTGCCCCATCATCTTCCCTTCCTCAAAAGCTTTAATACTGGCTTCCTTGGTTTTTTGGGTTGTCTGAAATCCCCCTCCTACCCCTAATACCCATCCAACCCATTTCTTAACTACCATAATCTCTGAGGTGAAATGACACTCCTGGCGTTTAGGAATTCTGTCTGCACCCTGAATCTTATCACTGGAATATCCTTCAGAAAGTGACCAGCATTCAGGAAATTTACCAAGCACAGAAAAGAAGCTAAGACGCTGTGTTCTATTTTGCAAGCTGTTGGAGAATATTCTAGGTGTCTCCCCAGCATACAAAGAATCAAAATCAACATATCAAGGCAACTCCTTTCTGCAAGAGAGTGCTCCACCACACAAAGAGTGAACAAACACACCAAGAGAGATGGTCACTGGCTTCTGTGACAACACAGGTCATGGCTGTGCCTTATCCCATTGGTGGGAGCACGACCTCAGAACTGATGTGACTGGATAGTTCATATTTGCTGAGGACAGGAAGGGTATGTATAATAGGAAGTCAAGTCTCGGGAGTGTCCAGGGCTTGCCAGACAGCACATAAATGGGATGTCACAACTGGGGAGGTGTATGGAATATCGGACATTGGTAGTTTACCCATCTTTGATAGAGGAAAAAGACCTGGCCCATGACGATGATGTCGCAGCCCATGCTGCCACTAACGGCCATGTCTTGGTCCTCGGCCCTGAAGCAGCAGAGGTGTGTGGCAATGTCCATGACCCATGTTACCACCAAGGGCCATGCAGACATCCCTGCTCTGGACTGCCTCCTGGGGCCATGTTGATGTCTGAGGGCTGTTCAGAGCTCACGCTGCCCCTCAGTGGCTACAGCACTAAGGAGAGCAACCCCACACCTCCCTGGGGCAGCCCTCGCCAGGACACGGCTGCAGAGCTGGTGGGTGAAATATCCAGCTACAACCGTGGCCCTTATCCAGGGTTTTGAGTTAGCCCATTCCAACATCTGCTCCATGTCTGAACTGCTGGAGCGTGTAAAGGAGCCGGTCCTGCAGAACCAAAGCTTCAAGATCTCCATGACACAGGGCAACAACAGGATATCCAAGTGGAGCCCCAGCTTGGATCCAGTATTGCTAGATAGTGTACAAGAAGCAAGAGACTTTGAACCAGACCAGTCTCTCATTACGAGTAATGAATAAAGAAGTGTGAACAAAAGCATGTACTGTGCATCACACTGTGACACACTACCGCTTCCACAATAAGATGTTTTTGGTTTTAGGAGGGTGTTTTTAATTTTTATTTTTTGTTCACTTTTGGGGAGAGGTTGCAAGGGTGAAGAACAGATATGGAGGGAGAGGGAGATGAGTGGGAGTGGGGTTCATGATATGAAGTTCACAAAGAATCAATAAAAAGTTTTTAAAAATATATTCTGGCCAGGTGTGGTGACTGGTAGCAAATTCCAGGCCAGTCAGAGATACATGGGATCCTGTCACAGAAAAATAATAATAATAACACCATTCTCACAATGTAAGAAATGAAAAACCAACCAAGGACACCAAAAACTTCAGGGCATAGAAACTATTTTGGAACCAAATCAATGGGGCTTTAAGAAAATTAAGGGGGCTGGAGAGATGCCTCAGAGGTTAAGAGCACTAGCTGCTCCTCCAAAGATCCTGAGTTCAATTTCCAGCAACCACATGGTGGCTCACAACCATCTACAGTGAGATCTGGTGCCCTCTTCTGGCCTGCAGGTGTGCATGCAGGCAGAGCACTGTATACCTAATAAATAAGAGGGGGAGGAAGGAAGGAAGGAAGGAAGGAAGGAAGGAAGGAAGGAAGGAAGGAAGGAAGGAAGGAAGGAAGAAAACTAAGAACATCAGAGCCAGGTGTAGTGCCATGCTTATCATCCCAGTACTCCAGAGTTATAGGCAGGAGAATCACAAGTTCAAGGCCAGCCTTGGCCACCTAGTAAGGCTGAAACCAGCTGGAGTACTATGGATGCCACACCAATAAAAAAACCATTACCTAACCTCACTGCCCCAAAAGTGTAAACTTTTAGTCTGGGAATTGAGTCAGATCTCCAACGCTGCAAAGGGGGGAAAAAGCAACAATCACCTTAGACTGGAAACTTTAAATGAAAACTAGACTATAAAAATAATGTGGAGGACCTAACACTCAGCACTTTCAGTCAGCATGTTTCTCTAAGATAGAGTCCAGACAGGGAATGCACCTCAGTGACTGCATGCCCAGGAAGGGATAACTACCTGCTCTCACATAAAGCAAAAATGAGCAGAGGTGATGGGCACAGGGTGGTAAACGGCCCCAATGGGCCAAACAGCAGCTAAGCACCTCTGTGCGCTGCAGAATGACTCTCACTGCCCTCCTCCTGCCTGCTCCTAAGGGCACTGACCCTCTGCCAAACCTCCCAGCAGAAGAAGGGACAAGCATGAGTGAAGGTGCACAGGCCCTCAGGTAACTGCATGACAGAGTTTCTCCCATGCTCTGAAGTCTCTGTCTACCATATCACTGAACAGAAGTAGCTTAGGGACAGATGGTGGTTGACACTGCAGGGGCGCAAGGGTGTGGTAAGCCAAGTGGTTCTGTGCCTGCCGGGCTCTGAGGTAGGGTAGACGGTGACATTTAGCAATGTCTCTCAAGTCCTTCCTGCTCCAACACAGCCTGGAGTTCCTCTGGGTGTATAGGCCTGGCTTCTCCAATAGGGGTTCAGCTATCAGTTCCTGATTGCCTGATGGTTCTTGGGCATGGCCACGAACCTCAGCTTCCTCATGATGGATGGCCATCCCAACAGCTGCTGGTCCCACATGTACTCTGGGGACAGCACCTTTGTAGGCTTATGATGGAGCAGGTACTTGTTCAGATGGCTCTCATCATGCCACACGGCTTCAATGCCATTGGCCTGGTCCTCCACCATAGCCTCATGGCAGGCCTTGGTGAGATGGTACACCTCCACCACTGACCCCCCAAAGAAGGCCCCCATGTAATAGAAGTCACCCGCATCCCAAGGGATGTAGGCTTGTGATTTTGGTCGGCGCTCATAGGTAAAGGCCTTTCGGCTACCACGATAGAAGGCAGGATGCAGGGTGCCAAAGAGTGCTGAGAGAATCTCCACACCCACGTGGTCATGGAATTTCATGTCTACATCTGCGCACACCAGGTAGTCCACCTCATGAAGAAAGCGCCTCTCTGAGAAGTGGCTGATCATCTCCATCCGGTGCATGGACACATCCTGCCAGCGGCTGTAGTTGCGCACAGGTAGCACCACCAGCCTGCGTCCTGTCCCCAGGGGCACCTGTGGCACATCAGCTGGCCGGTCAGTGAAGACGTAGTAGGTGACGTTGTGCCCCACCATGAAGTGCTGCTCTGCCGTCTCCAGAAACAGCTTCAGGAACACCACATACCTGTGAGGGGGGACAAAGGGCTATGGAGAGTGCAGAAGGGTGCAACATCAGCACCCTATCTTAACACCGAAAACTGACAGAGAACTAGATACTTTCAGCCAGTTAGCAGGGGTGACTCCAGACCTGGAGTTCCAGGCAGATCCCCTGCAGGCATCTCTTATCTGGGAAGCTCCTCAGCAGGCCACCTCTCCGTGAGTCTGTCACCCTCCCTTCAATAATGACAGCTCCATCCCAAAACATGCCACACCTCACTCCTTTGCATTGGCCTGAGCAGACCCTGTGCTCATAAGGCCCCACTTTCTAAACCCTGGTGGAACTGGGTCAATTCTTAAGGGTCTAGTGCCCATACCCTTCCTTTGTGGCACTCTCTAGGGCTCTGTCTCAGGAGAACAAAGGGTCTTTATATCCTAGACCTTTCTCCTCAGAGGTTTGAAGGTGCAAGTGGGCAAGATACGCAGTAACTCACTTATGTCCCTAAGAGTCACCCCTCATGAACTCCTCTAGAGCAAGACTCAGTCTTAAGGGAAAGGGGGGTATTAAGGAGATAGGCACCCTAAAAAAGCTTATAACCCAGTTTCTATGTCATCACCCAGCCTAAGAAGTTTTCACCTGCTTCAGATGGCTGCTCCTCCCTTGATGATCCCCTGGCCCACATGTCCCCATCACCCAGCAAGTATGCCAAGGCCCCACTTCAATGTCATCAACAGGCAAGTGCCTGTTTTCCCTTGTGCAATGGTAACCATGGGTCTCTCAGCTAATTCCCTCAGAGGCCTTCTTCCCACAGACAGATCACCTCCCCACGCCTGGCAGGGTTCTTGCTCATGTACCCAGCAGCACCGAGACAACTAGTGTTTGAGTCTTGTTTCTGTGACGTCCTTTGCTCCCAGGGGAATCGGGTATTCTCAAGGGGCCTAAGATCCTTCCAGCTGGACCCCAAACCTCTCTCGGGTCTGATTGGTACCAAGGCCTCAGAGCTATCCTTGGACCTCACCCAGCATTGCAGGGAAGCACAAAGCCCTTCTCATATGCAGGCAGAACAGATGGCTTCTCTTGTTGTCTCACAGCCTTCCGCACTGTCACGCTGCCCTGTTCTGCTTCCCACAGGCTCCCACGGGACACCTTTCATTTCTGTGGCATAAGTCGGCCTGACCCAGCATCTTGGGCTTCACAGGTCTACTATGCACGGCTCCCAGGGCTGAGGTTAAATGTTTCACCCAAGCCTTCCTGTCCACCTTGTCCTGCATCTGAGGACACCTCAGTGGTCACACTGCTGCTGGCATCCTGGCCGTTGCTTTCAGCCCTGGGGACAAGGATGCCAACCTGAAGTGTGTGCAGAGGGATGCCAATGGTACCTGCTGAGTGGGAGGAACAGCTGCCTGAGGCCCTGGAAGGAGGCAGAGCTGGGTTCATTCACCTGTGAGGCCGCCACAGCTCAGGAAGGTGACAGACAAGCCCCATCCTCCACTGCGTCCTGAATACAAGCATGAAGCTCAGTATGCCTGCATGCCTGCACCTTAACCATCGTGTGTGTATATGTGCATGTGGGTGCTCACGTATTGTACATATACATGTTTACTTTCCTGTGTGCATGTGTGAAGGGCAGAAGTTGACTTTGGCTGTCTTCTGCCATTCATCTGTTTCGTTCTTCAGACACAGTCCCTTCTTCATTTACTCTGAAGCTCACTGTTCAGCTAGCCTATCCTGCAAGCTGCCTGGATCCCCTTGTCTGTCCCCTCTACCCACAGTGCTGGGGTTACAGGCACATGCCACCATGCCCAGCATTTACATGGGTGTTAGGGATCAAAGTCAGGTCCTTATGCCCTGAAGCAAGAGCTTTACCCACTGGGCATCTCTCCAGCCTCCTCTGCTTACTTTTTGATGGCAAACACGGTCAGTCCAATTGTGGTGTTCTGAAGCCGGAACTGCTCATTGAGAATGTCGATGTTGAAGGTCCCCTCCCAGACGATGGGAGCCAGCCAAGGAGTCAAGACAAGAACATCCTTCCTACTGCAGGAGGAGAGAGCCAGGGGAGCACGTGACCCAACGTGCCTGCAGAAGCCCTTCTCAGATGCCACACCCACACATGATGCCAGAGCTGATCACCAGGGCCTGGCCCAATCAGAAGCAGCTCTCAGTGACTACTCCCACCCCCAGCCATAAAAAGACATTGACTTTACCACCACCACACCCACTAGCTCTAAAGGGCCCTGATGACAGAGACGGGAAACAAGGAGCTGAGGCCCAAATTCAAAAGGAGATGGAGAAGATGCTCTGGGGCTCCAGACTGAATCAGACGACCCTGAGTTCTGAAAGGGTTGGCTGAGAGAGGTCAGTGAGAACTATAAACAGGTCTTTGGTTTTCTCTGAGTTTTGTTGTTTCTAGTGCTAGAGCCTGACTCAGGGCCTCAGGTGTGCTCTGAGTCACTCGCTCAGGACAAACAAATCACCCTTTAGTGCATTCAGGACCCATGCACTGCACATGCAGTGACTCAATCTACTCACCTGGGTTTTAGCACCTTTGGCTGGGGATAGGTCATCCTGAAAAAAGAAAACACTTCCAGAACTCAGGTTGACAGGAAGGTCATTGGACGCATGTAACTAGCAGCCATGCACCAGGCAAACAGACCTGCACGATCAGTGTCAACCAAGCCACCCTGTCTGCCCATGATGCTGGGATCCAAGGATGAGCCAAAGCAGAAAGATCTGAGTCCTACTTGACATCAGGTAGGAAGAGGAAATCACAGCGCCCCTCCCCACACTTAGAGCAGGGACACCGAAGGACTACTCTCATTCAAAAGCCAGCTGATACTGGGCATGTCTGTGGATGGCAACCATCCCACCTGCACCTGCAGCCTGCACTGGTCCTCTCCTGGCTGGTGGCACACAGAATCTTGGCTTTCTGTCTCCCTCAGAGACCAATCCAAACATCAGTGTAAAGTGCTTCCCACAAAACGCCCAGGACAATGTGTGGCAATGGGCTGTCCCCACAAATGATGTCAAGCCACCAGGGACAGGAGCCACTTCTGCTAGTAAGCTGCATGCCTGTGATGGTGTGTGAACCAGAGTGCAGGGCTGGAGTGATGCTCAGCAGTAAAAGCTCTTGCAGCTCAACTGGACTCAATTCCCAACATCCACAGGGAGACCAACAACAGTCTGTTCTGGGGGACTTGAGGCCCTTTTCAGGCCCACTTGGACAATGGCACAAATGTAGTACACAGACAAACAGGCTGGCTAAATACTCATACACATAAAAACAGAACTAGTTATTATTTAAGGCACAGAATGAGCCTAAAAATAGCACAGGAAATTTCTGCACCAGAGCCAGGCCTGATCTCACCTTACAGAGTGATTCTTGCCAGTAGCCAGAAGAGAAAACCTACTGAGCCCCACCTCAACTGAGGCAATGCTCTAGGCTTGCCATGCTCAGAAGACCAACACTGCAGAGGCAAGGGGGGTGTCAGGACCTCCAGTAGGAGTCAGTGTTTAATGGGCACAGTTTACATGATGGAACATTCTAGAGATGGATGGTGGTGATGGCTGCTCCACAGATTGACTATGCTCACTGCACTGAACTCTTGCAGTGGTGAATAGGGTAAACATGTTTTCTGTGTGTTGCCATGGAAATGGTGCTGAACCCATGTCAACTCAGCTCTCTACTAGATGAGCCAGGATGGCTCTTTAAAAGCCACATGACGTGCAGTTATTTAAAACGTGTAGGGCGGGACCTTCCACCTTAGACCATGGCGAAGTTCGTCCGCAACTTCGTAGAGAAGGCTCCGCAACTTCGTAGAGAAGGCTCCGGCGCTGGCAACCGCTGCCGTGACTTACTCGAAGCCTCGATTGGCCACATTTTGGCAGTACGCCAAGGTTGAGCTGGTTCCCCCAACCCCTGCTGAAATCCCTACAGCTATTCAGAGTATTAAAAAAATAATTGAAAGTGCTAAAACTGGTAGCTTCAAACAGCTTACAGTTAAGGAAGCTGTTCTGAATGGCTTGGTGGCCACTGAGGTGTGGATGTGGTTTTATGTCGGAGAGATCATAGGCAAACGTGGCATTGTCAGCTATGATGTTTGAAGACCAATTTTTATCTGATTTTGAGCTCTTACTTGGGTGTTCTTGGATCATGTGTAATGAGACTGCTATCCAAATAAAGTACTAGCTATGAAAAAAAAAAACGTGTAGGGCTATGTGCTCCACTTCAGGTACAGAAGGAGCCTTCCCAGATATTCATGCTGGACACACACACACACCACATGAGAGAAAGAGAGAGAGAGATCCAGACCCCTCAATCCAGGGCAGAAGAGCACCATGTGAGGGGTGGATACCTTGACAGGGCTACAACTTCCTGAACATCCAGCTTTCTGATATCCATGCTGCAGAAAGAGAACACAGAAGACTGGTTTATCCCAGGAGCGCTTAGGGTTCAGGCACACAGTGCCTGGTGCAATGGCAGAGTGGTGCCTAAAGGTGCACTACGTCTACTACCTCTGTTACAGTTATAGAACAGCACCATGGTGGACACTCCTGGCATTGTTCATACAGCATGGAAAGTAAAACACGGCCACACCATGAACAGAAAAGTCAAACAAACACTGCAGTCAAACACTGCCACAACATAAACACAAAAGGCAAACACTGCAATCAATGTTCACAGCCCCACACTCACCAGGCACTCCTAACTGGAGCCAGAGCAGAAAAGGAGTTCCAGAACACAGAAGATTCTCAGCCCCATCAAATCAAGAAATGGACTATCTTCCTGTCCTTAAAGAGATAAACTGAGGCAGCAGTCTTGCTGGATGACTTTAAACCCATGTTCTTGGTGTCTGAGATAACATGCTATAGATCACTAGTCTAGAACTTTCCAGCAGGCTGCAAGGAAGCTCAGCCCACAAAGGGAGACCCCAGGAACAGGTCACCTCAGGTCAGTGCCACCTTCCACCACTATGTGAGAGACCTCACCTTGAGGGAGACCCACCCATCTCTGTATAGCCACCCCATGACTCTGGCAGTCATCAAAGGTGTAACTGCCTCCCAGCACAGTTGGGGAACACAGTGCTTTGCGTCAGAGGAATGTTGACTCAACAAGAAACTGGTGAGAACTACGAGCAGGTGGGGACTGTGTAATCTAGTGGGGAGCACAGCACAGACAAAGATCAAGGCCAGAGCCCTGGGGACCAGCGGCATGCATGGCTTGTGCTGCGGTAAGAGAGGGATAGGCTGCTGCACGGGGTCAACATCACACACACTCATGACACTCACACACACACTTCAACCCCCACTCACCTAGTCACAGCTCCTGTGTCTCCCAGTTCCTGACTTCTGTGGCTCAGGAACCCATAGCTGTGGGAAAGACAGACATAGGGGCGTCTGTTCAGGACACGAACCTGAAACCACATGTCTGTCCCTCCCTCCAAATGAACTACTGTACCCAGGACAGTGAACACACATTTTCCCAGTGGAGATGTGGGGCCAGGTGAAGGTCTTAGCATGCTCACCCTACTGGAAAAAGAGATGGCAAGAAGGCCCCTGGGAACCAGGCCTGTATCTGGACCCCTGTAGCAGTTGCAGACAGCCCCTACAAAGGGCCAGGAACCCACAGCCAAGGCCACAGCATGGAGTACTTCCTGGTTGTGTCTACACAAGCCCCAGCAGACAAGGCAGTGTCTTTGCCCTATGAGGGTTCACAGCCATCTGCATAGAGTGAGGACCTAAGTCCAGGCCCTAGGCCTGCCTTCCTCTCCTTCTTGGGGCCCACCCTCATAGCTGGAGAGAAATGGATGGGCATCCATCCCCTGGTCCCATTTGTGGAATCAGAGGCTTCATTCACTATGTGGACAAGCAAAAGCTGGCCATGCCACTGTGGGGGCGGAGACTAGAGCACCTCCATCACTGCTGTGGTAGTAGGGATGTGCACAGCTCAGGGTCCCCATCAGGGTCTCAGCTGTTGCTCACCAGCCCGACTCTTACCTAAAGAAGACTAGGACAAGCACTATGAGGAAAAGGAGTCCAAGGTGCAGTGAGTAGCATTTGGGTCTTCCTGAAAAACAGCAGCACAGGATGTAGTTACTCACCCTTCCTGGGCCTGACTCCCCTCCTGCCTCTCCTGAGACCCAGAGGTCACCCTGTGCCCTGCAGCCACCGCTCTATCTCAGGCAGCCCCAATCCTGGCTGGAGCTCCAGCCTAGCTGAGCACTCAGAGGGGAGAGCAGGTTGTTTCCTTTCAGCTCATGACTGCAGCTGCTCCCCTGGGCCCTCGGAGTCCCCTTGGGTCCCCATGTTCTTATGCCACTGAGCATTCCTTCCCATAGTAAACTGAAATAAACCAAAATGAGTTCCTTGGCATCACTGCTGGCTCCATCACAGAGGCCAGGACCAGCTCTCCGCAGCCACTGTTGCATCATCCACAGGGGCAGCAGCTGGCCTTTTCTAGTGAATTCTCATGCTGAGGTTGACAGCCAGGGCTGATGCATACTAGGTAAGTGTTCCCCCACTAAGCTATGCCCCTAATACCTCAACTGACTTTTATGTCTCTAGACGTTATGTATTCTCATAATCAAGTCCATATAATCCTAAAAGACATTTATTTGAATAGACTCATATGTAGTCTCTGAAGAAAGTGCTCAGTGGGTGAAGCTTTTACCACTGGCACCGAAGCATGAAGACCTCAGTTCATATTCCCAGAGCCTATATAGAGCCAGGCATCTGTATCCCAGCATGCCTGTGATGAGATGAGATGGGGGCTGGGGGGCAGATGGGAAGACCGTGTTAGTTCACAGGGCAGCTAGCCTGGCATACACAGTAAAGAACAACAAAAGAGACCTTGTCTCAAACAAGGTGAAAAGTAAGGGCTGATAGCAATGGCTGTTCTCGGACCCTCACATGCTCACCCACACTCACATGATATGGATTTTAAGGCTTATATCTAAAAAGGGTTGCTTCTCCCTGTTTCGGGCAGTTATTTTCCCTTTTCAACTACCTGGTATAGTACTTTGTTTTTTTACATTTTACTCATTTAGTTAGTTGTATGTGTGCCCATCTGCGCACAGCACAGAGCCCAAGTGGAGGTTACAGGACAACTTGCAGGGGTCAGCGCTCTCCCTTATGATGTGGGTTCTAGGGATTAAAACCAGGTCATCAAGCTTGGCAGCAAGGACCTTTACCCTCTGAGCCATCTCAATTGTCACTGCTTATGTTTTCTCTCCCTATCTCCAAATCTTCCCACAATGGCACAACTAATTCCAAAAGCTTCCAGAAAGACAATGAGAAGGTGACATTTGAACTTTGTTTTTTCTCATTATGTTCCTGTCCCTCTTTTTTTTGTTACTAGTTTAGCTATAGGGAAATATAACTGGAAGTAACATTTGCCCAATTTTGAAATAGTTGCTCCTTTTTTCATTTTCAGGCTGAAAAGATGGCTCAACAGGTAAGAGCACTGATGGCTCTTCCGGAAAACCAAAATTCAACATCCACTTGTCAGCTCACAGCTGTCACCAGTCCCAGGGAATCCAGTGCCCTCTTCTGGTTCCCATGGGCACTGGCCATACATGGTCCACAGATCTGCATGCAGACAAGACACTCATACACAAAATATAAAAATAAAAGTTGAAAAACAAATCTTTTTTCAATTGGTCTTTTGAGACAGCATTTCTCTGTGTAGCTCTTGAACTTGCTCTGTAGACCAGGTTGTCCTGGAACTCAGAGATCCACCTGTCTCTGTCTTCCCAGTGCTGGGATTAAAGACCACCACCACTCACCTTTAAAAAAAAAAAAAAACTTCTTTTGGTGTATAATTTATATGTAATAAAATGTATACATTTTAGATATAGTTTGGTAAACTTTGAATGAGGAGCAGCCCCCCCCCGCTGCTTTCTATGCTCCCTCCTCATCTACAAAGGAGGCACAAAACGCATGTGCCTTTGTCTGGCTGCTGACATAACACGATGCTGTTGAGACTCACCACAGGGTATCGTGTGAATTCTTGGACAATCACTACAGTTTTCTGACTTCCAGCCTAAGTGGGAAAACATCTGATGCCCTCCTCTGGGCTCTGTACTGGCACTCATAGGCACACACACACCTTTTATTTTTTTTAAAAAAATCATTCTGACTCAGAATCCCAGCATGGACGGCGCAGGGCTCCTGACGTCCCGCTCCTGTCTAAGGAGCCATTGGTACCTCACAGCTGCTGGGGAGGGAAGCATCCACTTTCCTCAGGAGCTACGCGTGCTCTAGTAGATGGCCGTACACCCAAGCACACGCAGACAGCAGTCAGTCAACTAAATGGGTTCTAAAAGAGACTCATTTGTGGGGAAAGTGGCTGAGGGGGATGGGAGGTGGGGTGAAGCTGGTGGGATATGGGGTACATTAGATCCAAACACATGTATGTATTATGAAATTCTCAAGTGACAAAAAGTAGCTCTAGAACAGGAAAGATTATTTCCTCTAAGCAATCAATCAAGCTGACAAGGTGGCTCAGCGGTTCAGAGAGCACATTGCACTAGCAGAGAGCAATTCACAATGCCCACAGTACGTGGCTCACAAACTCCTGAAAACCTAGCTCTAAGAAGGGCCGATGACACCTCTGGCCTCTGCAGGTGCCTGTACACATCCCCACACACAGGCGCATACACTCTCACATAATTTTTGAAATTGTAATTAAATCTTTAAAAAAAAAAAACCGCTTAACTACATGTGGGTGGGTCCACTTCTGGACTCAGCATCCAGTCTATGAGCTGTGGGTCTACCCTAACGCTAACCTACACTAACAACTCTGAATGTGTGATATGCCTTGGGAGGGCATTTCCCAGCTGTGGTTTGTTTGTTTTTGTTTTTGTTTTGTTTTGTTTTGTTTTTCAAAGTGGTTCTGGCTCATTCTGGTGCTTTTGAATTCCATAGAAATTTTAGAATTAGCTTGTCGATTTCTATAAAAAGTCTTCTGGAGTTGTCGTTATGCATACTACAACCACCAGCCCAGGCAGAGGCCATGTTAGCAACACCAGGTCTCCTCATCCGTGCACATGTGTCTATGGTCTTCTTTCTATAAGTAATATTTAACTGAATAAAGCTTTGGTGCAAATGTGACAAATTTGTCCGTGGTGCTCTTAACCTCTCAGCCATCTCTCAGGCTGGAGAGATGGTTCAGCCATCAAAGGCTAGGCTCACAATGAAAAATATGAAAATGGTACCTTTTATTTTTATGTGTAATGCATTCGTAAAAGTACTGTAGTAATAAAACTAGTTTAGGCGTTGACTTTGGTTCCTGAAACCTTGTTCAGCTGACTTAGTTGCAGAGCCTATAACACATAAAGGGATGAGACATAAAAATAGAAGTATAAAGGATCAGGGGAAACTGAGGCCCCAGCACAGAGAGGGAACGCCTGAAGAGAAGAAATGCAAAAAAAGCAAACAGTGGGTGCACAGTTTAATTTAAGACTCCGAAAAAAAAAAAAAAGACTAAGAGGGGTATTTTTCTTAATTCGTCATACTGAATTTAAAAGAAATAGATTTGAAAAGCAGTAACAACACACTGTAACGTGTATAAGTGAACATTCGTGACACTAAAACCATAGACAAACATTTGTGGCAAAATTAAGAAAGACAGAGGAAATAGACACAGATAAGGGAGATGGCTGCGAGTAGCTACAGCCACAGTTAATGGCCTGAGGACAGCAACCCAGGATCAGAAAAACAAAAGAAACGTCTCCAGTGAACAGCCAAGCCCCCTTCTGATATCACTACAGACAAAAAAGAGAGAAAATTATATGCAAAGTGAGGGAAACAGACAATAAAGAGCAGAACTCCACAAACCAGAGACAAAGACAAAATCAAAAACACTACAGCTTAATTCTTTGAAAACATTTAACAAAAATGAGGAAAACACTGGCTGATAAGATGCTGGGAAGCAAGTCAGGTGGTGGTGGCTCACACCTTTAAAAAAATTGTTTTTCATTTATTTATTTGTTTGTTTATTTAATCATTTTCAGCCTGATCCCAGCTCCCCTCTCCTCTCCTCCCAGTCCCGCCCTCACGCCCCTCCCCCAATCTCCCCCTCTCCTCCTTACAGAAGGGGATGCCCCCCAAAGGGTATCAACACACTCTGTCACCTCAAACAGCAGCAGGACTAAATGAATCCTCTCCCACTGAGTCCTAACAAGGCAGCTCAGCTAGGAGAAAGGGATCCAAAGAAAGGCAACAGACTCAGAGACAGATAAGAGAAATCTCCTACTGTTAGGGACCCCCAAGTGTTAACCGAGCTGCACATCTGCTACATATGTGTAGGCGGTCTAGGTCCAGCCCATGCATGCTCATTGGTTGACCGGTTCGATCTCTGTGAGCCTCCATGGGCCCAGGTTAGTTGACTCTGTAGGTCTCCTTGTGATGTCCTTGCCCCCCCCAGCCCCCCTCCCACCCACCCCCAGCTCCCCTCCTGCCCCTGGCTCCCTCTACCCTTCCTCCCACTCTTCCACAGCACTCCCCGAGCTCAGCCTATTGCTTGGCTGTGAGTCTCTGCATGTTTCCATCAGCTGCTCTCTCAGAAGACAGTTAGTTATACTAGGCTCCTGTCTGCAATCATAGTAAAGTTTCATTAATAGTGACAGAGGTTGGTTCTCTCCCACAGGGTTGGTCTCAAATGGAGCCAGTCACTGGTTTGCTATTCCTTCAATTTCCGGAACTCTAAAGGCTGAGAAACACTTAAGGAAACGTTCAACTTCCTTAGTCCTTAGGGAAATGCAAAGCAAAACAACTTTGCGATTCATCTTATGCCTATCAGATTGGCTAAGATCAAAATCTCAAGTGACAGCACATGCTGGCTTGGATGTGAAGAAAGGGGACACTTCTCCGCTGTTGGTGGGAGTGCAAACCTGTACAGCCACTGTGGAAATCAATCTGGTGCTTTCTCAGAAAACTGGGAATAGCTCTACCTCAAGACCCAGCTATTCCACTCCTGGACATATATACCCAAAAAGATGCTCCACCATACCGCAAGGACATTTGCTCAACTATGTTCACAGAAGGTTTATTCATAATAGCCAGAATCTGGAAACAACCTAGATGTCCCTAAACTGAAGAATGGATAAAGAAAATATGATACTTTTACACTATGGAATACAACTCAGCTATTAAAAACAAGGAAACCATGTAATCTAGAGGCAAATGGATAGAACTAGAAAAGATCATCCTGAGTGAGGTAACATAGACCCAGAAAGACATGAATATCAGCCATAAAGTACAAGATACCATAATACAATCCACAGGCCCAACGCCAAGGGAGGATGCTTGAGTCTCACTCAGAAGAGGAATAGAATAGACATCTGAAGTGGAGAGAGGGAGGGATCTGGGTGACAGACGGGGTGGGAAGAGTAACAGTGGTGAGGATCAAGTATGGGGAGAGCAGGTAGGGGTGGGGGAGGACCAGAAGAAAGAATGGAAACTGCTGGGGAGCATCTCTGGGATAGCGGAAGCTCTTGCGAATCTGTGGGGGTGACCCTAGCTGAGACCACTAGCCGTGGAGGTTAAGGAGCCCGAAGTCGCCACCTCTTGTAGCCAGTGGGGGGAGGGGAGCACCAACCCACTCATAGAACCTTCCACTCAAAATCTACCCTCCCTACAAGGAGTGTAGGGACTCAGATCGATCGAGCAGAGGTGGCTCACATCTTTAATGCCAGCACTCGGGAGCAGAGGCAGGTGGGTTCAAGGCCAGCCTGGTCTACAAAGTAAATTCCAAGAGAGCCACAGCCACACGGAGAAATGCTGTCTCCAGAAACAAAAACAGACAAAAAAAAATGCTGAGAAACAAGTGGGTTAAAATCAAAATGAAAGAACAGCACGGATGCCAGTAGCAAATGCTCAATCGCAAGTCTGAATCTCTGAGACACCGCCTGAAGCCGGGACGCCCAGATGTGGCCCCAGATGCATATGCAGAAAGGGGCAGATAACTGCAACCAATAAGCACTCAGAATGTCTAGCCTCAGGAACAAGACACGCTGAGGGAGGGCAGGAACTAGTTCTCAGTAATATATCAGCGTTCATATACACCTCATGCACATGAACAATATATGAAGAGCTGGGCGTGTGTGTGTGTGTGTGTGTGTGTGTGTGTGTGTGTGTGTGTGTGTGTGTAGACCTTTAATTCCAGAGCTTCTGAGGCAGAAGCCTGAAAATCTGTGAGTTCAAGGTCAGCCCAGAGCTTAAGTTTTAGGACAGGCAGGAATACAAGGTCTTGTCTCAAAGAAGGAAAAAAATTGTACAGAGGGAGAGAGATGGAGTTAGAGAGAGAGAGAGAGAGAGAGAGAGAGAGAGAGAGAGAGAGAGAGAGAGAATTCTCAAAACTGAAGAAATACAAAAAGGGGTACCTTAACTTCTTTAAAAGGAAAAAAAAAACCACCAAGGTATTTTACCAAAGAAACATAAACTGCTCAGCAGTGCTTACTATTAGGGAAGCACAAATCAAAACCACAATAACAGCCAGGTGTGGATTCCTGTGAGCTGCAGACTAGCCAGGGTTACGCTGCTGCGTTGCTCTGTTTAAGTATCGCCAAGTGTCAGTCACTACTTCTACACGGAATGAAGAGTTGCTAAGTGTGTTCAGCCAGGCTCTGGCTTTTTATTGCTAGAATAAAAAGGACAGTCTCAACTGTCCTATAGAAACTGAACTTTGGTGGTTTGAACAAGAATGTCCCTCAAGGGCTCATATATTTGAATGCTTAGTCATCAGGGAGGGGCACTGCGTGAGAAGGATTAGGAGGTGTGGGCTTCCTGGAGGGAGTGTATTACTGGGGACAGGCTTTAAGGTTTCCCATGCCACGCCCCGTCTCTGTCTCTGTCTGTCTCTGTCTCTGTCTGTCGCCTGCCTGGGGATGAGGATGAAGCTATCAGCTACTGCTCCAGTGTCACCTATGCCACCACGATGATCCTGGACTCTACGGCTCTGAAACGGTAAACAAGCCTCAATTAAATGCTTTCTTTTATTGGAGTTACTGCGCTTGTGGTGATTCTTCACAGCACAGAGGTCGTGACTAAACTGCCTAAGTTCCCTAAGCTGACACCAGGGAACGGGGCGCCGCTGTGACAAGCCTGACCACACTGCTTGTTGGCGGAGTTCGAACTCGGTGACTCTGGACTGGAAAAGCGGTTGAACTCTTTAAGGCGGGTTTAATGTGCAACCTAGCAGGAGCATGGAAGTGCCGAGAGTGACATTAAATTTAGGAGGGCCCAGCTCAAGGTTCCGAGGAGGAGAATATTAGTTAGTGGCATAAGGACCACTCTTGTGATACTTTGGCAAAGAATGTGGCTGCTTTCTGCCCCTGTCCAAAATATAGACCTGAGGCTAAATGGAAACGTTTTGGTGTAGAAGTGGAGATTTCCACACAGCCTTGTATCGACTGTGTGCTATGATTATTAGTAATCACTTATGCTGATCTATAAAGGAAAGGAGCAAGCTGGACAAAGAGAAATGTAATGGAGCTAAGTCCGGTGCTCAAGGAGATAGAAAGTTTCACACACACACACACACACACACACACACACACACACACACACACACACACACACACACACACACACAAAAGACTGCCGCACCCCGGGCAGGAGCGGGACCTCACCCCACCTTCAGGAACCCCCTGTGTTCCTCTCCCTTCCTCTTTGCCCACTCCGGGTGTAGCTCCCATTTCCCGGCAAATACCAGAAGCTTCCCCAGGAGGCTACCCGCGACTGTGCCTGGGTGGGAGTAGAAAAGGGAGGGGAGTGTGGAGGGGATCAGATATGCCTGAGGCCTCCTACAAGTGACCAAGGACCGTGCTGCCTAAAGCTGCCTGGGTGGAGTCACTCACTCAACCTCAGCTCTGCCATCGCTCGGCCGCACCCGCTCCAGCTCACGTTGCACTCCTTCGCCGCAGCATCCGGCATCAACGCCCCAAGGATGCAGGCAGGGAAGGGTGCATCCGGGAATACAGACGCTCCGATGCCAGAGCCTCCTAAGGACTACCGTTTCGCAGTTGGAACCCAAGGTCCGGGTGGTGCCGAGAAGCCCCGCCCCTTCCCGGCCATTGGAGTCCAGACCATTATCCAGGGGAACACACTCAGCCTTGGGACATACACACCCGTGTTCCCTGCTTTGGTCCCACCCCGGAGCGTCCTAGCAGTTCCTGTGTAGACAGACCTTCCGCTCCCTGTAAGGTTGTTAACACAAGCAGCTGGTTACACCTGAAACTCCAATTGTGAGGACTCAGGCGCACCCCTCCCGGTCCATAGTCCTAGCCTACGCCCTAGGCTTTGTCCTACAGCTGGTGGAGCCTCGGGGTCCATAAAGGACACGGTACCTACAGGGAGGAGGAGTGAGTGCCCAGGACCACCGTGCCAGCAGGGGCCCTGTTCTAGATGGTGCGTCCAGGCCTGTAAGAGACCGCTTCACACTTCTGCTTCTTGGCGGTGTTCTAATCCATTTTTAGCAGAGAACACAGGAACACCCAAAGATAACAGGATGGAGTTTGTGACCCCACAACTTATTAATATCATTTATTTGGTTGGGTTGGGTTGGGTTTTGTTTGTTTTTGTTTTTTCGAGACAGGGTTTCCTCTATGTAGACTTGGCTGTCCTGGACTCGCTTTGTAGACCAGGCTGGCCTCGATCTCATAGTGATCCATCTGCCTCCGCTTCCCTTCCCGAGTGCTGGGATTAAAGGCATGCGCCACCACGCCCGGCTTATTAATATGTTAACTCATATTTCTTACTCCCCTGTCATCTCGTCTCTGTCTGCTTTCATCTTCCCGCCCCTGTTGGGCTCAGGACCCAGGGCCTCAGCTTTGCATTGCATAGGAGTACACTGTTCCCAAGACTTGGAGCCTTAGGGCCGTAGTATGGTGTCTCATCATCGACCTACTTCACTCCTCTTCAGGTTTCCATTACCTAGCTGAGAACTAGCTAGCACGCTTTCCAGGGAACTGGAAACCATCCAAGCAAATTGCAGTGCTCCACCCTCCCTCCTCCCAGCACTTGGCCCATTAAGGAGAGAGAAATCACAGTTTATTTACAGGAAGACTCAAAGCTGTGAAGATGCGTGCCTGGCCCAGCCTACAATATGGAATCAATAGAGCACCATCAACATCCTAAGCAAGTTATTTTGTGAGTATTGAAAGGTGGATTGAGAGCAGAGAATTCGTGTCAGTTAGTAGAGTGGCTTTCCTGGCATGCATGCACAAAAGGCTGGAGTTAGATTCCAACGGTTTGTACGTGGGGGCAGGAGAATCAAGATTTCAAGGTCATCCTTGGCTACATAGTCCAACAGCAGCCTAAGAGATTTTGTCTCAACGAAAGACTGAGTTTGAAATTTATGTGTGGAAGTGAAAGCCCGAAGGACAGCCAACACACATGCGAGCGATAAAGCCTGAGCACTCACACCACCTGAGGCTGCATGGTATTTGAAAGACTAGACAAATAGCTCAGAGGAACCAAATGGAGAGCCCGGAAACACACCCAGAGTTATCAGTCCACTGATTAACAAAGGAGCCAGCCCAGTACCGTGGAGAAATGACAGTGCTTTTGAACACCTACCTACAGAGCAGGCAAGCAAGACACTGCCCAGCTACACAAATGTGAATTCGGTGCAGCTCACAGACTTTAAGTGCAAATCAGTTCCAAGGGGATCCAGAAAGAGGAATGGAGACCGTGAGAATTTGGGTGATGCCCTTTTAGATACAACACCAAAAGCAGATTCGTGAAAGAAGTGACTAAAAGCTACCTTTCCTTAAAAATATTTTTTTTTCTGCTCTAACAAAGAAGCAAAGAAAAGACAAGCCATGAATGGATTGCAGAAGACATTATCTGATGAAAGAGTATCAAAGTACATTTTAAAAAATTCATGCACTGGGCGTGGCGGTGCACGCCTTTAATCCCAGCACTCGGAGGCAGAGGCAGGTGGATCACTGTGAGTTCAAGGCCAGCCTGGTCTACAAAGTGAGCCTAGGACAGTCAAGGCTACACAGAGAAACCCTGTCTCGAAAAACCAAAAAAGAAAAAAAAAAATTCATGCAATCCAACCAAATAAAATGGGCCAACCATACTGTGGTGGTTAAAGTTAACTATCAACTTGGAAAGATCTAGAATCAACTAAGACACGTCTCTGGGAAGGCATCTGCAGGGAGTATTTACTGTGTGGGCAAAAGCATCTGTGACTCAGTGGGGAGGGGGGGTTCAGGGAAGAGCTTGCTGCATGCTAGCCTCCCTCAGCTTCTTCCTGGTAAGTGTGCCTCTCTCAGAGCTACCACTGCCACCATCACTGCCTGTGGTCAACAGCCTCATCCCAGAAACAAACACATTTCACTGCCTACACTGTGAGCATGGCAAAAAAAAAAAAAAAAAAAAAAAAAAACTTTGAAACCTACTGGGCCTTTCGGAATCTTCTGCTGACTTTCTTGGTTGCCTTAAAAAAAGCAGTAAAAATGTAGGTAGTTACTCAGTCAAAAAACAAAAGTTTTATCTCTTATGGGCAAGCACTGAGACCAGCCAGGCCAGTTTGCTTTAGATGTGGGAAGCTGGGACACCAGCAGACTAACAGTCATTTTGACATTCCAGATTCTGCACTTGTTGGCTAATTACTGGAGAACAAGTTTGATAAAGATTGATAACTCCTTTCCTCTAAGCCTGTGGCACCAGAACTGCAGATAACTGCAGTTATCAACAACTCAGGAGGCATACCCCCACTGGGCAATGGAATGTTTGACCTGTCCCAGCAGCAACCTCAGGGAGTGCAGAGCCAGACCTGCCAGCATCTGAGGACGTGGTCCTTACAATTGCAGTGGGCATACAAACAGTGCCTGGCACAGTGGGATTAGTTTGGAGGGAAGGTAGTCTCATTGTAAAGGGAGTTACTGCTAGTGTAATTTATGAAGATTATACTGGCAAAATTAAGGTGTTAATGTCTTCCAGATGAGTTTGTCTATTGACAAGGAACGCTGTATTCCTCAATTGCCTTTACAACCTTATGCTGCCATGAACCAACAACATTTAGAATGATGATTCCAGGGGATTGGAAGTACAGGAAAGTGTCACATCATATGGTCACAGTTCATTATCTGGGAATAACCCCCTTTTTCACTCTTTACATATGTGATGAAACCGTTTCTGGTCTTATCAATCCTGGTTGATTGTTTTTACAATCCTGATTGTTTTTACCCTTTGGCTACAAACATGGCCTATTCCGCCACAGTCCTCCACATTGGTTGTTCTTGGACCCCAAACGGAGACGCTAAAATAAAGAGGTCAGAAAGGACATAGAGAATCTATACAGCTGTTTAGGGAAGACATTCCTATGAAAATAAGGGGATGAGATTTGCTGTCTCTCATAGGCATTACTATCTTTTCTAACGGCATTACTATTTTTTCTAACAGAATTAAGGTTCCTATGCCCCTAAAATTGTGGGAAATGAAGACAGTTTAGTGTCACTCCTTGATATTCTGGTTTAAAACATTTAATTTGGTTTAGAATTCTGAAATATGTAGAAACAGTCACTGGTAATACACCAACCTAGATGTGTGCTTTTCCTACCGTAGGGTTGACTTGTTCCCCAGTCTGGCTTTATCAGTGGTGAACGAAAGAAGGAAATAAAGCCGGGCGTGGTAGCACACCCCTTTAATCCCAGCACTTGGGAGGCAGAGGCAGGTGATCGCTGTGAGTTCAAGGCCAGCCTGGTCTACAAAGTGAGTTCAAGTCAACCAAGGCTAATACAGAGAGACCTTGTCTTGAAAAACCAAAAAAAAAAAAAAAAAAAAAAAAGACAGAAATGGAGCAGATGAATGAGGGCCTGGATAACCCTCCAACAGTGCTTGGAATCCTCCTATCCTCACCATGCCATCAAGAGCAGAAAAATGACAGCTCCTACAATATCTGCATGCAGCCCATGGGCCTTTGCAACCAGGTTTTTGCTCACCCACGGAGACTCCTCCAGATTATCCTCTTCTGAAAGATTTAAAAGACTGCTTTTTTAAAATATCCCTTTAGCCTACACGGATAAAGAAAAGTGTACCACTGGGAATAGGGCTTCCTCAAGACCCAGCTATTCCACTCCTTCATATATACCCAGAAGATGCTCCAGCACACAAGAAAATTTGCTCAACCATGTTCATAGCGGCCTTATTCATAATAGCCAGAACATGGAAACAGCCTAAATGTCCCTCAGTGGAAGAATGGATAAAGAAACGGGGTACATTTACACTACGAAATACTACTCAGCTATTAAAAACAAGAAATTCCTGAAATTTGTGGGCAAATGGATTGTACTAAAAATTATCATAATGAGTGAGTTAACCCAGAAGCAGAAAGAGTCAAATGGTATATACTCACTTATATCTGCACACTAGCCCAAGGGGCATGTCCCATGAAAGTCTTCACTTACCAGGAAACTGGGACAGAGGGGAGGACATCCTATTGGGACTCTAGATGAGAGAAGCATGGGAGAATGACAAAGTAGAATGATTCAGAGGGTCCTAGAAATCTACCAGAAGAACATTATGATAGGCAGTTTTGGGCCCAGGGGTCCTGCTCAAACTATGGCACCAGCCAAGGACAATACATGTAGTAAACTTCGAACCCCTACCCTGATCTAGCCAATGGACAGGATATTCTCTACAGTTGAGTGGAGAGTGAGGTCTGACTTTCACACGAACTCTGGTGCCCCATATTTGACCACGTCCCCTGGATGGGGAAGCCTGGTGGCACTCAGAGGAAGGATAGCAGGCTACCAAGAAGAGACTTGATACGCTATGAGCATATACAGGGGGAAGAGGTCCCCTCAGTCACAGTCATAGGGGAGGGGAGTAAGGGGAAAATGGGAGGGAGGGAGGAATGGGATGATACAAGGGATGGGATAACCATTGAGATGTAATATGAATAAATTAATAAAATATAAAACAAAACAAAACAAAAAAGACAAGTGTATCATTTCAGTACCTGCACTTAATAATAAGGAACCTCTACAGGGAGAGCCGTGGAAACTTCTTCTCTGGGGATGATTAACAGCTCCAACATGGGTCAGTAATGTGTGGCAGAGGCCTCATTGCCCATGTGGCAGAAAGGCCTTCAAGCTTACATTATACTTTACAGGAATGATATTCCTTTCACTTACAAAACAAACCCTCTACTATTCAAAGGTTTCCAGTGCCTCAAAATTGCACCAGAAAAATAAAATAAAACAAATACCACCTTTGGAATAGAAGAGATACATAGTGGACCCATGTGAGCTAGCTACCCTACACCCTCAAAAGGCACAGCTTCAAACCTCATCCTTAAAAATATTTAAATGATTTTCAAAAACTACTGTGTGGTGTTAACACATTTCCACAGGTGAATAGCAGCCTCTTTTTGATGTTGCTAATGGAGATTGTGACGTAGCCTCTGTGTGTCTCCTCACTGCTAAGTCTCATGCCATGTGTAACGATTGAGAAAGCTATCCAAAACATTCAACAGACAAGAGCTTGTTGTGACTTAATTGTATCCTTTTATATTTTGAATACACTTGGAATTCCTACAGGCACTTCTGGCTCAAGCCACCCTTGCCCCCCCTAGCGTCATAAGATGAACAAATTGGCCATCTCAATCCCAAAGGTCTGTTACCCCCTAGATTAATTTAATTTCATATCGAATAAGAAAAGGAAGTAAATGACATTTTCAACTATGGAAGCCAAGATTTTATTGTCCTTTTTTTTTTATGCCTCCCAACTTACTTCTTTATATGCTTTTGGTCTCCCATAACAATCACAGCTATCCCCTCTTACAGGACTTACCTTAGGTTATTGCCCCAATAGGAATGTTCTACAGTGCCCACAGCACACTTGTGGCTGCTGTGGGTCCTTTCTCTTCCCCTCTTTCTGGTGCCTCGGACTTTTTATTTACCTGGGCTACAGTCCAGTGAAGGCTGCGGTCACTCTGTCTTGATGAATCTGCTGTTCTAATAGCTTCTCACACCATCAAAACAAGTCATGAACCTGTGTGTGCTTCATGAGCATCCCAAACTCTTCCTTCCCCTACATGAAATGGTGGCATTTCTCCTCCCGCCTACCCACCTCCACCCATGGCTGCCCTGGCCTTTGCAGAAAAACTTGAAAACTCTGCCCAGGTCAGGAGCCCCAGCCTTTCCCCATCTGCTCATCCTCCCAATCTGCCTCCAACCCAGTTGCCCTGGGACCTGGGCAGCCATGACCTGGTTTTTCTTTTCTGTCATCTGGGAGGTTACCCTGCAGCCATGGCTGACCAAATGGAGGACAGACTGGCTCCTCCACACACCTCTGCCATTGCTTCCCAGGTCACTACTTTCTACCTTCTGTGCTTTCCTGGGGCATCTCAGCCTCACTCCTACTCCCCAACCCAGGGCCTAACAGCACAGCTTGCTTACTCACCCAGCCTCAAGCTCATCCAAACTTGCATACCAGGAATTAAACATACCTGGGCCCTGCCATGAAACTATGCCAGTCTTGCAGCACCCACACTGAAGGAGCCAGCCCCCTTAAGGACCCCCATTAAGGCCAAAGTCTGGGAAAATGTAGAAGTCGGCCTACTCAGTCCTCCCTTAAAGACCCCCCTCCCTTAAGGCCAAAGCATGTAAATTTCTAGAGGGTCCAGCTTGAACCAAAGACAGATATCAGATCACTGTGTATATGTGTGTGGCAGGGACAGGAAAAACCTTGGAGAGTCCAACTTGATTCAAGGTCTCAGTCTGTGCTCAGGGTCCAGCTAGACTCAAGGACAACCAGCCATGTTTAAAATTTCCACTACCCCTCCCCAACTAAAAAAGTTCCTAAACGCCCCCTGTGACTGCTTCGACCAATCTTTCCCATAAGTCAGCTTGCCCCTCCACCCATTATCCAACCACCAAACGCCAAGACTTGTAGCTCCCTGCTTGCAGCTTTTCTGCCCAAATGCCAACCAATCACATACTGTGAACCTCATTTCTTTGTCTAAAACGTATAAAAGGCCCATGCCTCTGTTTCTCGGGGTCTGCAGCTTGAAAGAGCTGGACAGACCCCATGGCGATGCCTCAATAAATTCCTATTCGTATGCATTTGCATCGACAACGGACTCTGTCTCTTAGTGGGGACTCCGGAAATAGACTAGAGGTCTCTCTAGAGGTCTCAATCTTACAACGCACACTAGAGAACCTGTCAGGCCTCGGTAACTCCCTTAGGAGCCTCCCTTAGTGGGCAGCACTGAGCTTCCTCCCCACACCAAATTCACCTTGCCACATAGAAAATGGGGAGGTCCCACTTAGTGTGGCTGTGTTTAAAGACACTAGCTTTCACTTTAAATGGCTAAGATTGGCCAGTAAGATAGCGCAGTAGGTGGAGCCTTTCTGCATGAGCTTGGCAAGCTGAATCTGAGCTCTGGCACCCATGAGGTAAAAGAGAAACACTTCAACAGAGTTGCCCTCTGACCTCTTCACACCTGTACAAACCACACAGAGAAATAAAATTTTAAACTGTCTTCTTTGTTTTGGAGAAGAGAAAAACAGTTAAGATGGTCATTTTGTTTCTTTTTTTTTTTTTTTTTTTTTTACCACAGGGAGAAAAGAAGGAAAGTTGTTTTCCATCTAAGGTAGCTAGCTGTCAAGGGTGGGTGCTCCATAAACTCCCCAAACTTGTAAAACTTTTGTGTACATGGCTGTTGATTTTCTCACACTCTTATCCTTTGTGCTGATGAGGAATTAGCCAATGGCATCAGACTCGTAAAGTCCAGCTCCTATCAATGGGGTGAGATGCAGTGACCATTTGAGCTGCAGTAAAAACTAAGTGGGCTTTGTTCTCTGTTCTCCCATGGTCTTGGTCACAGGTAGCCAGCACTTTTGGGGGGAAAAATCCCTTCCTGGATTAAATTTGCTTTCTTTGTGTATTTCTTTGTATAATACCAAGAATATTCTTTTCTTTACAAAATGATCCTGACTTGAGCAGCTGACAGCTGGGGAGCCAGCCCCACCCTATGTCCTGTCACGTCCTCTCTCCAGCCCTGAAATATTACTAAACATTCATCCACCTAGAGACTCTTCCCCGACCCCCTTTCTCCCCTCTCTCCCGACAGGTGGTCCAGACTCCTCTGAGCACCTGGAAAGCCAGGTTCATGGCCACTGACCACCACCTCTGTCCTGGAATACCTAGGCAGGGGGAGAAGAGGATGCCCAGTAAAGGGACAGATAGGTCACTGGCATTCAGTGTCCTTCCATGGCAGCCTGGCCTAGTCAGATCAGGACTTTCCACTAGAAGCCAGACCTCTGCCCCACTTACCCACCTGTCACTAGTACACATGCACAAACACACAGATCCAGGCATTCTTAGGGTTCCTGACACCCCAACATGCATGTCCCTGCCCCCCCAGCCTGAGCCTCTGGACCCAGCAACAATGAAGCCCCAACCAGATGGGGCAGAATTAATGGAAGGTTCCTACAGCCCCTTCCTCAGCTCCAGCTCACCTCTGAGGTCCATGGTAGGGCCCAGGATGCTTCAGTTTCTTCACTATAGCTCGTTAATCACAGCTCAGACCTCATGCACACAGCAGGACTCGCCCTCGGGAGAGATAATACACACCCTGAACACTTGTGGGCGGGGGAAGAGCTCTTGCAGACTTCTGATTTGCTTAGGTGTGACCACAGGAAGCAGGTGTCCTCGGCCAGATATCCCCAAGGACACAGGCAGCATCTCACCCACACTTCATCTCCCAGGGATTGTGGATGCTTCCCCGTGCTGACATGCTCCAGGCTGCCTTTGCTATGGTCCCCCAAACCTGTCCTCACTGTCTTCCTCAGCTTAGGTTACTTCCTAAGCTAGCCACCCTCCCACGAGCTCTCCTCATCCGACTGTTTGTTTTACGGTATTATCTCTCTCCTCTTTCTCCTTCCTCTCCCTCTTTTTATCATCTCTTTGTCTCTTCTCCCATTCTCTTCCTCCCTCCTCTCTCTCATCTCTCCAGCCTCTCGGCTCATCTCTTCCTCTCTTTCCTCTTCCTGCTCTCATCTCTCCCAACGCTTTATCTCTTTTCTCTCAGCCCATCTCTTTATCTCTCTATCTCTCTCGGGGTGTCATGTATCCCAGGCTGACCTAGACTTCATTCTCTGTACACCACGCCAGCCTTAAAAGCACAAAGATCTTCCTGTCTCCGCCTCCCAAGTGCTGCCTAATCTCGTCAACTTAGTTTAGAAAACCCTAAGGGGACCTAGTTAAATAAGCCAACTGACTCCATGGGAGACTTCATTTTCTCAGTGATCCAGCATAGGCCTATGTTTCTGTTTCTCAGAAATAAAAACTTCAGTTACAGGGGAAACACAGAGAACTGGCCAGGGGGTCTGGCTAACAAAAGTTAGGACACGTTGCCAGAGGAGGTAAGGTTGCTCAACTGCCAGTTTAGCTAGCCCCTAACTCATGACACACTCCTGATTCGGCACCAACCAATCCCCAGTGCACCCATACACACACTTCTGGTTTACACCAATCAAAATGAAGATGATCTGTTTCTGGAATTCTCCTGGCTTTTAAAAGAGCCTGCTCACTCACCTTGGAACCGCCATTTTGCCTGAGTGGTGGCCTCCGCATGCTGGACCTCTGCAGACGTAAATGATTTTTGCTGGTTGCATACTGTCCGAGTCTGCAGTTTTCCTTCAGTGCGCTCTGGACCCTAAAAGAACCAGAGTCCCCCCCACACCCAAAGAACCTTCTTGAAGGCTGATTAACAGATTATGGAGAAGTTGGAAGTTGTGTGCCAGAGTCTAATTACAATTTACCTTGGGCTATCTTCACCTTCCTTAGTAGCTATTAGTTGCCCACCTCTGTGTCTGGCCTAATATCTTTGTGACTAACAAGTAAATAATAAAAAAAAGTAAATGTATTAGCCTAACACAGCTTTCTTTCTACCAATCTACCAACCAAAAGACTGAGAATGTCATCAGAGAGTATCAGGCTTGTAGCAGCCATCTCCCCGCTGGGCTTTCACTCACCTGTCTGGTGTTTGAAAGCCTGCCCTGCTCACCTCTCCCATCAGCCCTGGACTTGCCATGGAATGTAGACATCACTGTCCTCAACCCCCACAGCACATATGCACAGGTTTGGGACTGTGGGTTGCTCTAAACAAACTCAGGAAAGCAAGGCTTTCCTCCATCCTTCCCAGGGTAAAGCCTTAGAGATTGACGCAGAGAGATGGTGATAGATGTGTTTAATTTTAGCACTTTGGAGGCAGAAGGAGGTAGATATTTGTGAGTTTGAGACTCATCTGGTCTACATAAGGAGTTCCAGGCCAGCCAAGGCTACACAGTGAGAGTTTGTCTCCAAAATTCCTACAAACAAATAAAAAACCAGCCAAACCAAAAAAAAAAAAAAAAAAGCAAGACCAACTTGTTTTGGAGTTCTTGAGAATTAGAAATTATCAGCTATATGCATGGGGAGTTCTAGAGAATTAGAAATTATCAGCTATGGCCAGGCGTGGTGGCGCACGCCTTTAATCCCAGCACTTGGGAGGCAGAGACAGGAGGATCGCTGTGAGTTTGAGGCCAGCCTGGTCTACAAAGCAAGTCCAGGACAGCCCAGGCTAACACAGAGAGACCCTGTCTTGAAAAACCAAAAAAAAGAAAAAAAAAAGAAAAGAAATTATCAGCTATATGCATGGAAGGCAAGGACCATACGATTGTGGGGTGTCTCGTCGTTTCTGTGGTTTTTGGCTGTTGCCAGGTCAAAACTAAGACACTAATATCCTCCAGAGTGTCTTCACAGTGGTAGCTTCCTCTTTCACCCTCTGGGACCTCTGCACACACAGGAATTTACCTCACTTGCCACTACCCCACGACAATTACCTCCTGGCTGAGACATAGTTTTAGAACCACCCAATAGAATTAAAGGTCATGTTAGATAGTTACAAATCTGCCTTCAAAAAAGTATAAAAACTCAGTGCTTTTGTTACTCTGGGTCTCCTCTCCCTTGGGTGCATGTGGACCCTGCCGCATCAGACCAATAAACTTCCTCTTGCATTTGCATCGAACCAACCTCTGCTTCTCATTCGGTCACTTCCTGGAATAGACTCTCACAATCAGAGTCTCACAGTACGAATTTGGTAATCAAAGGTAGATTTCTGGTTTTGTTCCTCACATGGTCCCTGCAAGGAGTCTGTTCCGCAAACCCAAGGCATATCAATGAGTGTTCAATGTATCGCTCCATGTGGCTAGAGCTCAGAGAACACATGATGAGTCCTGTTAACCAACCTGACCCTGTGGTTCAAAGGTCTTTGGAACTAATTTGAGTGAGAAGAGTGAACGAAGGGGAGATGGGGGATGGAGAATCCCTGCAGTGCTGTACATAGAGCTCTGCAGGCCATTTTGGTTGAAGTTTGGAAGACCAAGAATGCAGAGAGAAATGTGGCCAGGGAAAGCCCAGCTTAGGAGGCTTCGGGGGGCCAAGACTAGCCTGGAGACCACTTGCCTTACATGCCAGTTCTAAATCTAGCTGCCAGCCGGCCGTGGTGGCGCACGCCTTTAATCCCAGCACTCGGGAGGCAGGGACAGGTGGATCATTGGGAGGTCGAGGCCAGCCTAGTCTACAAAGTGAGTCCAGGACAGCCAAGGCTACACAGAGAAACCCTGTCTCAAAAGCAAAAACAAAATGCAACATTTCATGGGCTGGGGTCCCACACTGAAGAAAGGGGGCAAGTGAAGACTTCCAAGTAAGATGGCCGCCTACAGGCTTCCTCTGTGCGAACCAGAATAAAAGTTCAAAACATACTTTATCCCAAGAGGCGAAGAGAAAGACCTGGGGAAGCTCGTGAAAGGATACAGAAAAGGGCCAAAGGTCAGGGTGGGGTGGGGGAAGACATGCTAAGGAAGAAGCAAGCTAATCAGCCTCAGCCTGGCAGCCCTCTGGCCAGGGAAGAGGGAAGAGAAACCGCTCAAAGAGGCAAGCCAGATAACGATCAGATCTGTCCTGTGGAGAAGCCTCCAGTCCTCACAAGACTCATCCAGTTCGGGGTTTGGGGAGACAGTGATCCCCCAGTTTTGTTTGTTTGTTTGTTTGTTTTTGTTTTTTGGGTTTTTTGTTGTGTTGTTTGAGGGGGTTGGTTTTTTGTTTGCTTGTTTTTCGAGACAGGGTTTCTCTGTGTAGCCTTGGCTGTCCTGGGACTCTCTCCCTAGACCAGGCTGGCCTCGAACTCACAGTGATCCACCTGCCTCTGCCGCCCGAGTGCTGGGATTAAAGGCATGAACCACCATGGCCGGCTTAATTCCCCAGATTTCATGTCAGTGGTGGAGAGAAACCCCACATGGCCATTCTGACTCAGAAGGCCATAAGAGGTGCCATCTTGAGTGAAGAATATGGTGTTTAAATTTGCGCTATCTCGGGGTCTGAATCCAGGAGAGTGTACAGGGTAGGAGCCTCAGTTGTGAAAACAGGAGAGCCAGACAATGACAATCAAGGGTTGTGCGCAGCAAGAAGCTAAGCCTAAGCTGGGCAGTGCATAGGCTGAGAGGGTTCCACAGCAGGGGCCAGGGACAGATCTCATCACCTGAGCATAAACCTTGATGTAGAGAGCTCTGAGCCCCAGGCCAGCATGGGCTCAATTCTGAACCTGTCTCTCTGGCATTCCCTGCTGTAGAGCCAGAAACTCTGAGGATCCAGAGGTGTGCATGATGTCCAGAGCTGCAACCCTCCCACAACAGGGTTAAGGCTCAGGAGGTCTTGAAAGTTCAGAGTCAAGTCCTCTGACTGTATCCATCTCAGAACTGTGTCCACTCAGTACTGTATCTACTCAGCACTGTACATACTCAGTACTTTGTCTACTCAGTACTGTATCTACTCAGTACTATAACTATTGAGTACTGTATCTACTCAGTACTGTAACTATTGAGTACTGTATACACTCAGTACTATAACTATTGAGTACTGTATATACTCAGTACTATAACTATTGAGTACTGTATATACTCAGTACTGTGTCTACTCAGTACTGTACCTACTCAGTACCGTGTCTACTTAATACTGTACCTACTCAGCACATACTCAGTACTTTGTCTACTCAATATTATATTCATCTCAGAACTGAATCTACTTCAGTGATGTGGTTGCTCCCACACTCCTAATAAATTAGACAATGCCCCACCTAGAATGGTGGTAAGATCAGGGGAGTGGAAAGAGGGTGAAAGAATCTGCACAGCCCACAGACAACCAAGAGAGGTGTTTCCAGCAGAGGTTCCAGAGTGTGAAAGAGGAAGCTACCACTGTGAAGACACTCTGGAGGATATCAGTGTCTTAGTCAGTTTCGACCTGGCAACAGCCAAAAACCACAGAAACGACCAGACACCCCACAGTCGCATGGTCCTCGCCTTCCATGAACATAGCTGATAATTTCTAATTCTCTAGAATTCCAAAACAAGTTGGTCTTGCACCTTGGTGGTTTGTTGTTGTTGTTGTTGTTGTTGTTTTGCTTTGTTTTGTTTGGGGGGCGGTGGTTGGTTTTTTATGTGGGGTTGTTTCTTTGTTTGTTTCTTTGTAGGAATTTTGGAGACAAACTCTCACTGTGTAGCCTTGGCTGGCCTGGAACTCATTATGTAGACCAGATGAGTCTCAAACTCACAAATATCTACCTCCCTCTGCCTCCAAAGTGCTAAAATTAAAAACATGTATCACCATGCCTGGCTTTTTTTTTTTTAAGACTTATTTTGTTTTTATGTTTGTGGCTGTTTTGACTCTGTACATGCGTATCGGGTCCCCAGACCATAGTAGGCCCCAGACCTAAGCAAAACTAACTCCATGATGGCAGCACCATCGGGCCATAAAAGTCAGCATACAGACAGCACCACCTGCCAACAGAATAACAAAGACCTAATCCATCCAAGTCCATAGATCTGGGGAAATCTTTACAGGCACTAACCTCGCTTTTTGGCTTCTGTAGTTCCAGTTCTGGCTAACTGTTCTGATTAATAACTAAAGCATGTCTACCTCAAAACACAGTTTTTAATGCTTAAAAGTTCACCCTGAGAAAGGCTCAGTGCTGCACTGGGATCCACAACACCCAGTGTAGTCACCTGCTGGCTAATAAGACTTCCTGTTGCCTTTAATCTATGTCTGTGCACTCCTCTCTAGCGATGATGCAACATTTCTAGGAGCCCCACCATGATCCCAGAGACAAGACCTCAAGAGACCAGGTCTCAGAACGCTGTAAAGCAAAGAAGACCGTGTTTGTCAGGAGACTCCTAGGGGGCATACGACCTGAGATGTCCCAGGTTTCCATGCCCCCTTTGATCAATTGATGACTAATGCTTTGGAGAGGTCTGACCCCTCCACTCCTAAAGGATACAAAGTAGAAAGTCACCTGGTCATCTGGCAGGGTGGCACACACCTGTTATCCCAGCACTCAGGGAGGCAGAGGTAGGTGGATCTCTGTGAGTTCAAGGCCAGCCTGGTCTACAAAGCGAGTCTAGGAAAGGCAAGGCTACACAGAGAAACCCTGTCTCAGAAAAAAAAGAAAAGAAAAGAAGGAAGAAAGAAAGGAAGAAAGGAAGAAGGAAAGAAAGAAAGTCACTGCGCCTTCTGTTTGGACACATAGGAGGAGTCACATAAGGTTGCTGACCCAGTGTCTGGGAACCATGTGAGGCATCCCTGGATTTCCTCTGTTCAAGTGGATGAATGTGCACTGGCAGCCCCTGGTTCTCTTTACTATATGTCTCTGTCTCTGTCTCTCCCCCTGTGCGTGTGTCTGTGTGTGGTGTGTGTGTGTGGGTGTCTATGTCTCTGCATGGGGTGTGTGTGTGTGTGTGGTGTGTGTGTGTCTGTGTGTGTGTCTGTGTGTGGTGTGTGTGTGTGTTATGTGTGTGTGTCTATGTGTGTCTATGTGTGTGTGGTGTGTGTCTGTCTGTGTGTGTCTATATGTGTGTGTGTGTGGTGTGTGTCTGTCTGTGTGTGTCTATATGTGTGTGTGTGTGGTGTGTGTCTGTGTCTGTGTGTCTATATGTGTCTGTGTGTGGTGTGTGTGTATGTGTCTGTGTGGTGTGTGTATGTGTGGTGTGTGTCTGTGTCTGTGTGTCTATATGTGTCTGTGTGTGGTGTGTGTGTATGTGTCTGTGTGGTGTGTGTATGTGTGGAGTGTGTCTGTGTGTCTATGTGTGTCTGTGTGTGTGGTGTGTGTGTGGTGTGTGTATGTGTCTGTGTGGTGTGTGTATGTGTGGTGTGTGTCTGTGTCTGTGTGTCTATATGTGTCTGTGTGTGTGGTGTGTGTCTGTGTGTGTGGTGTGTGTATGTGTGGTGTGTGTCTGTGTCTGTGTGTCTATGTGTGTCTGTGTGTGTGGTGTGTGTCTGTGTCTGTGTGTGTGGTGTGTGTATGTGTGGTGTGTGTCTGTGTCTGTGTGTCTATATGTGTCTGTGTGTGGTGTGTGGTGTGTGTATGTGTGGAGTGTGTCTGTGTCTGTGTGTCTATGTGTGTCTGTGTGTGTGGTGTGTGTGTGTGTGTGTGTCTGTGTGTCTTTCTTTGTGTTTCTGTAAGTTGTTTGTCTGTATTGTATAGCAGCTTTCTCTGGTGTGGGAACACCCTGGCTTAAAACCTGTACAGCCCCCGGGGTGGGACCCAAATGGTTTTGTCTGTTTTTTGTCTCTATGTTTAACAACATAGAACTAATTGAAACAAGACTTTTTGAAAGTTATTGTCACCTTTTCTGATAATAAGACTCAGTTACACTTACAGATACCCAGCAAAAGTTTGGTGTCTTCTGCCTCCAGTCAAAAGATACAGTCATACTATCTCTCAGATTGACAGCAAAGATTCCTAGGGGTATAGGCAGAAAAGAAGCCCCAAACACTAAGCACCTATAATTATTCAATTAAGAAGTTCAGCTACCATTGTTCAGATCAAACACTGAATAACACTGTAAATGAAAGAGGAAATTGCTGTCCATATTGCCTAGCTTGAAGAGACAGGCCTCCTGGCCCCCTGCCAGTCACCTGGACCACACGTCTCTTACCTGTGAAGAAACCTGGGGCCTCTGATTCTCAAGACCCGGATTCTTCTGGAGAAATGGGGGTACAGCAGTGCCTTGGACCTGAAAGGTGTGTCTTCAGCTTCCCATTGGCAGAGATGAGTCACCCATTCTTTGCTGTTCGGTGGACAGAGACAGAAGGAGGCCACAGCAGGCAGCTTACGTGGAACAGGTTGTCCCAGAGATTTACATTTTCTTCAGCTCTGTTTGATGAGACACTAAATGCTGACCTCTGGCTCTTCTGTGAGGGATTTTCCTGGAAAAAATAATTGTAAAGGGATCGCTGAGGGGCTGCTGCCAGAGTTACAGGCCTTGGGCTACAAATGTCAGCTAAGGAAGCCCAGCTTTGTACATCAGAGGCCACCTATGTTGGCTCCCACATGAGGGGAGGCAACAGGGGCCTTTCTCAGAGTAGGGTTGCTGCCATCGTCCTTCAGATGCCAGCTGTGAAGACTAAGAGATGGTTCAAGTGGTCTAAGGTGCAGCTGGACATCGCTGCCTCTAGATACCGGAGTTTGTGACATCAGCAAGACGCCAGCACAGAAGGAGCCACTGAGCCCTAAGCTCACCCGAGACTAAACCAAACACATTGGAAGCTTTAAAAAAAGCTCTGATTTTGGCTCCAGCCCTAATACTTCCAGATGTCTCAAAACTTTTTCATCCGTTTGACCCCCTCCCAAAAAAGAGGGGGTTTTCACCCAAACTTTGGAGTCATGGTAACACCTTGTGCATACCTGTTCAAATGATAGGCCCCTGTTGCCACAGGATGGCCCACTTGGCCCACTTGTCTAAAAGCTGTGGCAGCTACTGCTAGTCTTCAAAAATAAAAAAATTTAAAAAAACAAGTTAATTCTGGATAATAATCTTTTTCTTTTTGGTTTTTCGAGACAGGGTTTCTCTGTGTAGCCTTTGCTGTCCTGGACTCCCTTTGTAGACCAGGCTGGTGTCGAACTCACAGAGATCTGCCTGCCTCTGCCTCCCAAGTGCTGGGATTAAAGGTGTGCACCACCACACCCAGCCGCTGGATGAGAATCTTATACCCATAGCACCCCATGACACGGCTGAGGCGCTCCTCCGAGGGACGCTACAACGCTTGCTGTCTAATGATGGTGTGACCCAGGCCCTACTCCTTCACCACCTGAGAAACTAACTGCAATCAGTCTTGCTACCCTTCTTCCTAATGACACAGGTGCTCATCCATGACTGTCACGAGATGAAAGATGAAACCAGGTACATGACAGTTACTTTAACTGAAATGATTTGGGCTGAAGACAGGTACCTCAGCTGAGAGAGCACAAGTGATGGATCTGACCCCAGCTTTCAGATGGGGAAATGTGAAGTCCACTTCCATACACATGGACAGTCACTATGCTTTTACGACTGGGCACATCCATATAGCATGATCTATTTAAAAACAAAAGACAGAGCTTCTCACTGTTGGAGGGAAAACATTAAAAACAGGGAAAAATCTTGACCCTCCTAGAGACTATTTGGCTTCCTCTACAAATTGTCCTCCACTGCCAGGATGGTGACATGGCTGCCTGACAAATGATAAGTGACCCTAAGACCAGTGGAGCTGATTAATATTCTGAGGACATAGCCTGGCCAAGTGCTGCCTGAGGCTGTGGTAAAGAACATAGGCACATGTTGATGGAGGACACCAGAGGGAGAAACCATTCTCCCCAAACCACTGACGGGTCTCTGCTAACTGACCTTCCCCAGGGTCACCATCTGGGGTCCACAGAACTTTCTGAGTTCTTCAGACCAAGGTATGTTAGTCCTAGGCTAGACAGCATACTTCAGGATGTCTCAGGCAGAGGCTGGTTTGTGCTCAAGTGAATCCAAAACAGTGACCCCTTACCGAGCATGGGGTCCAAATAAGAGACCAACATCCTGGCAGTCTCTAGAAAAACTGACTTCACCAAGGTCTGGCATGCCAGGGGAGGATACAAGGATACATGCTAGTTTTTGTAGATATCTTTTCCTGGTGAGTAAAAGCATTTCCCACCTGGACTGGAGCAGCTCAAATAGTATTTAAAGACGTCCTGCAGAAACTGGTCCTACAATTTAGCCTCCCCTAGCAATGAGTCTGACAATGGCTTGGCTTTCATAACCAAAACCTTGCTAAAGTTTTACACATAGATTGAAAACTTCATTGGATATAGATATCAGAGTTCTGAAATAACAACAACAACAACAACAGTAATAATAATAATGAACTCTAACAAAACTCTATTAGAGTTCTTTGCTTTGATGTGGGCCGCTGCAGTCCATATAAGAAAGGCTTAACCGGGCGTGGTGGCACACGCCTTTAATCCCAGCACTGGGGAGGCAGAGGCAGGTGGATCCCTGTAAGTTCGAGGCCAGCCTGGTTTACAAAGTGAGTCCAGGACAGCCAAGGCTACACAGAGAAACCTTGTCTCAAAAAACCAAAAAAAAAAAAAAAGAAAGAAAGAAAGAAAGAAAGAAAGAAAGAAAGGCTTTACTGGGGCTGGAGAGATGGCTCAGAGGTTAAGAACACTGTCGCTCTTCCAAAGGTCCCGAGTTCAATTCCCAACAACCACATGGTGGCTCACAACCATCTATAGTGAGATGTGCATGCAGGCAAAACACTGTATACCTAATAAATAAATACATCTTAAGAAAAAAGAAAGAAAGAAAGGATTTACTGTAAGATTACTATAAGATTATGTTTGAGAGACAAATCTCCTCCTCTGCTTCCCGGCTCAGAGAGCAGCTGTTGATCCCCCAACTACAGATCCGAGTTAGCAGACGTCTCCAACCATTCCTTTCTCAAGTCACGACAGGCCCTCCAGTTCTCTATAAAGGCTGTTTCTCAGACTATCCGAGAGACCACCACCATCGGTTTCCGTTTGTTTGGGTATGGTGATACTCTTTGAGTCAAGCAGGTAGCCAAAGGGGCCACTGGAACCAACTTGGAAAGGACCCTACGTAATGATTCTCTCCCCTCCTATAGCTGGGTCTGTAGCTGGCTTTATATCATTGGTCCACCACACCCAGGTCAAGAAAGTGGAAGCCATGGATGCTGCCAAGTGGCCTGTTTCCAGACTATGGCCCTTTTAAAACTTATAGTTTCACTGAGACGCCAGGCCTTTCCATCCCCTGCCCCACTGCCTCCTCCTGACACTTGTATTTAGTTATGAACGCAGGGTTAGGGTCTAGCACCTACTACCCTCAGGCCAAGATAGCTAATATGGCTACAGACCAGCAACCCATGCTCCATTTCGATCTTAGCTTACTGATGCCCACCTTAAATGTCTGGTTTTACTGATGTGGTAATTTATCTTTTGAGATAGGAGTACAGAGTTAGCAGTCCCCGTGCCTGCCCCGCAGCTGGGCCCCTGGTTGACAAGGGAGTTCCCATGGCAAACACTGAGACTGTGAAACAAAAGCTTCCTAAAACCACCCACAGATTAATATATATAAGAAAGCCCCTCCCAGGAGATGCACAATGGAAAAGTGTAATCCAGTGACCATAAACTAAATATCTGGGAATTTCTTGAAATATTCTGGTCTTTGAGAAACAGGGAGAATAGGGTGATCAGTCTCTATGCCACAGGAAGGGACCTCGGGGAGAGAGCTAATCATTGCCAGCCAGAAATTGGCCAGAATTGCTGGTTATGCTTAGTCACCCAGGCCCACACCACATAGGATAAGAACTGACCAGACTGCCAGCCCGTTAGCTGACAACACACACTGTGACTGGGGTCTCCAGACTGCCAGCCCGTTAGCTGACAACACACACTGTGACTGGGACCTCCAGACTGCCAGCCCGTTAGCTGGCAACGCACACTGTGACTGGGACCTCCAGACTGCCAGCCTGTTAGCTGACAACGCACACTGTGACTGGGGCCTCCAGACTGCCAGCCCGTTAGCTGGCAAGACACACTGTGACTGGGGCCTCCAGACTGCCAGCCTGTTAGCTGACAACACACAGTGACTGGGGCCTCCAGACTGCCAGCCTGTTAGCTGACAACACACAGTGACTGGGGCCTCCAGACTGCCAGCCCGTTAGCTGGCAAGACACACTGTGACTGGGGCCTCCAGACTGCCAGCCTGTTAGCTGACAACACACAGTGACTGGGGCCTCCAGACTGCCAGCCCGTTAGCTGACAACACACAGTGACTGGGGCCTCCAGACTGCCAGCCTGTTAGCTGACAACACACACTGTGACTGGGGCCTCCAGACTGCCAGCCCGTTAGCTGACAACACACAGTGACTGGGGCCTCCAGACTGCCAGCCCGTTAGCTGACAACACACACTGTGACTGGGGCCTCCAGACTGCCAGCCTGTTAGCTGACAAGGCACACTGGGACCGGGGCCTCCAGACTGCCAGCTCGTTAGCTGACAAGGCACACTGGGACCGGGGCCTCCAGACTGCCAGCCCGTTAGCTGGCAAGCCACATTGGGACTGGGGCCTCCCAAATTAACATTAGAGGACTTACAAGAGGCTAAATTTTGTCTGTACCCAAAACCTTTAACCTAGGCATCTCTCCTACTTCTGATGCTGGCTGTTCTGCCTTATAGATTAGTTCATTTGGATAACAGCAGTATTACCCACACCCTGAGACTACTTGCTGGGCAATTACTGAGGGTCTGACTAAATGCGCCTCTTCTGGTCCTTTGATCAAGGCCTAGAGGTATTAAAACACTAGTTAGATTCCCTTGCAGAAAGTGTCCTACAAAATTGGAGAGACTTACACTAACATCCCATGAGATAAAGGAAATTTAGTCTGGATTTAGGGAAAACCTGCTGTTTTTATGCTAATTGATCAGGAGTAATTTTTTTTAAACCTTGCCATGGATTTAAAAAAAAAAACTGAAAGCAAGAACATTAATCAAATATATGGTACCAGTCCCTGTTCTTTTGGTCCCCCTGGCTAGTTACTCTGCTAGCAGCACTTGCTGGACCTTTAATTCTCATTCTGATAGAATTCTGGTGGAGCCCTGCATCTTAAACGATATCAACAATAGTGTATCAGCTCAGTAAAATCATGGCCCTTAGGACCAACCATTCCTGCTTAGAGCAAGATGAGTCCGAGACCTGACTTGCTCACTAAGACCAGTATGGGATGTAACAGGCCCAGGCCTTAGCACAACTGACTCCATGATGGGAGTACGATTCAGGCCATAAAACTACTTGGAAAAGCACTACCTGGAAAAAACAAAAACAAAGACCTAATCCATCAAAGTCCATAGTTCAGGGAGTCTCTAAATAACTAAGACTCGTATTCCTTTCCAAGATAAACTGGACTGTCCTCTACAGAAGAAAACAAAGGAAGGGACAGTCGGAAGAGATTCAAGAGAAAAGAACTCGCTGTGCAGTCAAATTCCGGCGGGCCATCACTGGTGCATCTCTTGCTGAGGATGCCAAGAGGAACTAGGAACCAGAAGTTAGGAAAGCTCGGCGAGAGCAGGCGCTCGAGGCTGCCAAGGAAAAAGGCTAAGCAGGCATCAAAGAAGACAGCAATGGCTGCTGCCAAGGCCCTCACAAAGGCAGCACCTAAGCAAAAGACTGCGAAGGTCTCTGCTCCCCGAGTTGGTGGAAAACGCTAACTTGGTAGATCAGAGATTAAAATAAAGATCTGTTTCTAACTCTTAAAAAAAAAAGCCGTGGCCCTCTACAAGAGCAGCACTGCTCTCTACCATGGACCCAACTCTCCAGCCCCTAGCCGTTTTTTTTACCCCTCTGACTTCTTTTTAATTTTTTATTTTTCTTTTCTTTCCCCCCCCCACCCCCCCTCCGGGGGTTAAAGGCATGAGCTGCCGCCACCACCACCACCCGGCTAATTGTTCATTTTTCATTGTTTACTTTGTTTTGAGAGGTTTGATTGTCTGGGTTTTGATATGGGTCTTTTGCCAGCATGTGTGTTTGTGAACCACATGCATGCCTATTGCCCAAAGAGACTACAAGAGAGCATCAGATCCTCCCCAGAGGCCTGAGCCTGGCCAGCTCTAAAGAACACCAGCTCTGTCCTTTTTTAAAAATGGTTTTATGAGCTGGGTGGTAGTGGCACACACCTTTAATTCCAGCACTTGGAAGCCAGAGGCAGGTGGATCGCTGTGAGTTCAAGGCCAGCCTGGTCTACTAAGTGAGTCCAGGACAGCCAAGGCTACACAGAGAGAAACCCTGTCTCAGCCGGGCGTGGTGATGCACACCTTTAATCCCAGCACTCTGGAGGCAGAGGCAGGTGGATCACTGTGAGTTTGAGGCCAGCCTGGTCTACAAAGTGAGTCCAGGATAGCCAAGGCTACACAGAGAAACCCTGTCTCGGAGGGAAAAAAAGAAGAAGAAAAAAATGATTTTATGAGTATTTATTAATTATACATAATGGTGGGTTTAATTGCATATATAACTATGTATATACACAATGCTATTTTATCTGAGTCACACCTCTGCTACACTATCAGCCCCTCCCACTCCTACTGATCCCTTCCTCCTCCCAACTAACACTTGCTCTACTTTCATCATGTGTTTGTGTGTGTGTGTGTGTTTCTCTGTGTGTGAATGGGTTTAACTAGGGTTGTTTATAGAAGTATCAGTAAAAATTTCTTCACAGGAGATTGTGCACTTTACCAGTGGCTACACCACTAAAGAAATGCCTCTCTCAAGCCAGGCGTGGTGGCACATGCCTTTAATCTCAGCACTTGGGAGGCAAAGGAGCAGGCGAATCACTGTGAGTTCGAGGCCAGCCTGGTCTACAAAGCAAATCCGAGTCCAGGACAGGGCTACACAAAGAAACCCTGTCTCAAAAAAAAAAAAAGAGAGAAGAAAAGAAAGAATACCTCTCTCTAACCCTTCAACCACTAGCAACATGTAAATCCTGAGGAAAGGATTGGGCCCCATCACCCCCTTCTTTTTTATAGAAAATTGTGTGTATGTATGTTTTGTTCGCATGTATGTCTCTGTACCACATGCATGCCTAGTGCCCATGGAAGCCAGAAGCCAGCACTAGATCCCTGGAACTGGGGTCACAGATGGCTGTGAAGTGCCATTGGGTACTTCAGTGTCTGAGGATTTCCTAGAGTGCATCTCCAAATCCATCCCGGGGATAGTCAGGGACAAGGGCGAGCGCAACAGAGTCACTGGGTGCAAAGAAGCTATGCTGCATAACACTGGCCTCGTGACCACTCAATAGCAAACCAATCTGATAAATAACATACAATAGGGTCTAAAGAGATGGCACAGTGGTTAAGAGCACTGTCTATTCTTCCAAAGGACCCGGGTTCGATTCCCAGCACCCACATGACAGCTCACTACTGTCTGTAACTCCAGTTCCAAGAGATCTGATACCCTCACACCAATGCACATAAAATAGAAATTAAAGAAATTATTTTTTACAAAAATAACATACAGTAGTGTTTGAAGCAAGTCAGGAGAGATCTATTCTGGAACTCACACTTACTGGGATACAATGGGTGAAAATAGTTTTGCTGGCCCCTCAGAATGGCCTTTTCTTGTAACCACCCATCCCAGTCATACAGGATTTGAGAGTATGTACCCTGATGCCTGTGAGATTTTCTTCTGGCGGATGAGACAGGCATACTGGATAGGAAGATGTCTCAGGTGGTGTTTGTCTATGCTTTTGTCAAACTCTCCCTGGTCCCCTTGCTTTTGAGTTGAATTATTAGGTCATCAGCAAGTATCCTCTCTAGCAACCAGATTTAAGACAGAGAACTAGGCCCCACTGGGTTACTGTTCTGTTGTAGTTCCAGTACTGTTCTTGTTCCAGAAATACTGGAAGTAGGAAGGAGTCCACAGACCCAGACATTGCTTTATTTACTATATATAAATTGGGTACAGCTTTCCACTCATGTCACAATGGATTTACCTGATTGTTTGCCTGTCTGTCTGTCCTTCTGTCTTACACAGGGTCTCACTATGTAACCCTAGCCGCCATGGAACTCATTACATAGACCAATCTGGTCTCAAAATCAGAGATCCACCTGCCTCTGCCCCGGACTTGCTGAGAATAAAGGCGTGCCCTGCCACACCCTGCACAAGAATGACTTTTATCTTGGATGGAAGACGAGGGAAGAGGATGATGGCCAGAACCAAACACAGGCATCAAGGCAGCGTTTTCCACTGATTTATTTGCTTGTTTGAGCATGTATTTATTTTTGGTGGTGAGCCTAGCCTTTAACGGCTGAGCCATCTCTCCAGCCCTTGAGCATATATTTAAAGTCACTTTTGTGTTGACTTTTCCAAGGGTCCATGGGAGTTGTTATCTCTAGTCCAGCTCATCACTTGGATCCAGTCTGCAGTGAAGTGGTCCAATAAGTAGTCAGAACTGTGAGAAACTTACTTTCTTGGAGACACGTTCCCTCTCTGGATACAGGCTCCCAGCATCTTCCTTCTCCCAGTATGAGATTCCTGACAATCGTGTGACGCATTCCCTCCCAGTCCTATAATTACCTCATAGTGGCGTCCAAATTCAAACCCAACCTGAGATTCAGATTTGATTTAGGGTTCTCTTTGTCTAGTGGATTGCTTAGTTTTTGTCTTGAAGGACCCAGTTGGTACTTTGTACAAAATAAGTGCCTCAAACAGCAGAGAGATCCCTGCCTTGTGAGATCTGGTATTATCTCCTTGTGTTAGTGTTGTCAGTTTAACAGTCACCTAGGAGATTAGCCTCAGGCACATCTATAGTTATCTTAATCAACTGGGCTTGACCATGTTTGTAAGGGTTTATTCTGATTGGTTTGTCTGAGGCAGGATAGCTGACTCCTTGTTAAGACAGGGGCTCTCTCTCTCTCTCTCTTTTCAAAGATTTATTTATTTATTATTATGTATACAGTGCTCTGGCTGCACATACACCTACAGGCCAGAAGAGGGCACCAGATCACATTATAGATGGTTGTGAGCCATCATGTGGTTGCTAGGAATTGAACTCAGGACCTCTGGAGGAGCAGTCACTGCACTTAACCTCTGAGCCATCTCTCCAGCCCAAAACAGGGTCTCTTTATGTGGTCTTGGCTGTCCTGAACTCACTATGTAGATGAAGGTGGCATCTAACTCACAGAGCTCCACCTGTCTCTGCTTCCCAAGTGCTGAGAAGAGGGAAGTGCCACCATGCCATCTGTGGGAAGAACCACTCTAAAATAGAACTATGCGCTAGGGTTGGGGCCTAGATGACATGAACATGAGAAGGCTGGCTGTTTGGGAGCATCCACTGTTCTATTCTTACTGACTGCTGATGCCATGTGACCAGCTGCCTCAAGTCTCTGCATCCAGGACTTCTCCACCAATATAAACTCTACCCCTACAACCGTGAGCCAAAATAAACCCTTTTTTCTTTAAGTCGCTTTGGTCAGGCTATGTTATCATAGCAACAGCAAAATAAACTAATGCATCCTTCGAGTCAGTACACAAAATGCACCAAGTCTGTCACATGGCATTTTTAAAGTCTCAGGGAAAAAAAAAACACTAGTACAGCCACCTTCCTTTTGAAAAAGCAGGAGATGGTGGCACACAACTTTAATCTCTGCACTCAAAGAGGCAGAGGCAAGTGAATCTTTATGAGTTTGAGGCCAGCCTAGTCTACAGAGGAGCGAGTTCCAGGATATCCAGGACTATGTAGAGAAACATTGTCTCAAAAAAAGAAAAAGGAGGAAGGAAGGAAAGAAAGAAGGAAGGAAGGAAGGACGGACGGAAGGAAGGAAGGAAGGAAGGAAGGAAGGAAGGAAGGAAGGAAGAAGCATGATAGTTACATTAGTATAGATTTAGCACATGACCAAAGTCAAGTGGAGCTAGAGCAAATGGTCTGAGGCACACAATCACCAAAGCAGAAAAGTAGGGAGACTGTGCAACACGGTGCAGAAGTGTACCCTAGAGGGAATTTGTAACTGAGAACCAACAGGGAGGTCTGTGCCCTCGACCCCAGTTTGGGAAAGAATGAGCAGGTAGTACCATAAAGGAACACAAAGACAAAGTGAAAGTAACTCAACAAAGTCACTTCCTTTGTTAAAAGAGTGTGACGTAATCCAAACCCAGCCAATAAGCATGTATGGCCAAGACGGCCTCTGAAGTGGTCCCAGTGAGAGTAGCCTCCGTAGTCCCATGTCTTTGAGGAACTGTTTTGGGAGGATTAGGAGGTGTGTCCTCATTGAAGGAGACATGCCACTGGAGGTGGGCTATGAGGTTTCAGAAGCCTGCTACATTCTGAGTCTTTGTCTTTTTCTGCCACCTGATAGTGGATCTGAGTTCTCACTGCTGCCCCCACACCATGCCTACCTGCCTGCTGCTATGCTCCATACCATGATAGTCATGAATCTCTGAAATTGTATTCCCCGTTTAAATGCTTTCCTCTATAAATGTCTTGGCCATGCTGTTTTGTCATGCCAATAGAACAGTGACTATGACAGCCTCTGACTTTTATCCTGCATGTGTCTCTTCCCATTTGTGGAAGAATAACAAGACTGGCTAATCATTGAGAAAGTATGGGGAGCCATTTTTTTTTGTTTTTGTTTTTTGTTTTAGAGTGCTTAACAGAAGCAGGCCAGAGAACTTACGACCTTGGATTGCCAATTCTTGCGCAGCCTTGAGGACTTGGCAAGATACTTAAGATACTTGTGTTGGCTAATTTCCTAGATAAGAAAGTTTACAAAACCCTCCTCAGATCTAGCCAATGGGCAAGACATTCTCCACAGCTCAGTGGAGAGTTGGGACTGACTCGGACATGAACTCTGGTGCCCCATATTTGATCACTTCCCTGTGGTGGGGTGTCCCAGCCAGCCAGGGTTTGACTAAAGCTCGAGAGGAGAATCAACCTGTATGAAGGACAGAACACAAGACATGAAGAAATGGGGGCAGGTCTGAATTCTGATCAAACCCCATTTATTGAAAATTTTCACAGGGTTTTTATAAGCACGGGGGCATGGGTATTTGTGTAAGCGAGGGTTGCTATGGATACCTAGCTGCAGGCTATCTCAAGACACAGGGAATTCCAGGCAGGTTCACAACGTTCTGCCACACCAAATATTTTGCTCTATCTTTATCTAGTCTAATTGATAAGCCATAAGAGGGTGGCTCCATCTTAATCTTATCTTTAGTTTAACTGCCAAACCACGAACCACAACAGAGTCAGCTGGTTTCTGGTAAATGACAGACTGCTGGAGAAACAGAAGCCTAAAGGTGCAGGCTCTGACAAGGTGGCTGAACACTGTCCCCAACAGTGGGGAGGCCTGAAGGCACTCAGAGAAAGAATAATCAGGCTACCAAGTCTCATCTTGGTAGCCTATGGCCATATAGTGGGGGAGGAGGTACCCCTCGGCCACAGACATAGAGCAGGGAATAGGGTGACAGCGGGAGGGAAAGAGGAAAGAGAGGATACAATTGAGATGTCATCTGAAGAAATTCATTAAATTAAAAAAAATTACTTAAATAGCAAAAAAAAAGAAAGAAAGAAAGAAAGAAAGAAAGCTTATTATTGCCAGGCGTGGTGGCGCACGCCTTTAATCCCAGCACTAGGAGGCAGAGGCAGCTGGGCCTCTGTGACTTCAAGGCCAGCCTGGTATACAAAGCAAGTTCAGGATAGCCAAGATAACACAGAGACACCCTCTTAAAAAAAAAAAAAGAAAGAAAGTTTATTATCAATTCCAGGTGAAGGTGTGAGCTTGATGTACTTCTTTGGCCTTGAGATAGAAGAAGCCTAAGGATATAGATAACTAAAGTGATTGGTAGCCTTTGTTTCTGTTCCAAGAATCTTCTGGTTTACACGGACGAGTACTGTATAAAAGATCTGAGAAAAACTCTTGAGACTACAGTATTTACTGTTAGTCCTCATGAATACTTGTCTTTTTTTTTTCCTTATCTCCTTTGCCATGTCTTTTCTATCTTTTCCTATATCTATTTTATTTCTCCATCATCACCCCCCATATCCAGGTACTGGTTGAGTCTGCCAGCTGGCACCGGCAAGTGACAACCAAACAGAGACCTGAGACACGAGGGAGTACATGAAGGACATCATGGCAAATACAAGCTCAGATCAATTAAGAAGGGCTGGAGAGATGGCTGAGAGGTTAAGAGCACTGACTGCTGTTCCAAAGGTCCTGAGTTCAATTCCCAGCAACCACATGGTGGCTCATAACCCTCTATAATTAGATCTGGTGCCCTCTTCTGGCCTGCGGGTGTATGTGCAGGCAGAACATTGTATACATAATAAATATATAATTTTAAAAAACTGCTGTGAGTGAATCTTTGGGACTATGGAATGGAATGGAAATAGTCACTTGCTTTTTGTACATATGCTTAAAAGTATGCTCCAGCCTAGAAGAGTGAAAATAGGACAGCAGCAGTTAAGTAATTTTTAGATTTTGTTGTACAAGTATGTCCATGGTTTCTGGAAGAAGATGCCGTAAATATAGAAACCTGGAAAAAGGTGGAGGGAAAGTTACAAGATTATTATGATGTACATAGACCTGGTAAGGTTCCAACAGATGCCTTTTGTCTCTATGCACTTTTTAAATTTTATTATTATTATTATTATTATTATTATTATTATTATTATTATTATTACTACTACTACTACTACTACTACTACTACTACTACTACTACTACTACTATTATTGTTGTTGGGTTTTTTTGAGACAGAGTTTCTCTGTGTAGCCTTGGCTGTCCTGGACTTGCTTTGTAGACCAGGGTAGCCTCAAACTCACAGGGATCTGCCTGCCTCTGCCTCCCGAGTGCTGGGGTTAAAGGCGTGCACCACCACGCCCACCTCTTCTCTGGCCACTTATAAGGGACAGTTTAGACTCTAGGCATGAGAAAGAAGACTTAGAAACTGAAATTACAAAGGATGCTTCAGTGCTCCGAAAAAGTAAAGCTAAGCCTTCTGCTCCGCTTGAGCCTCCGTGTACAGAGCCTGCTAATGAGCTGTTGCTCTCTGAGGATTTGGAGGATTCTTTGGATCCTGACGATGTAGAGAAAGAGCCTGGTAAATACTGTAACGAAGACCCTCCTCTCGTTAATAATTAGCTAAAAAGGATAGTAATACGCAGGCTCTCCAGACAGCTTTTTCAGCGCTAGCAGTGCAGATGAAACATTTTAAAGAACAAATTATACCCTTAAATCAATCGGAATGGCTTTCTAGATTGCAGATAAAAGAAATCTCCAGCTAGCATGATTGGATCCTCCTTCATTTGAGGATTCTCCTCCTGCCATAGCCATGATTGAAAATGCTCAGAATTCCAAGCCCATGTCTATTAGACCTACAACCATGTCTCCTCTGCAAGCCGCTTCAAGTAAAGCTAACGATAAAGGAGAGGACACTCAAGGATTTCAGTTGGCATGGCCAGTTTTTGAAGATGTTGATGCTCAGGCTATGAGAGAGCAAGGTCTCATAGACCCACTCCTTTCAAGCAGTTAAAGGAGCTTGTGCTCAGTGTGGATGGACCTACCGCCCCCTTTACTCAGGCTTCCCTTGAATCTTTGTCTACTGAGGCTTTACCACATGGAGATTGGAAACAAATGGCTCGAGCCTGCCTCTCAGGAGCTGATTTTTTTTTTACCATGGGAATCACACTTGCAGAACACTGCCAAAATACTGCTGATTTGAATAGAGCCCAAAAATATGGAAACTACTTATGGGATGTTGGCAGGAGAAGGTCAATTTAGGGAACTGGGTCAACAGCTTGGATTTAACCCAAGAGTTTGTGCTCAAATAAATGCAGCTGCCAAAAGAGCTTGGTATAAACTCCCCTCTCCAGGAAGGCAAACTGAAGATCTATCAAAAAGCAGACAGGGACCAGATGAACCTTTCCAGGATTTTTGTGGTTCGTTTAATAAAAACGGCAAGTCAATTATTAGGAGATTCTGATAGTGCCTTGTTGTTGGTTAAACAGCCAGCTTATTAGAATGCCAGTGTAGCCTGCCAGGCTGCTATCCACCCATTCAAAAAGAAAGGAACTATCACAGATTACATATGTTTATGTTCTGATAGTGGACCTGAGGAGCCCAGCCTCATCGAAGGACGGCCAGCTTGTGTTTAAATTTCCACTACCTCAGGAATGTGCTTGCCCTTCCTAGTTGAGAAAGTCCACACTATTGTTAGCTCACTCAGAAAACTGTGTCCTTTCTCCCACCTGCGCCCTTTCTCCCGCCTGTGCCTTTTTCTCCTGCCCACGCCTTTTTCTCCCACCCGCGCCATTACTTAGCCAATTGTTGTAAAGGTTAACTAACCAATCATGTTTGTACTAATCATCCCCTGATAGTCCTGCTTCTGTCAGGGTATAAGAAGCCTATGATCCTGCTCTTCGGGGTCTTCCAACTCTTCTGAGCTTGGTGGACCCCAGCGCCTTGGCTCAATAAAATTCTTTTGCTTTTGCATCGACTCTGGACTCTGGCTCTCAATTCGGCTTCCAGGAATAGACTCAGGCGATAGGAGTCTAGCATACGGAGGTCCCACCTAAGTCTGAAACCCCTTGAGGACCAGACTCCAGCCGAGGAATAAGAAATATGAGGACATTCTCCACAATTGAGTGGAGAGTGGGATCTGACTTTCACACGAACTCTGGTACCCCATATTTGACCACGTCCCCTGGATGGGGAGGCCTGGTGGCACTCAGAGGAAGGACAGCAGGGTACCAAGAATAGACTTGATACTCTATGAGCATATACAGGGGCAGGAGGGTCCCTTCAGTCACAGCCATAGGGGAGGGGAGTAAGGGGAAAATGGAAGGGAGGGAGGAATGGGAGGATACAAGGGATGGGATAAGAATTGAGATGTAATATGAATAAATTAATAAAATATATTTTTTAAAAAGAAGAAATATCAGGTACTGCCACGGCTTGTCTTGTTTCTTGTCTGTGTCTATGTGGTTCTGTTACCCCTCACTTTTACTCTGAATCTGTTCACGAACGATCGGTCTGGGCTGAGGAAACAACATATGGGGAATCACGTTGCCTAGGTTAAGGAAGACAGCTTACGCGTCTCCACCTAGATCGAGGAAGCAATCGTGTTGCCCTTGTGTCCTTGCAAAAGTCGGGGTCCCCAGCAAGAGCTGCCCGCACTGGGGAATAGTGTCCCCGCCTGGGTGGACTCAGAGGTTGCTCTGTAAGTCCCAGGAGCAGGATGAAATAGCCTCTCTCCAACCTGTGCTTTGCTCTTGCCAGAGAGCGTACCAGACTCCGCTCGCAAGTCCGGGCCACACGAGGGCAGAAGCGTGGCCTGGGTGTGGTTTTCCCTGCCTGTCTGTTCTGCAGCATCCATGGCAGGGGCGTTGGCTCTGTGGTTTCACCTGTGTGTGGTTTCTTCTGTGCCCATGGCAGGGCCACTGGTTTGTAATATGTAGTGTTGATTGAGACTGATGGACAGAAAAAAAGAGACAGACAATCTCAAGTTTAGGAGATGTAGCAGGTCGCTCCCACAGGATGGCAGATGTCTCACTACCTGTGTGCACCAGGAAGTCTGATTTTTGTCGGTTGGTGCTTTGTTTCCTTTTTTGTCTTTGTATGACTCTTGTGACTAAGAATCTTTTGTAGGAGTCTCAGACCAGGTCTGGTTTTCTGATTCAGGCAGAGCCCGGTTATGGGATAGGCTGCTTGCAATTTGGTTTCTGGCAGAACGGAGCCTGGTGGCTCTCAGGACAACGGCAGTTCTGAATTTTGGTCCTTTTCTCTTGCCATACTGGTACATTTGTTTTGTCTTTCTGTTTGCTCTTAACATTCGGTTTGTCTTTCTGTTTGCTTGTAAACATCTCAGTTCTAGAAACAGGCCAGGTCTCAAGCACGGCAGCTTGAGTCCCGTGCCGCCCACCTCCCACTTGAATACTGCTGTTGAGTCCTTGGTAGAGAGGCTTATCCCAAGTACGAACGGCACTCTGGGGACCCCTGAGGCCATTAGATCCTTGCTGGTTCGAAATACCTGAGCCCTCAGCCAGCTGAGGCACGCCCTGCTCCCCACCTGCTTGCCCTCTCTGGCTTGAATGTGTAGCGCTAGGAGAGACGTGGAAACAGGATTGCTAAGGTCTGCCTACTTCCACCTTATCTTTTAAAATGTCCCGCCATTTGTGCTGAACAAGCACCAAAATGACACTGGAACTGCAGGGTTTTTGGGGTGGCTGCTGTTTGGCCTTGGAGAAGGCTTTTCCCAGCTTGCAGTCTGCTCACAAGCCTGGCTCTCCAAGCACGGTTTGTCTGCCTGTCTTAAAATGTATTAATGTATGTGGCCACTGTATGTTTGATTTTAAATGTATAAATTTATTATGTTCTGCATGCCTTGCTAGTTATTACTAGCAATTACTAGTAATAATAACTAGTAATTACTAGTTATTAAAGATGGTTAACAAAAATTTTTTCTTTAACATATGTAAGAAAAAGGTTAACTTAAACTTTTAAGTTAGAGCCATTCTAAGCAACAAATGACATAAGGATAATGGTCTCTACAGGTACTTTTAAATTAAGGTTTTTGTGTAATTATTGTGCTGATTTAAAACTAGACTTATAAAAGATAAGGTTTAAAACAATGTTTCTTTAATAAAGTATTAAAGCTGCATATCCATGCTATGTACTGTGAACTCTTACCTAAAGATTTGTAATTTTCTTATTGGGTGTGATGTTTAAAATTTAAGTTCAAATGCTTGTTTAAAAGATACTTTTAAGTTAAAAATATTCATTTTAGAGCTAATCAACTAAATTGTTTACACTGTTAAAATTTGGCTTTTGTCTTCCAAATTTATTATGTCCTGTCTTTATTCTCAAAAAGGTAAAAATCTCTGCCTTAGGAATATATTTGGCTTTATTTTCTGAATATGGCTATGTTTTTAATTGCCCACCACAGCCTTTCAGCCATTTTGGCTAAGGGTAGTCACAAGGCTGGAAGCCAGCTTAGTTGTGGGAGACTCACACCTCTCTAAGGCTGCCAACTACATTCCGTTGCCTTGCTCAGCACCAAGAGCAACCTCTGTCTTTTAAGCTAGTTTTGTGTGTATGTGTGTGTGTGTGTGTGTGTTTTGTTTTTTGTTTTTTTGCTGTTCAATCTTAATGATAAAATGTGACAAAATCAGCAAGATTACCAGTCCATCAATGAACTGCATCTAGGATTAAAAGTTTTGCTTTGATATTAGTTCAGAAATATATTTAAAGTTGTACTAATAACTGATACAGTTTATGGTCAGCTATATCAGTGAATCATTTGCCTGATAGTTAATGAAACAATTCCAAGAGAATGATGCCTCATTCCCTAGGTGGGGTAGATGGTTTTTGGTTGTTCAAAACTTTGTATATTGATACAAAATTAGGGTTATATTTTAATTACAGTATTCTGTATATCAACTCTTTTAAAGGATTGTGCCTATGTAATTCTCAAAATGCTGTGTGCAGTTCCATTCCTTTTTAAAAGCTACTATCACAAACTGTTTAGGATAATTAAAGCTTATGGTTTTCTTAGTTACTAGTTCAGTTAATCACAGGTATTTTCTAAAATAATAAGCCAATATACAGCTAAAAAACAAGCAATTCAGATATACTAAAATTAGACAGATGTGGTCCTCTAGAACTTATCTGCAGATTATAGATTATTACATTCCGTTTTATGTTTGTAAGATGTGGTTTCGAGCAGAAAGCTAAAGACAGACAAGGACTGAGCACAGATATGCTGGTCCTCAAGCTTATCAGAGATCTGCTGAATATGACATTAGATATTTAAACTAATTATGACAGAAAATCCTACGTACATCCTAGCGGTAATTCCCATAGTCTCTGGGAAGATTTGTCATGGCGGATGACTCCAACTCTGGATTGTGGTTTCTAACCATTGGGAAAAACTGCCCCAACGCTTCAGTTGCTGCTAGGCCCAGCATGTGCTGTGAGCAAACTGGACACGTGGAGAGTCATTGTCTCACGTTGCTGAATACGAGGTGAGGTCAATCTCTTCTGTGTTCTCCTTCCACAGAAACAGCCTCTCATCTTCTGTGCCTCTGTGCCTGATGGCCAGACTGTCTCTGCCCATGGTGTCATATTACTACAGGAGATGACTGGGACAACTGTCTAGGGACCAGGAGATAGCTAGTCACCTCTGCCATTTTGATTGGTACATAATATTGTCTAGGTTACAATTTATCCTTCTCAGGTCTCTGATTACACTGATGGCTGAGCTAATGGTAGCTTGACAGCTAGAAGGCAATTAGATCTACTGTTAGTACACTAGTCAGTTCATTAGCTAGTTAGAACTACTAGGTACTAGGTCTCTCTGTTAGTACACTAGTCAGTTCATTAGCTAGTTAGAACTACTAGGTACTAGGTCTCTCTGTTAGTACACTAGTCAGTTCATTAGCTAGTTAGAACTACTAGGTACTAGGTCTCTCTGTTAGTACACTAGTCAGTTCATTAGCTAGTTAGAACTACTAGGTACTAGGTCTCTTTTCTTATTTAAAAAGACAAACAGACAACAGGCTTGCCTTGCTCATAGGTTTCATGTTAAATAAAAAAGTTTTTAGAGAACGCAACTGCCTGTGTCTCTTAGTGAATAAATGGATTAAAAAGGGTGTGGTTTTTATAAGGTCTGAGGATCTGAAAGTTAAGTTAGGCAAGTAAAGCATCTGAGGGCTTGAGAAATCCTTGAAAGGTTGATACATGCAAGATAAGAATGTTAAAAGGTCTAAGAAACTGTTCCAAGAAGGTGTTTTAAGGTTGTCTATAAGAGTTTCAAGGTGAAATGCTAGTGTTTGAGAGTCTGAAAAAATGTTTAATATTTAAGGGTCTAAGAAAGTGTTTAAATGTTGGTAAGTGCAAGTTACAAAAGTTAAAGGATCTTAAGAGAAGTTTTAAGGTACGGAAGTACAAGTTATAGATTTTAAATGAGATCAGCGGTTATAATAAGCTGGTAGAGTACTGGTCGCTTATTTTTGTTTGTTGTTGTTGTTTTTGGTTTTGGTTTTTGTTGAGACAGGGTCTCTCTGTGTTAGCTTTGATTGTCCTGGACTTGGCTTTGCAGACCACGCAGGCCTCAAACTCACAGCGATCCACCTGCCTCTGCCTCCTGAGTGCTGGCATTAAAGGCATGCGCCACCACGCCCGGCCATCCAAGTTATAGATTTAAAATGAGATCAATGGTTATAATAAACTGGTAGAATATTGGCTGCTTATTAATCAGTCCCAAGCTCAAGATTCTAATTTCCCTTTGGTTGCATTCTGAATATAGACTTAGGGTTGCTTCTCATCATGCTAAAAATGAGTCTGTCCAACCTGTATATCAAATCCTCTGGACTGAGAAAAGAATGTTCATGCCTTTACTGGGTTCCAAAGGCATAAGCCTACTCCAGCTGTCTTATAGACACAATTTTAACTTCTGTCCCTCGTCTGTACTTGTCTCAGCAGATTTTTACCTGGCTAACAGACCCTATCCAGAGCTGCTGAGAAGCTGGACCTGCTGGAAGCTGATGTAAACCAGTTCTGCAGATGTGACTACTCCCTGTCTCTTCAGCTGGATCAGCTAAACAGATGCTTTGATAAGTGCCCCCATTGCCTAGCCTTTGACTAGCTTTTCAGCCTCCCTGGGGTCACTGATAACAGCGCCCCTAATGTCAGCAGGAAGGAGCTACAGAAGAAAAGAATGACTTCACTCATTACCCCACTTTATAGGCTGAAATGCTAAGTCAAGGGCAACTCTTTGGCACGAGGGACAAATGACTATAAGAAAACAGACTCTTAGTTCTGGCTAAACCAGTCATGCTTTGTGTCCTCCCTTATACCAAGCAAAGACTGGGTGCCATCCAGTCATTAGGACAAAGCGCTTGGCCCTACAACAGGCCAACTCAGAAAAATAAGTTTCAGAAAAACCCATGATTAGGTCTTCAATGAACTTGTCAGAAGGGGGAATGTAGGGGCAAAATTAATGCCATATCCTATATGTAATTTATATTCTGCAATGAATGATGGTTTGTATGAGAAGTTGTCCTCTAGGTGCCCTTCTCCCTGTGTTCTGGGAATGACACCTGCCAGCACTCTCCAGAAACTGCACCGGAACAATTAGATACAATTAACGCCCAATGATCCTCTGAGATAAACAACCTCCCTGGAGATTCAGCCTCCTGGACCCAACCTGCCTGAAGGTCCACATTCCTGAGACTCATGACCCCTGCTTACGGTTTTTTCCTTACTTCCCAGTGACCCCAACCCCTAATTACAGTTTTTCCTTATAAACCCATTACCCTTGAAGCTCCGGTATCACTCTCCTATCCTGCTGCGTCAGGAAGGATGGTGATCCGAAGCTCTGAGCCCGTAACACAGGACCCTGTGTATCGAGTCATGGTGGCCTTTTTCATGGTTCTGAGACAGCAGTACTCTAGACTTAATGATACGAATGAACTATAACCTTTATTCCAGGATTGAAATAGGTACATTAGAAAATGAGGGAACAAAGAGTCCAGCCTGGTCTAAGGACGGCCAGCTTGTATTTAAATTTCCACTACCTCAGGAATGTGCTTACCCCTCCTAGTTGAGAAAGTCCACAACTATTTTTAGCTCACTCAGAAAGCCGTGCGCTTTCTCCTGCCCTTGCGCTTTCTCCTGCCCTTGTGCTTTTTCCTGCCGGTGCCCTTTCTCCTGCCCGTGCCCTTTCTCCTGCCCGTGCCCTTTCTCCTGCCCGTGCGCTTTCTCCTGCCGGTGCCCTTTCTCCTGCCCGTGCCCTTTCTCCTGCCCGTGCGCTTTCTCCTGCCCGTGCGCTTTCTCCTGCCCGTGCGCTTTCTCCTGCCCGTGCCCTTTCTCCTGCCCGTGCCCTTTCTCCTGCCCGTGCGCTTTCTCCTGCCCGTGCGCTTTCTCCTGCCCGTGCGCTTTCTCCTGCCCGTGCCCTTTCTCCTGCCCGTGCCCTTTCTCCTGCCCGTGCCCTTTCTCCTGCCCGTGCCCTTTCTCCTGCCCGTGCCCTTTCTCCTGCCCGTGCCCTTTCTCCTGCCCGTGCGCTTTCTCCTGCCCGTGCGCTTTCTCCTGCCCGTGCGCTTTCTCCTGCCCGTGCCCTTTCTCCTGCCCGTGCCCTTTCTCCTGCCCGTGCCCTTTCTCCTGCCCGTGCGCTTTCTCCTGCCCGTGCGCTTTCTCCCGCCCGTGCGCTTTCTCCCGCCCGTGCCCTTTCTCCTGCCCGTGCCCTTTCTCCTGCCCGTGCCCTTTCTCCTGCCCGTGCCCTTTCTCCTGCCCGTGCCCTTTCTCCTGCCCCTGCGCTTTCTCCTGCGCGTGCGCTTTCTCCCACTCGATCATGTTGGTACTAATCATCCCCTGCTAGTCCTGCTTCTGTGAGAGCATAAATAGCCCATGCTTCTGCTCTTCGGGGTCTTCCAACTCTTCTGAGCTGGACCCCAGCACTTTAGCTCAATAAAATTCCTTTGCTTTTACATCTACTCTGGACTCTGGCTCTCAACCGGGCTCTAGCCGACCCTCCTATAGCCAGGGTCTCGCTAAGACTACAGCATTGCGAGGGGAAACGGTAAGAGAGGCTTTATTTCAACAGAATAGATCAGGCCCTCCAGGTAGTTGTTTTGGATGGGGTCAGATGGAACATCGTGTTATAGAATGTCCAAATGAGAAAAATCACCTTGTGTGTGTCCTAGATGCAAATGGGGGACGCGCTGGACAAAGGAGTGCAGACCAGAGAGAGATGCACAAGGAAATCCTTTATGGCAGGGATACGGGTGGAGGGGCCTGCCTCAGGCCTTGCAACAGTGTCATGGGGCAATACAGAATGTTATTCCACAGCAAGGATTTCATCAGAGCAACGCCCGGCGGCGCAGGACTGGACCTCAGTCTCACCTCCTACACAATGTTAACTCCTGATGTGGGAACGCAAACCCGCGCAACTGGGATTTTTTGGGGCCTTTTCCACTTAATACAGTGGGTTTGATTCTTGGGAGGAGTGGTACCACCATGAGTGGCATTTTTGTACAACCAGGAGTTATTGACAATGACTATAGTGGGTAAGTTAAGGTTATGGTATATTCACCTACTACTACTTCAGTAATTCCTATGGGGCAGCATATAGGGCAAATATTAATCCCCCAGATCAAAACAAAAAATATGTGTCATAATAAAAAAAAGAAGAAATCAAGGATTTGGTTCTTCTGGTCCTTACTGGATTCAAGCTATTGGGTCCCAGCAGCCTGAGTTATATTTAATTATAAATGGAAAAGAACTTTATGGTTTGCTTGATACTGAGGCTGATGTATCAATTATTTCTGCTAATTAATGGCCTCAAAATTGTCCTAAACGGTTTACCATAACTCATTTACAAGAAACAGGTCAAAGTCAAGACCAGGCTGGCCTCGAACTCACAGCGATCCACCTGCCTCTGCCTCCCGAGTGCTGGGATTAAAGGCGTGCGCCACCACGCCCGGCTCGACAAATATTTCTTTCTCAAATTGAACTGCTCAGAATTCACATGCTTTGCACCATCAAAACGGTCAGAGTTTAAGAAAACAATTCCATATTACTCGAGAAGCCACTGACAAATTGCTAAACAGTTCCACAATTTTTTTCTGTATCTAACTATGGAATTAATCCTAGAGGGTTGATTCCTAACCAATTATGGCAAATGGATGTCACATATACTGCAAATTTTGGTAAATTCAAATACGCTCGTGTAACCGTTGACACTGATTCTGGTTTCATCTTAGCCACAGCTCAGACTGGTGAGGCTTCTAAACATGTCATTGCCCATTGTTTACAAAGTTCTACTGCTCTAGGTCAGCCATCAGTGATTAAAACTGATAATGGTTCAGGGTATATTGGGCCCAAGTTCCAACACTTTTGCTCTCAGTTTTTTGTTTTTGTTTTTGTTTTTGTTTTTTTGAATCAGGCTCTCTCTGTGTAGCCTTGGCTGTCCTGGACCCGCTTTGTAGACCAGGCTGGCCTCGAACTCACAGCCATCCACCTGCCTCTGTCTCCCGAGTGCTGGGATTATAGGCATGTGCCACCACGCCCGACTTTCAGTTTTCTATTATACATAAAACTGGAATACCTTATAATCCTCAAGGTCAGGGCATTATTAGACAAGCCCACAGTACTTTTAAAAAATCATCTACTTAAAATAAAGAACAGGGAACCATACCCCTCCTCCCTACATAATAGTTTACACCATGCTCTTTTTATTTTCAATTTTTTAAATTTGGATGCTCAGGGACCTTTGGCAGCTAACCAATTTTGGCATCCAACTACTCAAAGAACTTATGCTAAAGTGAGGTAGAAAGATCCTATTATCGGTTTATGGAATAGCCCCAACCCTGCGTTAATATGGGGATGACGGCATGTTTGTGTTTTTCCACAGGATGCTGATAATGTTCAATGGCTTCCTGAAAGGCTGGTCCAACATGCAGATGTCAACAACTCTCCTGTTAGTATCCCTGATGAACCTGTGAAAGACTAGTGAAGGCAAAGTTAATTGGGCCCATGTTCCAGACACCAACCACCCTAGCACACCACTCTGCCATGTTACACCGGACAATACGGGAAAGGCCTGAAGTTACAGTTGCTACAAATAACACTCATTTGTTGGGATTTCTACAGATTAAAAAGACTAACAAACAGGACTTCATGAACTTTAATTATACTGGATCTGGATTAGACATGCCTATTTGTTTCATTAAAAATGAAACTAAATCTGATTTATGACTGTTTATCCCCAAGTTTGGAGTAAGAATGTTAGTACCAGCTACTCAAAAGGTAAATATGAACATGCCAAATTTCAACAGATTAGACATATCATCTCCTCCCCCTCAGGCTCTTAGACCATGTGGGTTGGAAATAGACATTAAAAAAGATTTGGCATTTAAAATTCCATTAATTGGAGAAAATGTTATAAAAACACACCCATGATATTTAGTATTTCTGGAGCTGATGATCCTATAATAGATTGGTCTGGAAATCAGACAGCACTGGGATACGAAGAGCTATCTGTAGGGCTGTGGTGGTCTAAAACAGGTTACCCCCAAACACATGCTTGGAAGATTGCAGCTGTATTGGAGTCTATCAGGTCTGCTATAGATATACATGCAGGCAGAATATGAATGAACATAAAGTAAAGAAAAATAAATCATGAAAAAGTTTAAAAGCAGCAAATGACTGATGAAATAGGCTTCCTGCAGACCAGGACATTTGTAATTGTGAGTTTTAATATACACCACTCCTCTTTCAACCCAATCAGTCAAAATTTCATTTCAAAAGGAAATGCTTTAAGATTAAAAAAAAATTAGTAAACTAGCTCATACATTTTTACTTAGCTTTTAAATTTTATTTAAATTTTTTTAATAACCTTTATTTAGTTTTATTTTATGTGCACTGGTATCATATGCCTTGGAACTGGAGTTACAGACAGTTGTGAGCTGCCATGTGGGTGCTGGGAATTGAACTCAGGTCCTTTAGAAGAGCAGACAATGCTCTTAACCACTGAGCCATCACCTCCCCAGACCCTAAATTTTATTTAAATTTAAGCTTTGCTTTATCAAACCTTGTTGTAGTTGTTTAAGTGTAGCATACTTCTTTAGTTTGGGTTACTATTGCTGTTGAAATGCCATGACCAAAGCAACTCTGGGAAAGGGTTTATTCAACTTACACTGCAATATCACTGTTTGCCATGGAAGGAAGTCAAGACAGGAACTCAAACAGGGCAGGAACTTGAAGGCAGGAGCTGATGCAGAGGCCATGGAGGGGAGCTGCTCCATGTGCCTTGCTTTCTTATAGAGACCAGGAACACCAGCCCAGGCATGGCACCACACACAATGGGCTGGGCCTTCCCTGATCCATCCCTAAGAAAATGCTCCACAGGCTTGCCTACAAAGGCGTTTCCTCACTGAGGTTCCCTCCTCTCAGATGGCCCTAGCTCGTGTTAAGTAGAACTAACCAGGGGCACTTACAGATGGTCGCAGAGTGCTTGGACGGAAGGGATTCAAGTTTTGCCTTTTAGCTTTGTTAGTCCTAAAAGCCATGTCTGTGGTGGCTAACAGTAAGTTCAAAGCATCTCAGAGGCAACAAGTTCACGGTGACCCTGCCATCTGAGACCCGTGGCGCACACTCCCGGTGGCTGTAACGGCCACCACTGTAGACAAGTCCCAAGCTAGGCCTTGTCTTGATGCCTGAACCCTGTAAAACAGGGAGAAAATAGTTTGTCTATTTTGGAGTGGAGGAAACCTGTTTTGGTGTGAGCACTCCTGAGAGTGTGCTGCAGGGAAGGGGCCAGGTTTCAAGTGCAGGCATGCTGCATCCTGTGGCCATGTTGTTCCTTCAGGTTTTTTCCCTCTTCGTTTCATGTCTTGGCTCCTGAGTGACATATTGAACTGTCTTCTTCCCAAGAATTTGTAGTCATTATCATCTCAGTCTCTCCTTGGCTGCTTTCCTGTGTCTCTCTGTCCTCATGGCAACCTCCTCCTCTCTCTACCTTCTTCTTCCAGAACCTTCTTGTAAAATACATTCTTTTGAGCAAGGTAACATAGAGAGCCACAGGATTGAGTACGACACTCTCCCTGAGCCCATACCCGTAACTTGAGCATGTATACTAGCCTTTTCTTTTATAATCTTATTGAATACTTAAAAATGTTTTTAATTTTATTTATGTGTGACTTGAGCATGTATACTAGCCTTTTCTTTTATAATCTTATTGAATACTTAAATTTTTTCTAATTTTATTTGTTTGTTTGTGTGTGGGAATGCCTGCTATTCTGTGTGCAAACCCCATGTGTGCACATGCCGAAGGGGGGTCATCAGATCACCTGAACTGCAGGTAATGGTGGTTGTGATGTTGATGCTGGTGTCTGGATATAAACCTAGGTCTGCTGCAAGCACCAGCAAACACTCCAAATGCAGTAGGGTCATCTCTCCAGCCTCCTAAATACTTAATAAGCTCACTAACTTGACTTCACTGGACTCCCCTTGAAGTTCTTTTCTGCAGTCTGCCCCAGGGTCCAGCTTTCCCTGACTGGAGGTCCCAGCAGAGGCAGGAAACCACCGACAGTGGTGCTGGGGTGTGGCCGTCTTCGTTTGTCTGCATCTCATGAGTTTTGTTTTGTTTCTGAACTGCCCTTCCTCCCAGTTCAGCTTGGATTCTGGGAACATATGCAAGCCTGAAGCAAATGGAGACTTCCCATGAGCAGAAGCAATTTCTCCAACCCAAGACTGTCCTCCCCAACTCCTCATCCCCTGACTCTGAGCTATGAAAACCATGTCCACTTTTGTCCTTGTTCCTTCGTACTTACAAACTTCAAGGTGGCCGTCAACACCCTAAGGACAGCCCTCAGGCCTGCCCTCCAGCTCAGCTACTCTGGAAGTGAGGCTCTTTCCCAGTTTCCCATGAGTTTATTCACCCGTTCATCATTTAATCTGATCACTGGTGCCCAAGAGTCAGGCTTTTGCTTTGTGAATGAGAGAGGGGTCAGGGAGAGAGGCAGGGGGCGGGGAGACATGGCTGCCTCTAGGTACGGTGGAGGAGAAAGTCTATTGCATATGTGGGAGAGGCAGGGATATATGGGAGAGCCCAAAGTAGATATGACCTTGAGCTAGGCCATGTGGGAAGAGGGGAGAGAGAGGTCAAGGTGCCGCAGCCAGGAGGCCCCAAGGTACAAAGAGAGTGAGTAGTCAAAATGGTTGGATTATATAGGGAAGAGAGCATCACAGCCCTCTTGGCTGGAAAGTTTACGGTAGCAGGCGTGGTATGCCAGCCAGAAGGACCTATAAGAGGTAGGAGAACCTATTTGATATGTTAAATAGACAACTCAGCCATTTGTCATCAGTTTGAAATATAAATATATATACATACATACATATTCTAAAATATATAATACATAACGGTATATGTTATATATTTTTATTGCTGTATATTGTTTTATATATAACATTGTTATATATTATGTTGTATTGTATCTATTTATTAGTATTATAAAATGCAATACAACATATATCTTTATTTTTCATGATATATAATTGTTATATATAATATATTGTATTATATAAATATAACAATATGTATAATACAACATAACAATATAATATATATAACAGTATTATCAGCACCAATAGATGAATGGATTAGAAATATGACTGATATTGGATCTCACATTTACAATACCACTCTGATAGAATGAATAAATTCTGAAAGTTTTAAGAAATCAAAATGTTGGGCTGGAGAGATGGCTCAGAGGTTAAGGGCACCGACTGCTCTTCCAGAGGTCCTGCGTTCAATTCCCAGCAACCACATGGTACCTCACAACCATCTATAATGTGATCTGATGCCCTCATTTGGCCTGCATGTGTACATGCAGGCAGAGCACTGTATACATAATAATAAATAAATAAATGTATTTTTTTTTAAAGAAAGAAATCAAAATGTTGAGCCAGGCATGGTGGCACACACCTTTAATCCCAGCACTTGGGATCACTGTGAGTTTTCAAGGCCGGTCTGGTCTACAAAGTGAGTCCAGGACAGCCAAGGCTACACAGAGAAACCCTGTCTTGGGGGAAAAAAAGAAAGAAAGAAAGAAAGAAAGAAAGCTGGAAGTTAAGAGTCTGCTCTTCTAAAGGTCCTGAGGTCAATTCCCAGCAACCACATGGTGGCGCACAACCATCTATAATGAGATCTGGTGTACATGTAGGCAAAACACTGTATGCATAATAAATAAATAAATCTTTTTTAAAAAAGAAAGGAAGGAAGGAAAAGAAAAGAAATCAAGTTTTTTTTTTTTTTTTTTTTTGGTTTTTCGAGACAGGGTCTCTCTGTGTAGCCTTGGCCATCCTGGACTTACTTTGTAGACCAGGCTGGCCTCAAACTCACAGCGATCCGCCTACCTCTGCCTCCCAAGTGCTGGGATTAAAGGCGTGCACCACCACGCCCGGCTCAGAAATCAAGATTTTTAATTGGGGTAAGCCAGGTCATTTGAAAAGCCATTGTAGGCAAGGAATTCTGAGAAATAATGCTATTTCTGAGATAATCCAAAAAGAAGGCCCCAGCAATGGCCAGAATTGTTGTTGTTGTTGTTGTTGCCGTTTCAAGACACAGTCTCTCTGTGTAGCTTTGGCTGTCCTGGGCTCACTTTGTAGACCAGGCTGTCCTTGAACTCACAGAGATCCACCTGCCTCTGCCTCCCAAGTACTGGGATTAAAGGCGTGCACCACCACGCCCGGCTCCCACTGCCTTCCTTATTACCTAAGTCATGGCCTTTGATAGTAATTGATTTAAAAGATTGATTTTTCACAATCCCTTTGCATGAGTAGGATATGAAAAGGTTTGCTTTCTCAGTGGTCCAATAAAGAGATATCATTGGTAAGTCTTACTAAAAGAAATATTAAAGTCCTACCTTATGCCAATATTTTATACAACAGCCATTAGAAATAATTCATAAATAATTTCCTTAATCTATAATTCTATCATTATATGGATGATATCTTACTGGCTGATTCAGATGCAGATACCTTAGAAAAATGTGGGTTTTTCCATTTTGTTTGGTTTGTTTTTGTTTGTTTTGGTTTTTTGAGACAAGGTTTCTCTATGTTTTCTTGGCTGTCCAAGCTCGTTTTGTAGACCAGGCTGGCCTCAAACTCACAGTGATCTGCCTGCCTCTGCCTCCTGAGTGCTGGGATTCTAAGAAAAAAATGTTTGATGAAGTAACTTGCCTTTCTGGGGATTACAAATTGCTAGTAAAAAATACAAAATTAAAAAAAAATACAAGCTGGGCATGGTGGCACACGCCTTTATTCCCAGCACTCGGGAGGCAAGGCAGGTAGATCGCTGTGAGTTCGAGGCCAGCCTGGTCTACAAAGTGAGTCCAGGACAGCCAAGGCTACACAGAGAAACCCTGTATCAAAAAACCAAAAAAACAAAACAAAAAACAAAAAACAAAACAAAACGGGGATTCTATCAATTATCTAGGATTTACATTATGTAGGTTTACAGAAAGTTTGGCCACAGAAAGTACAAATCAGGAGACATTAATTACAAACTCTTAATGATTTTCAATTTTTGCTGGAAGATATTAACTGGCTACAGCCCACAATTGGATTAACTATTCAAGAGCTAAGTAATTTGTTTCAAACCTTACACAGTGATAAGGACTTAAATGCTCCAAGAAAATTATCCACTGAGGCTGAGAGTTGACTCTGGTCGAAATTACAGGGTGCACATGTGGACTGCTTGGATCCGAAGCTGGATTGTATTTGGATTGTTTTGCCCTCTACTCATTCTCTCACAGGAATTCTTGATTTTTGTTTTGTTTTTCGAGACAGGGTTTCTCTGTGTTGCCCTGGCTTTGTAGACTTGCCAGGCCACCAAGTGCCAGGATGAAAGGTGTGCACCATCATACTCAGTTCACAGGGATTCTTAAGGCAAAGAGAAGATAGTATCTTAGAATTCGTATTTTTAGCACACAAAAAAAAAAAAAAGTAAAAAAAAAAATTGAAGACCTATGTAGAAAAGTTTCTGACTTGGGACCAGAGTTCATGCCAGAGGCAGTCCCCCACTCTTCTCCCACGTGGAGAATGAGCTGTCCATTGGCTACATCTGAACGTGGAGTCTAGGTTCTCTGCTTGCAATGTCCTTTGTTAGTGCATCAGTTTGTGCAGGCTCCCCTGGGACCAGACTCGCCAGCCTTGATAGCCTCCCTGTGGAGCTCCTGACAACCCCTCCCCCCTTCCATGCCCCAACTCTTCCCATTCAACTCACAGAGCTCCCCACCCAGAGTCCCGCTGCAAGTCCCAGCACCTGTCCCGACCCCCCACTAGGTGAAGTCTCTCAGAGGACATCTACGTTGGTCTAATATCCACTTATAAGTGAGTATATACCATGTGTGTCTTTCTGGGTCTGGGTTACCTCATTCAGGGTGATCTTTTCTAGTTTCACCCATCTGCCTGCAAATTTCAAGATTTCCTTGGTTTTGACAGCTGAATAATATTTCATTGTGTAAATATACTAGTTTCATTATCCACTCTTCACTTGCGGGGACATCTAGGTTGTTTCCAGATTCTGGCTATTGTGAACATAGTTGAGCAAATGTCCTTGCACAGTGGGGCATCTTTTGGGTATATGCCCAGGAGTGGTATGGCTGGGTCTTGAGGTAGCCCTATTCCCAATTTCCTGAGATAGCGCCAGATGGATTTCTAAACTGGTTGTACAAGTTTACACTCCCACAAGCAATGGAGGAGTGTTTTTTCTAAGTACTTAGACCTTGAAAAGAAAATTCTTTTGGAAAACAGTGACTGTTTTTGTAATGCCCAAGTTGTGAACCCCCGCCCCCCCAAGGACTACCAGGAATCAGCTGGATGCAAATCACACAGGGGCTTGTTTATTAGTCAAACTCAGAGCCTGGACCATCAGCCCCTTCATGGGGAGGGAAGATGGCAGCCCTAGTGCTAGGGGAACAGGGAAAGGAAGACTTTTCACAAGGCAATCTCCCAAAAGCCCCTGTACCACTTGGGGGCCCAAATTCTCAGACACAGCCTTTGAGGACATTATTATCAAACATAACCAGTGGTTTCTTGGAATACTTTAGAATATACATACTCTTTACCCCTCCATAATCTTAGAACTCCAGTCACCTGCCTAACTATATGTACCCAACATTCTAGATCACTGACTTTTACCTCAATGGCATGCCCCAGGCTGCCTCACAGCCAATGCCTTCCTTCCACTGCAGGATCAAGACCAAGCTCAGGTCACTGGGCTCACACAGACACCTCACCAGCTGCTTTTGGCTTCTGTGGGGGTGGAGGGGTGTATATGTGTGCCTAGGTAAGTCCACAAGAGTTGGCTCTTGACTTCCAGCTTGTCGGCGCAGGGTCTCACCTCTGCTACCACAGTCCGGGGTAGGTGGCCTAGGAGCTCCCAGGGCAACTGTGTCTCTAGCTCTCATCTTTCAAGGGATGCTAGGGCTGTAGGTGCACACCACATCTGGATTTTAGAAAGGGTTCCAAAAATTAAAGTGGGCCTAGGAAGTTACCGCTCTTTACCCACTGAGGCATCTCCCCAAATGTTTTCATGTCTTATGACAGGGTCTCCCTCTGAAAATCATGCCACCTTGGAACTCTTTCTGTAATGGACTCACCATCTTTTTGCCTCAGTGCTGCAATTAAAGGAGTATGCCAAAACATGTTTAGTACTGGGACTAAAAGTGTGTCCCACCACACCCAAATCATTTAATTCTGCTCAGCCTTTAGGAATTTTTATGGTACTCCAGCCCTACCAACACACTCCCACACCCAAGCTCTCACCGTCAACCTCACCCTGGCCAGCATCCCAGGAGCCACTCCGCTCTGACTCCCCACCTGAGAGCACAGACACTTATCTTAGGATTTCTCCTGCTGTGATAAAAGAACACACCCTGAGCAAGGGCACCCTGGGGGAGGAAAGGGTTTACTTCATGTTCCATTTCCAGGTAATGATCAAGGGAAGCCAGGGCGGAAATCTGGAGCAGGAACTAAAGCAAAAGCCGTAGAGGAGTGCTGCTTACTGGCTTCCTCCCCATGGCTAGCTTGGACCACCAGGCCGGGAGTGATACTGCCCACATGGACTGGGCCCTAGCCTTATCACTCACCAGTAAAGAAAATGTACCACTGGCTTGCCCACAGGCCCATCTAGTGGGAATTCCAGTTGAGGGTCCCTCTTGTCAGATAACTCTAAGTTGTGTCAAACTGGCGTAAAACTAGCCAGCATACCACGACACCCTAAGCCTCAGCCACAGGTGGCCATGTGACCCAAGGCATATCCTGCAGACTCTGAGGTTTATAAGAAAATGAGACTAAGCCGCGCATGGTGGTGCATGCCTTTAATCCCAGCACTTGGGAGGCAGAGGCAGGTGGATCACTATGAGTTTGAGGCCAATCTGGTCTAAACAGAGAGTCCAGGATGGCCAAGGCTACACAGATAAACCCTGTCTCGAAAAAAAAAAAAAAGAAAATGAGACTAAAATGACAAGCAGCAGGAGGACCATGCAGATAGCCCTGGAGTTCTGGCCCAGAACCATGCCTGCCTAGATCTGATTCTCCAAGAACTCCTGTTCCCAGGGACTTGTGCATACAGAATCAGTAGTCACGGCCCTTTGTTCTCATGGCCACTGGAAATACTGGTGGGCAGGAAGACAGTGGGGTACCCCCCCCACCCGACAGTGGGGTACCCCCCCCACCCTTCCTTCACAAAACATGGGCACAGCATAGACCCTCTTCCTCCCTCTCAGGACTGGAGGACACTGTCCTGCTTTTTAAGACGCTGCTGAAACATCTTGGCATAGGGTGCAGGAACTGTGTTGACATCACATAGGAGACCCAGCTGTCACCTAACTCTGCGCCGGCACCGCATGCCACCCCACGCCGCAAGGGTGGAGACGGTGCCCAGCCAGGAACCCGGCAGGTGCCAGCAGCTCAGGAGAGGCCAGCGCGCTCCAGGTCCTGTGGCAGCACCCGGCCCTTCTTGCGGGCTTTCTGCAGCCGCCGCTCGGCCCGGGCTGCCTTCTTTTTGCGCAAGTTCTGGCGCCGTTTGTCCTGTCGCTGCTGCATCTTCTCCACCACATGCTCTGAGCGCTTCTCCCAGCGGCGCTGCCGCTGTGCCCGGCGCTTCTCCTTGCGCTTCAGGGCCTCCTGCAGCAGGCGCTCGTTGTCGCGGATCTTCACCCCCTCAGCTTTGTACAGCAAGTTGGTCCACTTCATCTTGGTCTCCAGCTCCTGGGCCTTGCCCACATCCTGATCGCGGAGCTCCTCCAGCCGGCCCTGCCGCGCCTGCAGGCGCTCCAGCAGCTGCCTGTAGTTCCTGCCCGTCAGCGGCGTCAAGTTCCCCTTCACCTTCTGCCGCTTCTCCCTCCTGCGCTGCGCCTTGCTGGCTGGCTCCTCTTCAGTCACTTCCACCTACAGGTAAGAGGCACAACAAAGCGATAGCACAGAGGACCCCCAGATCCCACCAGTGACAGAGACCACTGACATGGCCTTTGTCCCCTCAGATGGGAGTCACCAACACGCACCTACACCATCAGCAAGCAGCAAAGTTGGCCAAAGGCACTCAGCCCAGGCGACCCCCACCTTATTAAAGATCAGCCCCGGCTGCTGCAGCTCCTTGCAGGCCACTTCTGGGGGCTCCTTGGCTGGTTCCTCCTTTTTCTCAGCCTTTTCCGCCTTTTCCTTTGCTCGGAGCTCCTTCCGCTTCCTCTTCTTCCGCTCCCTCTCCTGCTTTCTCCGCTGTCTTTTCTCTAAAGTGGCAGCTGACAAGACCTTGGTGCTGCCCTGAGGGTAAAATAGAAAAGGTGGGCGGGTTCAGCCACGGGGCTCTTTCACCCTCAAAGCCCTTGTCTGCAATATGGCTGACCTGAGAGGAAACCCTCATGCAGGCCACAAGTCCATGGTGTCCATGTCTCACCAATGTATGACCTGTTACCCAGATGCAAACACCCCCAGTGTGGTGAGGATCCACGGGTTAAGATGGCTCCGGTTTTCAGGCCCCCAGAGGAGCAGAGCACCCCATCTTGCTCATGGCCATCCACCATGCTAGAGTTCAGATGGGGCGCCTGTCCTGAGCACTGTATATTCTGCTCATGAGACACAGGGGTTGAGTGCTCTCGGCCTCCCATCCTGTGCCACCACCAGAGAGATCACTGGGTATCTGACCAAGCCACAGGACAGGGGGCCGCGAGCCCTGATGCTCCCATCTTAGGAACCTGGAGACAGGGACTGGCCTATCCTGGGAGGGTGACGCTAAAGGTCAAGAACAAAGCCTTAGAAAGGGGGACAGGGAAGCCAGCACAACGCAGCAGAGCCACGGCTCGTCAGGTCACCTCACTTCTGGACACTGACCTTTAGAGGGACAACTCAGGCTACACTTTAGCTATGTGGTACGAGTGGAGGCAGCTCCCCAAAAGAAAGAGGCCACACTTCAGGGGGATATAGAGCGTCCAGGAGGCAGGTGACCCTGGGGACTGAGGTACTCCAGGAAAAAAAAAAACTACACATGCCACCTCAGCCAAAAGATGCCCACACTCCACATTAGTACAGAAGTGGGGAGGGCAAAACTCTACAAGCCTTGCTCAGGAGGGTGCCCCATTTACCTGGCCCCGGGCCAGCTGGATCTTCTCCTGTAGCCGCTGCCGCAGGAAATCCAGTGCAAAGACAGAATCAGGCGCTGTGCCTTGGCTTTCTGCAGGAAAGGAAACTAGGCTGAAGGGGGAGTTGTCCACCCCTGCACCCCACCTCACCCCACTTCTCCCCTTCCTTCCCCAGGGCCACTTATGGATGCACAGGCCACCAGTAAGGTCGACCCCAGTTCCTTTAAGACAAGTTACTAACAACCGCATTATGAGATTGGTCCCTATGACAATTAGCAAAACAAATGTACCTCGCCACCTGGCTGTCATGCAGCACAGGACCATCATGAGCTCTTATGCCCCATTTGCCACTGCGCTCCTGTGCTCTTCACTCCCCGAAAAGTCTTGTAGCGTTACCATGCACCTGCTAGTACTTTTGAACAGTGGGGGCTTCTGTGTCCAGGCCCACGCTGGCCCTGACCAGGCACGTCCTGGAGCCCCTTACCTTTAGGAGACTCCGGGGAGCTGGAGTTCTCTTGTTTGGATTCCGTTGGTTTCTTGGCCCTAGAAGAGGTGGGAGACTTCTTCTCCGGGGCTTTAGTCTTCTTCTCAGTAGCTTTCTGCTCCTGAGATTTCTTTTGTGTTTTCTTCCTTTTCTTTTTTAGGGGCTCGGCGGCTTCTGAGCCTTTGGTTCTGACACCTGAAATACAAAACAAGCTGAATCCCTTCCCTCTGACCAGCTCAGGAAAGAAAGGTCCTACAAGGCACTGACCCCAGTGATGCAAAGGACCAAGTGGCTAAGCCAGTACCACCTGCTCAGAGCTTAGAGCCAACAACTGCCTGGGCAGCATGTGGCCACACAGCTGTAATCCCAGCATTTGGAGGCTAAGTCACTAGGATAGCTGAGATCTGAGGCCAGGCTGGGCTACAGTGAGATCCTGTCTAAAAATGAAAAAAAAAAATTAATAAGTTTTTTAAAACTCCAAAATACATTTGGCCCAGCAGTTATTTATACTAGGAACAGAAAAGAAACTCCGGCTTCAGGGTGGTCACACCCCATTAGCTAAACATAAACACCTACTTCCAGGAATGGTGCTGCTAAGACACTTTCTCCTCACTGTTCAAAACCAATCACTGGGCTCAGCTATGGCAATTTCCTCCTAAATAAAACCTTCCATCTTGGCAGAAAGTTCCTTAAACTCAGGAAGTCCCTGAAATTGACCAGATTCCCAAAAATCCTCTTCGTCAAGCAGGAAGGCCGAGCAACACTTAGTAAAGCACAGGTACTCTCCCACCTGTTGGTCTGGCTGCAAGTTGTACAGTGCACTCCAGGTCTCCAGCTTTTAGGATCCATCACCCCACTGGGGTGGGCTTTGGGGATACTTTGGCCTGTCGCTGGTTCTGTCAATGAGAATCCCTGGAAAGAAGCCATGTCTGCACAGACTGACTGACTCTTTAGAACTGCAGTGATGTGGAGAGGGTTAAACGCTCAGGTCTGACACTGATTACCTCACCTCTGCTCAGCTTTGGCCCCGTGAAAACGCTGTTCCTTGCCCACCTCTAGCTGACTAATGGATAACAAACCCTTTGAAGTCTATTAGCTTAGCAGACTGACCTCAAAGTTAAGAATGTCAGCAGCAGCCAGTGTGGTGCACACCTGTAACCCGACACTCGGCAGGCAGCAGCAGGGGGATGCCTGTGAGTGTGAGGGTACCCTGCCCTACAAAGTGAAATCCAGGGCAGCCAAAGCTACACAGAGAAACTCTGTCTCAAAACACCAATAAATAAACAAATAAATACAAATAAATAAATAAACAAACAAATAAATAAATGTCACCAGCTGCTGGGCCTGTAAAAGCTTTCTTCATTTTGCTGATGTAAACACCAATGTATCTTAAACTTGCCTTGACTTTCTTTGTTCTATAAAAGTAACCTAAGTCCATGTTCCCAGGCCATGATTTCCTGTTTAAGGTGAGTGAGAGCTGTGGGTTTCAGTGCATCATGGCTGAGTGGCTGCTTGTTGTGTCGTCTCACATGGTATCATACAGCAAGCCTCACTCACGTTAGGCAAGTGCTCTGACACTAACTCCTATTTCCAACCCTCGTTTTTCCTTTCTGTGAGCTTCTCTTTATTGTATTTTAATCACGTGAGTGTGCGGAGTATGTGCACCATAAATGAAAGTACCCATTGAGACCAAAAGGGAGTGGATACTGGGGAACTGATCTGGTCCTGGCCCCCTCCCAGGAGCTGTGGCCATCTCTCCAGCTCTCTCTTTTTACCTGTTTGTTTAAGACAGCATCTCAAGCCAGCAGTGGTGGCACACACCTTTAATCAATCCCAGCATTCCAGAGGCAAAAGCAGGTGGATCTGATTTCAAGGCCACTCTGGTCTACAGAGTAAGTACCATTCCAGGGCAGCCAAGGGTTACACAGAGAAACACTGTTTCTAAAAACAATAAAACCATGGAGTCTCACTTCGAAAAACAATAAAACCATGGAGTCTCACTTCGCAGTCTCGGCCATCTGGAATTCACAGTGATCTGCCTCGCTTCTGTTTGCCAAGTGCTGCTATTAAAGGCACGTGGACCACCACTGTCACCCACAAAGACTCACTGAATTTTATGAGTGTTGGTAAGCATGTATGTCTGTGCATCAACACTGTGCCTGGGGGGCTGGAGAGATGGCTCAGAGGTTCAGAGCACTGACTGCACTTCCAGAGGTCCTGAGTTCAATTCCCAGCAACCACATGGTGGCTCACAACCATCTATAATGAGATCTGATAGTATACATAATAATAAATAAATCTTAAAATCAAAAAAAAAATTTTTTTAAGTGCCTGGAACCACTGGAGCCACCAGAAGCGGGTACAGAGCCCATGGAACTACAGTCAGGGACACTGTTGTAAGCTGTCACATAGGTACCAGGAACCGAATCCGGGTCCCGTGCAAGAGTAACAAGTTGCTCCTAACCCCTGAGCCATCTCTCCACCTCTTTTTGCTTTTTGAGAGATGCTCACACGCAGAGAGGAACCTAGACGGGCCGGCAAGCCTTGGCCTCGAGATTCTTCTCCTCAGCCTCCCCACCAAGCAGTCCCAAGCGCGATTAACTTTTTTTTTTTTTGATGTAAGACTTACTTCCACTTCCAACGATGAGGCAATGTTAGCATTTTAAACTAAAAGGCCAAGAACGGAGTGTGCGCTCTTTCAACACACGAAACACACACACAGACAAGAACCGAAGAACAACACAAGCCAGGGAGAAAACTCGGCGACCTCTTCACTCGTGCAGTAACTAGCACGTTTTTCTTTCCGTTCGAGCCTGGTAGTTCCCTAACTCCATTCCCCTCCACCATGCCCCGCGCCGGCACCCGCTGATTCTCGCACCCCGCGTGTTGGGTCCCGACCCGACCTAAGGCAGCGGGCCCCGTGCGACGGCGTCCTTCCCCAAAGGCTTCTCGGGTAGGCAGCCTTACCCCACTTGCTCTTCTGACGCTCAGGGCCAGGCTGCGCGCAGATCTTCTTGGCCAAGTCCTGCAGATAGGCATCCTTAGCCAGCAGAGAGGCCATGGCCGGCGACACACTCGGAGGTTCCCGCGGCCCCGAGCCCAAGCCGGAAGCACCGTGCACGCAGGCGCCGCCAGCCGAGCAATCGATTGCCGAGCCTGACCGCACCGGAAGTGTCTCCTGCGCAGGCGCCGCCGGTCAACGCTCGCGGTCGCTATTTGCTCCGGGGCACCGGAAGCCACCACCGAAGTGTTTCTCCAAGTCAGGACTCTGTTAGCAACCTAGCCAGCCAGACCCTGAAGCCACGGCGTAGGCGGCCGCTGCCCATCCGGAGCTCGATTAGCAAGGCCTGAGGGGCCGGCTAGTCCTTAACCCGGAGGCGATTCTCTGAAAGATGCAATCTGAGAGTGTTCGGGTCCCACCGAGCTTCAAGACCCCAATCCGCGCCCGGCATAGCGAGGGCCACTCTAGTTCCTTCCCTACTGTCGGGCTGAGCCCAGAACCCGGCCTGCAAGGCGGTGCCCAGCACCCCACAGCCACACTCCCCACACAGAGCAAAACACAAGCAGGTATAAAAAGCCCTGGGGAACAGCTGGAGACATGTAGTGATGGTATTGGGCCTTTAGGGATGAGAAACCCTTTGCAGGCATACAGATGGCGTTGAAGTTGCTTCTATACGAGAAAATGGAGAGAAAAGCGAGCCACAAGTCGGACCACTAACAGGCCTTGCTTTAAGTAGAGCTTTTTGCGTGGGTCCTGGCCACTCACAAGTTAATGATCGTGGGGGGCGAGGGGATACAAAAGCTACATTCCCAGCTGCACAAGCTGGAGAGAAAGGCAGCGGTACCCCAAATTGAGAAGCTTCGCTTTTAAATGTGAAAAGAGAATTGACCAAGGAATCTGTCTTCCGTTAAGGCTTTTGGAAACCCTCCCTTGACCGGGTTTCTCTGCGTAGTCCTAGCTGTCCTGGACTTTGTTGATCAGGCTGGCCTCGAACTCACATCGATCTGCCTACTTCTGCCTCCCAAGTGCTGGGAGGCTGCGCACTGCCACGCCTGGCTGGAAACCCTTCCTAACCATTGCTTCGGGTGTGCCTTCCTCAACTCCTCCAGCCTGTGGCTCCATAGCACTCACAAACTCTTCCAACAGTTACCTCTGCAAACATCACTAATGGTAAATTCCCTCACTGAGAGCAGTGACTTCCCCCTGCCACATATGTGTGCGCTACATTCTGTTTGGTTTTGTAGGTGCCTGGCGACCAGCCCATGTTCCTCATAGACACTTTCATGAATGAAGCATGCTGATGGTAGTTAAGAGTGACAGCTGACAGCACACATCTGCCCCAGAACAGTGGGGTCCTGAGTTCCTAGTTGTATCTGCCACTTAACTTTGCCCCTCCAAGCCTATGGCTTCTAAGATTCAGGCATGACAGATAGTGCAAAGTTGGGGTGGCACCAGAGGTGCAGGTGCTGCAGTCACAGGCAAATTTTTTTTTTCATTCATTTACCAAGACGCTAGTGGGGGACCCACCGGCAATCATGGACTGATTGGGAAAGAAAGATGAACAACACAAAAAGGTACTGTTTTATTCAACAGTCTGATCACGAAAGTACAGAACGGAAATGGTGGTGGAATCCAGCAAGACGGCTTGGCTAGCTGCCTCTCACAGTCTTGCTAGGACTGTCAGCTGTGGCCCAGACATTTGTGTTCCAGGCACCAGGCAGCGGACAGGGCTCTACATAGGAACAGGAGCCTAAGGATGGGTGACTGGACTGGCTAAGGTCCATCGAGGACCTCACAATTCTAAATAACAAGCTGACACTGTCTTCCTCTCACCAGCCACCCTCCTCACTCAGGGTCCTCAGTGGGACACAGTTTCACCTGGCAGCCAGGAAGGCAGCTATTAGAGATGCAAGGCGTGCTGCCTGTAAATAAATGAACGGCGTTCCCCAGCTATCACAGGGAACTGGCCCTGGCCTGGCCAGGTTCCTGAGGCTACAGTGTCTCCTGATCCCAAAGTCTGCAAGTGGGAGCTGAGACTGCAAAAAGCTAGGCTTGGTGTGCATCCTTTCTGATCAACGAGGGCCCTGGAGAAGGCTGCCCTGAGAAGGTACCCCCAAGAGGCTCAGGTGTGTTCCGTGGGACCAGGGCCACCACCATGCGAGTGGGCAGAGGCTGCAGACTGCAAGGGACCAGCACCAATCTCCGGGGACGCCAGAAGAGGGGCTGAGAGGCCATCAGCGGAATCTGTGTCGAGGTCCAGCCTCCAGTAAGCTTCGCACAGAGGCAGGTCATTAGCTTCGCAGAGACTTGAGCTTTGCCACCACAAGAAACCCCCAGGAGTGACAGGAGCAGGCAGAGGAAAGCCAGGGAGGGGAAAGCAAGACAGATGCAGAGTTAAGAAATGACCATCACCTGACTGCCTCCCCTTCCTCTCCTGCACTGGCCCCTCTGCTAAGCACTTCTGGCCACCCCTGCTTCCAAAGAAAGATGGCATCAACAGGCCATGTGACTTAGGGAAGCGCTCCCCATGGGCCACATGTCCTTCCTGGCACCTGGGACTCTCCTTGTCCCCGTGGGTCTCCTCCTGACTGCCCACCCCTTACCAGCAGGGTAGTGATAAAACTATTAGAGAGCTCTTGGTGGCAGAGACCTTTGTCTGTCCCTACCAGTGTCTTGGCCTAACTGGATAACAGTCAGGAACAGACGCCTGGGCAGCTCCCTGCGACCACTGCTCCAGCCCTAGCTTCCGCGCTTCATTTCCCTATGTTACACGGGGAAGACCAGAGGGCGGAAGAGGCCAGGACTGTGCCTCCGCGGACATGGCAGTGGCTCTCTGGAGCACAGCTGCTTCCACAGCTGTCTCATCTGCACAGGGCTTTGTCCTTCCCCCATGCCTGTCCCCAGCAGTCCCTCTCAGAACTACCCAAGACAAAAAGAGTAGCATCCCCAGGACAGTGGAGGGAAGGCAAAGCCAGGAGGAGCAAGCAGCGAGTCAAAAGGCAGGAACAGCCATGCAGTGGGGCAGCAGGGCAGCGGGCAGCAGGTGGGCCAGTAAGGTCAGGTGAGACCACCTAAGGTAAGTCATAGGCAGAGGACAGCTGCTTTACCATCAGAGAGGTGACTATCCAAAGGGGACTCAGGTTGTCCCAGAAACTCATGCATGTGACACAGAGGGACGGAGGCTTTGGAAACCTGGCACTCTGGGTTCCTGTCTTAGCAACTTCATCCCCTCCTCCCTAACCCCTGTACAGGGCCGATCCCCCCAAGTGCCCTGGATGCAGTAGCTGTTTAAAGGGTAGTGACAGGAAGACAGGAAGGGACGCACTCTGGGTGGGTGTAAGTGTCTGCCATTTTGGAGTGCAGAAGATGCTCCCACTTGTATGCTAAGCTGATGACTACTGGGACCCAGGAGAGCCCCAGAACTCTCTGGACAACTTTAGAACTGCTCCAGCTGGGCAGTGACACCAAGTCTAAGACGGGAAAAGGAAGCCGGGACCACACCCACAGCAGCTCTGGACAGCTGCAGCTCCTGATGCAGCCTCTGTGCACTGTCAGCAAATCTACCGCCAGAGGAAACCAGGTTAGCTCTGGACGGAACCTAAACTGCAAGCTACGGGGGTGGGAGCAAGGCCTCCACTCTCCAGCCTCAGTTTCCCACATATTTCCCATTGGCCTCTCTGGATGGGAAAGTGTCAGGTTTCAGGATCTGAGTGGCCCTGTGGATGGCCAGGGACAGATCCTGCCTGCTGCCATCCTCTGGGGCCAGCGTAGGTCTCACCCAGGAGGCTCCAGCTCCATGAATGAAGCTAAGCTGACCAGGAATAGGCTATCCAAGCATCCCAGGCCACTCTGCTTGAGCACCGTCCTCCTCCTTCCCAGCGTCCCCACCTCTACCCTGAGGGGTTTGATGGCATCCACATGGAACTGAATCTCTCAGCAAGAAGTGGGCAGTGGTGTCCCAGAGAGTGGACAGAGTTATAGACCTGGAAGGCCACAAGGGGCCAATCCAGCCTTGGCTGAAATGTCTAGACAGACAGAGATCTAAAGCAGTAAGGCAGAGACTGCGCTGCCCAGGAGGGCTTCCTGGCCCCCTGGGGGATGCCCTTGTCTGGCCTCAGCTGCTGACACGGAGTTCTGTGTTTTCATCCCTCTTCATTGAGGGGAAGGCCTGGGCCCCGGCTGGTGGCTGGCTGTCCATCAAATGCTCTAGTCAGGGGCTCTGCTGCCAAGGAACACTTGGAAAAGCACAAGGCCCTTGCAGGCCCTGGCTGGGCTGGGCGGGCAGCAGGCACCACCTGCACAGAGTCCTGCCCTATTTGTACCTGGACGAGTAGTACTCCTCCTCCAACTCATACAGGTCAATGGAGACCTCATCCCGCAGGGTGATGAGCTTGCGGTCGCACTCCTCCTGCAGGGAGCGGAGCTGCTGATTACGCTGGTCGATGGCTTCGTTCACTGAAGGGAAGTCATTGAGGATCAGGAACTGCTTGAGATCAGACACGAGCTTCATCAGTGACTCGCCAGCTCGGACCTGCACCATGGCAATCAGGGTAAATGTGAGAGGAGGCAGAGGCAGTGGCACCGCGCTGTGAGGCCGGGGCTGGGCCAACAGTGGGTTCTCTGCAAGTCTCAGGTTCATGGTCCACAGAGGAAAGTACCAGCCAGCATAGGGCCAACTGTGGGGAGGGAGGAGGAGCACCCACCCCGAGCACAGGCGGTGTGGGGAGGGAGGAGGAGCACCCACCCTGAGCACAGGAGGTGTGGAGAGGGGGGAGGAGCACCCACCCCGAGCACAGGCGGTGTGGGGAGGGAGGAGGAGCACCCACCCTGAGCACAGGAGGTGTGGGGAGGGAGGAGGAGCACCTACCCCGAGCACAGGCGGTGTGGGGAGGGAAGAGGAGCACCCACCCCGAGCACAGGAGGTGTGGGGAGGGGGGAGGAGCACCCACCCCGAGCACAAGCGGTGTGGGGAGGGAGGAGGAGCACCCACCCCGAGCACAGCAGTGTGAGGAGGGGGGAGGAGCATCTACCCCGAGCACAGGAGGTGTGGGGAGGGAGGAGGAGCATCTACCCCAAGCACAGGAGGTGTGGGGAGGGAGGAGGAGCACCTACCCCGAGCACAGGAGGTGTGGGGAGGGGGGAGGAGCACCTACCCCGAGCACAGCAGTGTGGGGAGGGAGGAGGAGCATCTACCCCGAGTACAGGCGGGGTAAGTTTGCCCACTGTAAGGAGCTTCCCTCTCACACCATGTGCACCACCTGTGCATCCCACTCAACGCCCACACTACACCCCAAGCTTCCTCCTTTCCCAGGAATGGCACAACTGCAAGTTGGGCAGGATTCACTGGGGTCTGGGGCCCCCACATCGTCATCAGCTTATACCCACTGCACAGACACTGGCCTGCTGGGCTTTCCCTGCAACACGTCACACATCCTCACACGTCACACATGACCCCTCACACATTAAGCCATTTACCTTTCCATTCACAACCAACCTTGGGCACCCTTCATGTCACAAGAATGGCTACGGCACAGAATGGCCATGGCCACCTGTGTGCCCTCCTCCCACTGCCCACAAGGGGCAGTCTCCTGAGATTGCTTTGCCCTACTCCACTGTGCCCTGTGCTCCTTTGCTCTGGACTCCATCCACAACCCCTACACAGTGTCGTCCACCCTGGCCACTCACGATGTTGGCAGCTCGGACGTGCATCTCGTAGTTGTCCTGTTCGCCCTGAGTAGCCCGCGACACCTGTGTCTCATCCTCAATCTGAGGGCAAATAAGAAAGCCTAGAGTCAACACACGCAGCCACTTGGCTTAGCCTGGCTCACAGGAACCCAACAGCCAACGGCCGCCACCACCCCATGCCAGCACCACAGCCTGTCTGCCAGGCCTTCCTGCAGACCCAGCATGCTATTTCCTATCTAGACAGCTTGCAATGTCCACTCCAACCCCCTCTTGTTCTGTGGGTACCAATAGGTGACTTCATGCCAAAAGGACACTGCCAACTCTTTTTGGGAAAGTTTACATGAAATAAGATGTTTAATAAGTCCAGGAGAGCCAAGGTTACACAGAGAAACCCTGTCTCCGGGAAAAAAAGATGTTCAATAAAGGAGTTAAAAGACAACATATATATATATATGTTTTTAAAGACAGGGTTTCTCTGTGTAGCTTTGGCTGTCCTGGACTTGCTTTGGAGACCAGGATGGCCTCGAACTCACAGAGATCCACCTGTCTCTGTCTCCTGAGTGCTGGGACTGAAGGTTTGTGAACCACCACACCTGGCTAAAAGACAAAACTTTTGATCTTTGTTTTAAAGGAAGGCTCTCATGTAACCCAGGCTAGCCACAACTATGTAGCTAAGGATAGCCCTGAACTTCTGATTCTCCTACCTCCACTTCCTAAGTCTGGCATTAAAGAGTTGTGCAAATGTCTGGTTTACTCGGTGCTAGGGACTGAATAAAGCAGAGCTCTGTGGCTGCTAGGCAGCACTTTACCATCTCAACAGCATCCCCAGCCAGAAAGTGTCTTTTCAAGGGACCATTCCTGGGCAGGCACCATGTTGAGCAGCTGACTAAGCAAGGCTCCCTCACAAACGCCTGAACTGCTGTTCTTACTGTCCATCTTAGAGATGGACCCGCTAGAGACTGACACACATCTCAGTGGGCTTGAGGCACCTCAAAATTCTTTAAATAGAGCAGCAGTCCTCAACTTGTGGGTCTCCTTTCATGGGGGGTTGCCTAAGGCCATCAAAAACATCTTTACATTACAGTTCATAAGAGTAGCAAAATTAGTAATGAAGAAGGAGCAGCAAAAATAGTCTTATGGCTGGGGGTCAGCATAAAAGGTCAAACTCATTAGTCATCAAAAGAATCTACGGCAGGGGGGAAACTCAGCCCAGATGACTAGTGCCCAGTAACTAAAGTAGAGCCCTAGCAACTGGCCTACAGTCCTCTACGCTGCTCTACCCGCGCTTGTCATTGTGTAGCTGTTTTAGTTACCTGCCGATCTGTTCTTTTAAAGCCTCGTTGCTCCCACACGCACCTGACAGGTCTGTCACATTCTCTTTCTATCCCCATCCCTGTAGCGGAGTCGAGACCCAGGCCCCAGGGAAAGCCAGCTCCCCCCTTCTCCCATGGCCTCGGAACTGCGACCACGTTCGTACCTTGGCCGTCTTGATGATCTCGGTGAAGTTGTCCATGATGGACTTGATGTCGTCCTTGAGCCGCTTGTTGTAAGACTGCAGCAGCGTCTCCTTGCTCTGGGGCAGAGCTCTCTGCTGGGCCATGGCGAGCCCTGGGTGAGAGCCACAGTCCGGTGCGACCTGAACCGAGCACTCAGCTGGGTAAAAGGGAGGTTCGCTAGAACAGCTGCCCCCCCCTCCCCCGCCCCCGGCCGCGAACACTTGCCCCGCTACGGCTCCTTACCGTTCAGGAGAGCAGAGCACCCACTAACGCGCCCCGTTTTCCTTCCCTTCTCCCGCCGCCCGCCGCCTCTCAGGTCGCTCCTTTAACACCTCTGGTCCCGCCGGCCTCCGCCAACGCGCAGCCGCGGCTCCTCAAGCCCCGCCCCCGCCGACAAGAGTTGAGGAGTGAGTCCTGTCGCTTTAAATCCGAAATCCCGCGCCGGCGTCTGCTCTCGCGATCTCCGCGGCCGCTTACATAATACCCACAATTCCCTTTTCTTTCTCTCTCCTCCAGCCCAGCAAGATGGTGAGTGAGTGTGGGTACCCGCGCGCCATCCGCCACCATCCGCCCCTCGCCGCCGCCGCCTCGGACCCTTTCCCCTGGAAGGGAGCGGGAGCGGGCGGCACGCGGGGACGGGGAGTGGCGGCGCCCGATGGGATGGCGGGAGCCAGAGCCTCACGGGGATGCTCTCTTGTGCCCAGCCCAAGGGAAAGAAAGCCAAGGGGAAGAAGGTGGCCCCGGCCCCCGCCGTGGTGAAGAAACAGGAGGCCAAGAAGGTGGTCAACCCTCTGTTTGAGAAGCGGCCCAAAAACTTCGGCATCGGTGAGAAATGGCGTCGAGTGGGCGCGGCGGGCGCTGGGCGTGCTGGTGCGAGCTGGCCGCCCGGGGCCCCCCGTTGCCAGGGAGAGCGGTGATGGCGTGCAGATGATGTGAACGAATATTTGCTATCGGAAATAACGGTGATGACATCCGAACCACCAAGATCGCTGATGCGCCGATTCCCCGTCCCGTCCTCCCCCTGCCTGAGCGCCCCGCGTGAGGCCGGCACGGCCCGGAGGCGCCCCGTTTGCATCTGTCCCCCCCTCTCTCTCCGCTTCCCAGGGCAGGACATCCAGCCCAAAAGAGACCTCACTCGCTTCGTCAAATGGCCCCGCTACATCAGACTGCAGCGGCAGAGGGCCATCCTCTACAAGCGGCTCAAGGTACCTCCCGCCATTAACCAGTTCACCCAGGCCCTGGACCGGCAGACAGGTGAGGAGGCTCCGTGGCACGGAGGCGGGTCACTTGCTCCCCAGAGCATCCGGCGGGTGCTGAGTTGGTCGGTTTTTTACAGCGCATGTCACGTTAGAACAAGTGATGGGGGCTGGGAGGTGTGGCTTCGGTAGGAAAAGGGTGCTTGCTGTGTGGGCGCGAGCGCTGAGACTCGTCGGCGCCCGTACATACATAACTGGAGGTGTGGGGGGGGTGGTCCTTAGTAACCGCTGCCTACAAAACAGGGTGACGTGGGGAAGCCACAGGCGAAGGTGCCCAACGTTGACCTCTGGCCGTCTCATCGGCGCACATCCCATACAAGGGTAGATTTTGTAGGAAAAACAAGGTCTCTTGTCTGGAGCTCGATCAGGCGGGCTTTGAACTGGGAGACTTCTGCCCCTGTCTCTCAAGTGCTGGGATTAAAGCCATATGTCCCCAGGGTGGTTTTGGGGTTTAGTTTAGTTTAGTTTGTTACAGGTGTAGGTGCATGCCGCAGCTGTACAGCAGGTTCAGAGGCCCACCACACAACTTTTTAATGCCAGGCTGTTAATGTTACGTGACAAAGGTTAGAATTGGGCACTCGGGAAGCTAACCTGTCCTACACAGCAGAGCTCAGATCTCAAGCTTAGTGTCTAACTGAAGAATGTTTCCTCCAGCTACCCAGTTACTTAAGCTCGCGCACAAGTACAGGCCAGAGACAAAGCAGGAGAAGAAGATAAGGCTGCTGGCGCGAGCGGAGAAGAAAGCCGCTGGGAAAGGGGACGTCCCGACTAAGAGACCACCTGTCCTTCGAGCGGGTTGGTAGCCCCTGGGAAAGGGAGGGTAATAGGGCAGGCTGTGCAATGATGTGTGAATTTCTTCACCTGAAATTACTGTGAAGAGTGAAATCGAGCTTTTTAACCCTGAGTCACAGCTTGGTGGAACTGCCTTTTTGGTGACTGTCGTTAGTAGGCCAAGCATTCAGGCAAAGTGGTTGTGTATTCCAGGGGTCAATACAGTCACTACCTTGGTGGAGAACAAGAAGGCTCAGCTGGTGGTGATTGCCCATGACGTAGACCCCATTGAGGTAGGTCTGGCCGGCTTTTGAGCAACACGTGCAGAACCAGGGTCCCTTGTTTCTGGAGGGTGGATCTGTTTTTGCTAAGTTGGGGGAACAGACCAGATTTGTGTGGCTCTTGCAGTGATGAAAATCTTTGACTGAAGTGACCTTGAAGTGCAATTACCTGAGCTTTTTAACCCTGAGCAATTGCCACAGAGTAGCAGTGCAGGTACTGCTTTCACCTCAAGCACCTACAGTTCATGCTTGCTTCTAGCTGGTGGTCTTCCTGCCTGCCCTGTGTCGAAAGATGGGGGTCCCCTACTGCATCATCAAGGGAAAGGCCAGACTGGGGCGGCTGGTCCACAGGAAGACTTGCACCACTGTTGCCTTCACACAGGTTAACTCGTGAGTATTCGGGACTGTCCCTAAAACTTCTCTTCCCTACCCACACCTTACCCTCCCCGCTTTGGGGCCATTTGCCAGTGATGGTTAGGAATTTCTTCACCTGAATCAACTATGTGGTCACACTGTATCTGAGGCGAAAATTAAATAATTGGGAATTTATACCTGGCTTCCCTAAGAGTAATAAAATCCTTTAAACCCCCCCCCCCGCCCCCTTTTCCTTGCCAGGGAAGACAAGGGTGCTCTGGCTAAGCTGGTGGAAGCCATCAGGACCAATTACAACGACAGATATGATGAGGTGAGCAACTCTATACAGAACACGGGACTGGCTAGTTGGATTTGGGTGCCCACTGAATAGCCAGGCGTGGTGGTGCACGCCTTTAATCCCAGCAGAGGCAGGTGGATCTCTTGAGTTCAAAGCCAGCCTGGTCTACCAAGCGAGTCCAGGACAGCCAGGGCTATGAGAGAAATCCTCTAAGTCAAAAAATAGAACCACTGAGTACAGAATAGTTCATCTATGAATTAAAGGTAGGGTGTTAGGCCAAACTGACTGCTGTTTCTGTCATTTCAGATCCGTCGCCACTGGGGAGGCAACGTCCTGGGTCCTAAATCTGTGGCTCGCATTGCCAAGCTGGAAAAGGCAAAGGCTAAAGAACTCGCCACTAAGCTGGGCTAAATGTACACTGCTAAGTTTTCTGTACATAAATATAATTACGAAATTATCTTCATCTGTCTCTGGTTATTTAGGTTGCTGCAAGGATATGGTCAAATTGGCACTGTCCCCTCCCTGTAAAATGTTTTAAGACCAAGGCCAGGGTTTTTACAAATCAGAATCTTTATTTTATGTGGAGATCTTTTGGTGAGGAGCAGGTTCACACACGTGTCCGACGGGCAAATTTTTGGAACCATAAATACGATGTGGCAGCACATAGTCCATACCTGCAATTAAAAGAAACTCAGGTCTATCCTGTGGGGGCACTGGGTGGGGAGGGCACCGAGGGGCAGCGGGACTGACCAGGTGATGATGTACTGCATGTGCTCATTCCGCAGAGTCACTCTGGTCTGCCCGCCAACAGGTCCTCCGGGGCTTGTACTCTCTGGAAACAAGGGGATTCAGTACCTGCCTCCGGGGAAGATCTTTCCATTTATTCCTGTGAGACCCCTATTAAATTCCTCCCCAGGGTGTTTCTCTTCGGGACCTGTCAGGTTCCCCCATGCTAAATGCCAGGACGAAAGCCCACAGGAAAGAAGGGGAGGTGGGACCCTATTGACAGTCTCCAGCAGTGCTCTTAGGGCAGGCTGACCACAACATACTGAAATCTGCATCGATGAAAATGGGGTCTGCGCCTGTGATCTTTGCCATAGCCTCCAGGTCCCGATAATGCCAGTGGTTCTTTTCTGGACTGTTCTCAGGAACAAAGGGCTTCCTGGTTTCTGCTAGCCTCACTATGCCAACTAGGTCTACTTCTCCAGGAACCTACAAAGGAAGGCATGATTTTTTACAAGGATCCTGCTTGGAGACTGGATGGCTTACTGTTCATATCCCAGGCTGAAGAGCCTTACCTGGCCTTTCTGCCTAGTCTCTGGATTCACTTTCTTCCTGGGGACAAACCCTCTGTTAACCAGGATGGTGACTCTGGAGCAATAATAAAAGTGTCCCTTAGCCAGGGGTGGCACACACCTTTAATCCCAGCACTTGGGAGGCAGAGGCATGTGGATCTCTGAGCTCAAGGCCAGCCTGGTCTAGAAAGTGAGCCCAGGACAGCCAAGGCTACACAGAAAAACCCTGTCTTGGGGAAAAACTCCCTTTGGGTGAGGAAGGGTCATTACAGCTCTACTGTGCATTTCAACAAACTTGTTCTGTTGACCCAGTTGTCACTGCTAAGCCTCAGTGGCTCAAACCCTATCAATGAAGGCTAAGAAAGCTGCTCAGTGTTAAGACATCTTGGAAGTTACCAGGCAGTATTAGTTGGATTTCATGGATTCTGCAGCATCTGAAGGTCACTTGAGCATGGTGAGGGGAGGCTGACAGGCCAGCCATGGCCTACTCACCCCGAGTCAGTGCAGTAGAAAGGAGTGACTACATAGGCCCCACTCTCAGCTGAGGATAGTCTGGCAGCGTCACGGGCCTCTCGGACAGGGTCCACCATGGTCCGAGGCATCATGTACAACTCTTTGGAGTGGTCAAAGTGTCCCCTGACCTTTACTGGCCTGTACTCCAGGTTTTTCAGTTCCATTGGGCTACAAGAAAAAGGGAAAGGCTGTGGGCAAGCCAAGCTTGTAGAATCGATCGGCTAAGCATCGCACACTACCAAGCCCACCAGGCAGAAAGGTTAAGAAAGGCCCAGTGAGGATCTTCAGACAGGCAGCCTTTGATGCCAAATGGAACTGTGCTACCTGGGCCCAGTTTTTTCAAGGGAAGTGTGGGTTTCTATATGGCTATTTTGTATAAATTAACATAATGAGTCCAAACTCGTTCCTTACCCTGAAGGACAGAACTTTGAAATTTGATCAAAGAGCAGTACAATAAGTTTAGAGGACAAGTTTTATTTCTTTTTTTCTTTTTTCTTTTTATTTATTTATTTTTTTTTTTTGAGATAGGGTCTCTCTGTGTTAGCCTTGGCTGTCCTGGACTCACTTTGTAGACCAGGCTGTCCTCGAACTCACAGTAATCCACCTGCCTCTGCCTCACGAGTGCTGGGATTAAAGGAGGACAAGTTTTAAAAACTACCACCCAGCCAGGCGTGTTAATCCAAGCGCTCGGAAAGCAGAGGCAGGTGGATCTCTGAATTCAAGGCCTGCCAGGTCTACAAAGCAAGTCCAGGACAGCAAGGGCTGCTATGCAGAGAAACCCTGTCTCGAAAAACTTAAAAATAAATAAAAGACCACCTTCATATTGAGACCTACAGTATCACCCACCAGTGCTACATGGAACTGTCACAGCTACGGGGGATCCTCAAGACCTGAAAAGGGAAATCTGGCACCAGAAATAACATCTTTTCTTTTTGTTCTGTGTCCTTCGGCAGCTTCATAAAGGCACTCAGCAGCCAATCTAGCATGAAACTTTGAAGGTTCCTGCTAAAGGACAGAGAAATTACAGACACCAAACAGAAGGGCCCCAACTGCTGCTCTTAAGTGGGACGGAGTGACTGGGTGGGCAGCCCACACTCACTCTGCAGGCAGAGGGATGGGCTCAGCCATGACTCGGGACTCTAACTCTGCAATCAGTTTCAGCTTCCATTTGCGACGCTGGACCTACGAAACAGCATGCGTATGAGTGGGGGGCGGGGGGTGGGGGGCAAGGCTCAGAGCCACCCAAATGAGAGACCAGTCTTCACCTGCCAAGTTCCCAGGCCAAAAGCAGTAGCAGGGATAAGAAGCAGGAGCCACTGGAGGAAAGAGTCGTCCTCTGCTTTGGCGGCGGCTGCTTCAGCCGTAGAACTGCAGCGCCTGCTTGGCCTACAGACCATCCCTGGAGGGGGTTTCACAACACTGGCATGGGGTCAGAAGCCCGAGAGCAGACAGAACGGGGTGGCGATTCCTCGAGAGGACTTCAGTCCTCTGGAGAGGTTATGTTCCTGTGCCCAGCCCTCTCCCTGTATGTTCCCAGTGTAACACCCAGTAGACCACGGCGCGCCGAATGAAGACAGGTGTCCCAACCACATCCCTTCTCACCTGAGCGAACAGAAAGCCCGAGGATGCTCCTTTCGGCAGCGCAGAACCGGGCCTGCGGGAACTAGACAGGCCGCAGGGCTGAGCCCAGGGACCCCATGCCTGACAAGGGCGAGCACCTTGCGCGGGCCAACCTAACCCTGCTCAGCTTCGGGTTAGATCCTCTTGGGCAGGCTCCTCCCTCCCGCCACTCTACTCTGGGCTAATCCTCTTGGCTATGGTCCTCCCCGGCCCCACTCTACTCCAGGCTCGACCCTCCCGGCCCCTCTTCATGGGCAGGATCTTCCCCAGGCCCGCGCTTACCGGTCCCGCGCAGGCCCATTGTGGCCACTGCATCATCGGTCGCCGCAGCACAGCCAAAGCTGTCATAGCAGCCATCTTTGAGAACTTCCGGGACCGAGAAATCTGCTTCCTTCCGGGACGGCGCTCTGCCCCACGTGGTGACAGCGGCGTCAGGCATCTCCGACCATGGGCGAACCACCCCCTGATGTGCGTGCCTTCCTGCGCCAGCACCCGAGCCTGAGGCTGCTGCCCAACACTAACAAGGTCGGAAGAGAACCGTGCCGGGGATGAGTAAAGCCGGAAGGCACGGGACTGGGAGGAGTGGGTCCCCGGAGGATCATGACGAGAGAGGAGTGGAGCCCGGGAGCCCCGTTCCTGGAGAGCAGTGGAACTCGGGAGGACAGTGCAGGGGATGGGCGGGGCTGGCAAGAACCACCTTCTAACAGGCCGTCCATCCACAGGTGCGCTGCTCCCTATCCGGCCATGAGCTGCCCTGCCGTCTGCCGGACCTTCAGGTCTACACCAGCGGCAAGAAGTACCAGCGTTTGTCGAGTACCTCTTCTGCCTTTGATTACACAGCTTTCGAGCCACACATCGTGCCCAGCACAAAGAATCCGTACGTAGCTTGCCAGCCAGCGCCTGGGTACAGCGCCTGTGCCCCCTTCACTGAGCATGTAGTGGCCTCCCATTGACACTTCAGAAGACTAGGGCTTGTGGCCTTTGAATATAGTCACCTAAGGCCAAGCTGGCAGTGCCACTTTCACCGTTTGAGGACCCTAGCTATGGTTGTGTGGTTGATATATCCCCACATGGAACTCTGAGCCATCTCCCCAAGAACCCACCGTTAAGCATGAAGCAGCGTGACACTACAGTTTATTTTTCTTGTGTGACAATATGGGTCCAGCTGGTCCTTAATCCCAGATACTGAGTGGAATTATTTGGGAAACTGTTATTGAAAGTAAGCCTTTAAGGCGGGCATGGTAGTGCACGCCTTTAATCCCAGCACTCAAGGAGGCAGAGGCAGGCTGGTGGCTGTGAGTTCAAGGTCAGCCTGGTCTACAAAGCAAGTCCAGGACAGCCAGGGCTACACAGAGAAATCTTGGGGTGGGGAGACAAAGTAGCATGGTTGGCCTGGAACTTACAACGTAGACCAAACTGACCTCAAAGCCTGCCTCTGCCTCCTGGGTGCTGGGATTAAAGGCCACCACGCCCTTTTCAAAGTCCAGACATTGAGACTAAATGCAGAGCATCCCCAACAGATCTTGACTTGTTTTACAGCATGTAGCCATGGTGGGAGCCGACGTGTCTAAGTCCGTGGCATGTATTGCTCCTCCATACCCATCTATTTGTCTATAGGCACCAACTGTTCTGCAAACTCACCCTGAGGCACATCAACAAGTTCCCGGAACATGTGCTGACGCACACCCAGGGCCGGAGGTATCAGAGAGCACTTCAGCAATGTAAGTCACCCCCAGAGGCTCAGGCCTTAGGATGGATGCCCCCTGCCTCCAAAAGCCAGAAGGGTGCCTTAGCCACCCTAATCCTTTGTCGATGTACTTGCTTGGTCTTGCACAGTGAGGAGGCCAGTGGCTCCTGACCTTACCACTACAAAGGCAGGAGTAGGTGGGAGAGAGTGGTATCTCCATACCAGGCTAGTGCATAGCAGGGACAATTGCAGAGTGGTTCCCAGGCTGAGGCCAAACTGCTGTAGTTATAGGACAGGTCCACGTCAGCCGATACTGCAGGACGGCCTTGGGAATTGTTATCAGGACCAGGGTTAGTGCAAACAGTCCTGTAGGCTGCAGAGGATGAGGGGACTTGCAGTTTAGGGGTTAGTGATTTGAGCGGGGAAGGTATTTGTCGGTTGCAGCTAAGGGTCGGAAGGCATCCCAAGTGGTTGAGAATGAAGACACCTGTGGTTATTTTAACTTCCAGATGAGCTAGGGAGGATGAATGGTGCCAGGCCAGGAGAGTTAAGAGATGAGGGCAGAGCCAGGCGTGCCTATGCACGCCTTTAATTCCAGCACTTGGAAGGCAGAGGCAGGCAGATCTATGTGAGTTCAAGGTCGGCCTGGTCTACAAATTGAGTCCAGGACAGCCAGGGCTACACAGAGAAATCCTGTCTCAAAAAACAAGAGAGGGAGGGAGGGAGAAGGCCCACTTGAATATGAGGATGGGGGGGAAGGGCAGTCTCCCATCCAGGCCACCACAGGAAAATGAGGGTAAGAAAGTGACTGTGAGATTAGGTAACCTGGAGGAACCAGGCAGAGCCTAGCCTTGGCAGGGAGGACAGAGGCTTCAGAGGCTGGGAAGGTAAGGAATGTGTGGGCTGTATCCTGGCCCAGCACAGCGTGATCCTCCCACACATCTTACTCCTGGAATTGGCATCTGGGCTGCACTGACAAGTGGCAGCTAAGGCTTGGATGCGCCTTTGTTGGCTTTGCCATCTGCTGGATTGTGACAGGGAGCTGTTGAGCAGGAATCCCCATGAGGATTATATAGATGTACCAAAGTGCACTGAGTTGGGGCCAAAATGCAGTGAGGCCACTTCAGGGTGGTGGGATGGGCGCCATCGTGTGGCCTGCTGAGAGCACTGGGCGACTTCATGTTGGTACGCTCAGTGGTCCTAGGAGCAGATGGCAGAGATGAAATAGCGAAAAGGTCCTGGAGAGGGCAGAGCAGTTAGTTCCATCAGATGCCGGGTCCCAGTCAGACTGTCACCTCGTGAGCAGTGGAGGTTAAAACTGGGATCCCCAACCAGAAGATGGTGCTAGGCCAAGTGGAAGCCCAAGAAGCTCAGACCCCACAGTACCTCAGTGGTGACCCTAGCTAAGGACCTTCTCTGAAGCCTCATTCCAGCTCTAAGCTCAGGAGAGGCGAGGCCAGTCAGCTTCCCCTGACCTCCACAGCCTCTGGGTCCAGCCCAGCCCTGTCCAGGAGTAGAACCATAGCTTAGCGCTGCCTCAAGAGGGCGCCAGTGTGATGAGCTTGCTAGTCTCCTAGATGAAGAGTGTCAGAAACAAGGTGTGGAGTATGTCCCTGCCTGCCTACTGCACAAGAGGAGGAAGAAGGAGGACCAGACGGACAGAGATGAGCTGCCAGGCCAGAGAACAGCCTTCTGGGAGCCAGCTTCCAGTGACGAGGGAGGAGCCTTGAGTGATGACAGCATGACAGACCTATACCCACGTAAGCAGGCACAGCCCTTTCCCTACCCTCCTGTTAGGTATCTTGTGATCCTTGCTCTGTTAGCCACTTTTCCCTGTGGTGTAGCTCAGCCAGTGTTTGTTCCTTCCAGCTGAGCTGTTCACAAAGAGAGATTTGGGCAAGCCTGAGAACAGTGACACTCCTGAAGGCTTTCTGACAGACCAAGACGATGAGAAACCAAAGCATTCAAGAGAGCAGGACACTGAAGAGAGAGGAGAGGAAAAAGTGGACCACAAGAGGAGCCGTAAACTCAGAAAGGTGAGTGGTGTGCTGCAGTGCTGAGCGGGCCAGGAGGGCTACACGGCCCAAGCCGAGGCTGGATAGCTAGTGCTCCCCACGGCTTTAGCAAATTCTGCAAGTGCACTGTCAGGTAACATCCTATAAATATGGAAACCAAGGCCAAGTCAGAAGATCTCCAGGCGTAGGTCATCTCTGAGCTGGGTAGCCCCACGCTACAACACAGGATTCAGGAGCTTATCTGCTGGGCCCCACTCCCTCTCTATGAGTCAGGAGTGAGGATTGTCAGAGAGGGGCAGGGTGGGCCAAGGCTGTAGTGAGCTGTGCTGCCCTCTCCCAGGCCCCACATTGACCCAGCAAAGAAGGGGAAACTGGCAAGAAAGCAGACTGCTCTTCAGCCTTAGGCACACATTATGAACCTGCAGAGGGCTCAGCATTTTCTGCTTTCACAGAAGCAGCTCACCTCATTAACCAAGAAGAAGTTCAAGAGCCATCATCACCACAAGCGCAAGAACTTCAGTTCCTTTAAGCAGCTGGGGGAATGAAGCCTGCAAAGAAGCCTCTGGGTGTCCTTGGGACTGGCCACTGATGTCCTGACATTGGCTGTTGCCCAGAGTGAGCCTGGAGGTTCTGTTCTGAAGATGACAGCAGCAGAGACGTGAAGATTCTTCTCCATGCACGTCTTTTTTTTTTTTAGTCTTCAGTGACCCTTGCTGTAGCTCACTATAGCATCCGAGCCTGGCCAGGTCCCCACCCTGGCTGGTCACCACATAGGATCACACTATATACCACAAATGCCATTATTTATTTTGATGTTTCCAAAGATCAAAACATTTCCAAACACAACTAAGATATAAAATACAGCATAAAAATGAGGTTTTTACCTATTCCCACATAAAGCTAAAGCATTTTCAGAAACCTCTGCCAAACCAATGTGTAGATCATTTTATCTCCCATCCCAAGCATAGCCCACAGAGCTGGTGGATGGGCCAGGGCACCCCTGGGGTGAGGGCTGCTGCTGCTGCAGGGCATGCACTTGCCTCCGAGGGCCTGCCCCACTCCTAACTGGAATGTCATGGGGCTGCCACTGCAAGTAACGGAGCAGACGGTGTGCACTGAAGCAGCACTGCTTGTCAAGCGGCTGAGTGGTAACAAGTGTCATGGCCGAGGCCACTGCTGGAACTCACGTGGGGGAGTAGGCAGGCTGTAAGGCTGCAGGAGAACTCGGGCCAGGTGTTGAGAAGGTGGGTTCAGACTGCAGAGCCAGGGCCGGCGAGGCAAGGGAAAGAGACAGGACTGACCCGAGGTGACTCAAGACACAGTCCTGCCTACCCAGCCAGTGCCAGAAAGGAGCCTCCAGGACTCTAGCCAAGGGTGAGGTAAGCCGCCAGCTTCCCTCCAGGGGTTCTGAGCCTGAGAGAGGTCCAGGAGGAGCCCAACTACCCTCATGGCACTACCATGCAAATGAGCAGGACCACACACTAGACACCCCACCCCCAAAAAGAGAAACACGGTGTAAGGCAATGTTAGAAAACTTTACATACAGGACTGAGATCGAATTGGTAAGGCATCACAGACTGTAGAAAGGATCTTGACTGCACCCAGCAGAGCAAGTTGACAAAAATCTGAGCAAGCAACAGTCTCAGGGAAATGGTGGCATCGGGGCTGTCGATGGGGTAAACTCAGCCTGGAGCAAGGAGTTAAGCTGGGGCATGGGGGGTTGGAGCATGGCCTGTGGGGTCTAGACCTTGCTCTGAGAAGGTCAAGTGTGAGGTAACTGGGTTGAGCCTGGGTGTCTCCAGTACTGGGGCTCCTCACTAATGGGCCCCACAGCATAACTGCTTCCTAGGTTGGTTCTATGGTGGCTGAGGGCCATTCTGTGAGCTCTCCTGCCCTTCCCACCACTGAGCTTCTGGGATAGCAGTACCCAAACCAGCAGCTTTCTAAGAACTTCCTGGCCCTGACTCCATCCCATCCCTGCCTGGAGCCATGAGAACTCCCAAGGTACCTTTCACCCAGTAAACAGCATCCAGCCCACTGCTATTCAGGACTTGAGCCAGCATTAGCACCCGCCTCTCCAATACTGTACTGTTTTCTAACATTTTCACTGGTGCTATAAAATACAGGGCAGAAGCAATGCTGGGGCCACTGGTGGGATTTTGAACTGCTGGAGGTTTAACTGTCTGGTGTTTGGCTGGACCATCCTAAGTCATTTAGTAGTTTGAACTAAGGATGTAAACTTAAAACTAAAAAAGGGCAACTGCTTTGAATGATAAAGTACAGCTCAATACAACTTGAAGTCCCTCACCCCCAAAAAGGAGCTCAAAGACAGGACTGAGGCCATAGCCCACTACACTGTCTACTCCCAGCCTTGGTTAAGGAAAGACCGTCCAGCTGGCTAGCTCTGGACAGTCAGACTCCAGACTGTTTCCAAAGAAGATTTTACCTTCAATTTTCAGGTGTCTGCAAATAAAGTTCTCAAAACATCTGTGCCTTTACCAAGGGAGGGGAAGGGAGGAGGACACATAAACGCTGGCAGTTTGTTGACTCTGCCCTGAAGCAGTCCAGGGCCTTGTGCCTCAGCCAGGGAGGGGAGGGATCTGTCTGTTACCACTCTTTCTTCTTCTCATCCATGGAGACACCCCCTGGGCCAAGAGCGACCACCAGGAGCAGGCCTCCAATCACTGACATGGTTTGGAAGAAGTCGTATTTCAGGAAGTCATGCATGGGCTTATAGACCGGGATTGTCCAGAAGGCGTTGAAATACACGTTGATGGCAAACAGCCAGACGACGAGTGTCAGAGCTGCCAGCTTGGTCTTAAAACCAATGGCTACTAAGATCATCAGAGCTGTGCCCACAATGTTCTGGATGATCTGCAGAGATACAAAGAAAAGGCATTCAGACTGAAGGTCAGAAGAAAGCACTGCACACCTGCATCTGAGCCAGGCTCACATAACTCTCACCAGGACTTGGTAAGAGTTTCCAATAGTGAGTACTGAACTTGCAAGAGTTCTATGTTAAAGGTGCTATGGCTTTACATGTCTCTCCCAAATCCTAGCGGTGGTGTTTGCCTGGTAGGAATTTGGTGAGTGATTGGGCCACCAAAGGAGGCTTGCTCCTCCATCTTCCCACGTGAATCCCTGTGTTTTCTTGGTACTCTACCACAAGACCCTCACCAGATATGACCTATTGACCTTAGGCTTCCCTGTCTCCAGAGCCATAGCTGAATAAGACATCATTCTCTATAAATGGTCACTTCTGTGGTACTCAGTTAGAGCAACAGAAAACAAACTGGTGCCAGGAGGTGAGACTACTGCTAAAGAAGCACCTGCCCCTGAACTGGGGTGACGTCAGACTTGGAAGCCTTTAGAGAAGCAGACTGTCATGGATGGAGCCGTGAAGGCCTCTCTGAGAAGAGCTGAGAAGATACGACAAAGGAAAGACTGGCACTTTATTTGTAAAGCTGGACAAAGGCCATCCGTGTTAGAAAACTGCAGTGAAGACCAGGGTTTGTGGTACACAGACCTTTAATCCCGTACTCTCTGAGTTTCGAGGCCAGCCTGGTCTACAGACTGAATTCCAGTACAGCTAGGGTTATACAGAGAAAACTGTGACTTGAAAACAAAAGAACAAAGAAAAGAAGAAAGCTGCAATGAGCCCATGCCCTAGGACCCTGCAGGACTTGTACACGGCAGAAGAAACCTATCAGCAGCAAAGCATTCAGGCTGCTAATTTGGATTCTGACTGCTAACATAAGACAAGGGTGCAAAGACTGAATTCACAGCAAAAATAAAAATAAAAATAAAATGTGGAAAACCGTGAAGTTCTCTGGCCATGTGGTAGCAAATGAAAGATGGCTTTTCAGGGTCTTTCTATGTAACCCAGACCGCCCTTGAATTTATAATCCTCCTACCTCTGCCTCCCAGGCACTAAGATTTCAGGTCTGTGCCACATCTGGCCAACCAACATTTAAAAAATAATAAACTTTAAAAAAAAAAAAAAAGATTTCTTTGTATTTGTGCTTATGTGGAGGTAGGCGGCCAGTGTCACTCTCCAGATACTCCTTTTTGAAGAAAGGTCTCTCTGAACCTAGAGCTCACCTCAGCTAGGGTGGAAGCAGCACTCTGAATAATCCTCCTGCCTCTGTTCCCCTCAAAGGGCAGATTACAGACAGCTGCTGTATTACAGATCAGTTACTCTCATGCTAAAACTTGAATTCTGGTCCTCGTGATTGCAGAATCACTGTCAACCAATGAGCCATCTCTCAGCCCCCAAGCACCATATTTCAGTGTAAAAGTTTTGGGAAAGAAGAGTTAACAGCCAAAGTACTACCCTGGTAAGTCTCTATCCCACCCCTGAGCGCTCAGTTCATCTACACCCACCCCGCCCCCCACGATGGCTCTCCAACAATGCCCTCCTGCAGCTCTGCTTCTAACATGTGGCATATAAAAACTAGGCTGTCTTGGCCAGCAGTGTGAACTGAACGCTAAAGAAGACAGGAATCTGCAGAGAGGCCATTGGCCACTCTCCCTAGCTGAGCTGGACAGCTTGTCTCCTCAGGCTGTGCTCAGGAACAGCTGGGCCAATAGGCAGCACGGGGCTCGGGTACTCACAGAAAAGAAGCTGGCATCAAAGTGAAGGAGAGTCATGAACATCAAGACCAGCAGGACCCTTCCTCCAAGCTGCATGTACTGCTTGGGGGAGCTCTCGCGCATGGTGGGAACACCAGCGAACATGCTCTTCCCTTCCGAGCGGGACTCTGCCAAGAGCAGCAGCAAACCTCCTCCTAAAGCCAGGTTCCTGAGGAACAGAAACGTCAGCTACACTCACCAGGCATCTGCCCACCGGGCCAGAGCAAGAGCGCCTGGCATGGACACACCAAGGCCCACCCTTCTCTTCCCTTTCTCCAAAACAAACCAACACTCAATGGGACCAGGCCAGGCTGGGTACAAAGGACCAGCCTCAAAGCACATGAAGCCTGGATGCAGTGGTTTCTATCCACTTCCACGCAGACCCACTCATGCAATGTGGGGCTACAAGACAGAGCCCCTCACCATCAAGCCAGGATTCTAGTTGTGGGCGAAACCCTACTGCGCCCACTGAAACCCTGCTTCTTAGAGGCACAGTGGGGACTACAGAAGGTAGCAGGCACTAGCCAACACGTGCTCGGGGGAGAGGGCCTAGGACTGTATTCTTACCACTCAAAATGCACCTACCTCATCAGAAACTTCAAGTCCCATAAAATGCTGTAGGCGATTGTCTAAAGGAACAGAGAAAAAAATTCAATCAGCATTTCACACCAGTATGTAAAGATTTCATAACAGCATGAAGCAGACTGTCCCACAGGGTAAGAACATAAGATACACAAACTACTTGAGAGGCTGAGGGAAGATCAGTGGAACCACTTGGCTCAGTCTTTCTTTCTTTTTTAAACATTTTTTTTCTAAAGATTTATTTATCATATATACACAGTGTTTTGCCTGCATGTACACCAGAAGAGGGCACCAGATCTCACAGATGGTTATGAGTCACCATGTGGTTGCTAGGAATTGAACTCAGGACCTTTGGAAGAGCAGCCAGTGCTCTTAACCTCTGAGCCATCTCTCCAGCCCCAAACAATTATTTACTTATTTTATATATACAGTGCCCTGCATGCATGTACGCCTGTAGGCCAGAAGAGGGCACCAGATCAGATCACAGATGGTTGTGAGCCACATGTGGTTGCTGGGAATTGAACTCAGGACTCTGGAAGAACAGTCAGTGCTCTTAACCTCCGAGCCATCTCTCCAGCCTCCTGGCTCAGTATATCTAACAGTACAGGCTCTGGGTCTGTTTGACTATCAGAGTTACGCTGTGGTGTCTTGAAGCACAAATCGACTACAAGACCACCATATGGGTGGCGCCAGCCTGCTCAAGCATGCCATCCTCAAGAAATTCAGGAAAAAAGGAATGATGGCTCAGTACCTAAGGCTAGCACCCACGTGGGCTATCTGCTCCTAAATCCTAGCTAAAAAAGAAGCCTAGCCATTTCTCCAGAACAAAAAGCAGCTCTGGACAGCCAGATCCACAGGAGGGCTGAAGGGGAAGTGATGCTGGGCCAAGTATAGCTCCACCAAAGTAAAGCAGTGAGACCTACCCCACACCCCAAGTGCCCAAAGTGAGAACCGCTAGGTGACTGTGTACCTGCAGTGCGATGATTCCAAACAGCCCAAAGCAGGCATACTGCACGAAGTTCCTGCTCAGCACCAAAACACAGCCAGCTAGAAAGAGGACAGAATTAAGGTCTACGCTGTGTCCCGGGCAACAAGACACCTCTGCTCCCGTGCTGCTGAGCTGCTGCACCCCAACCAAGCAAAGCTCCTTCCCAGGGCCTGACTGGCAGGCAAGGCCTGTGCCGTGCAGCCTGCCCAGCTTCTCAAGAACACTAGTCCAGACCACACTTTGCTGTGGAGAGCCACAGGTCTGGGCCATGGGCTATCAGCGCAGGACTCAATGTTCTATGACGGAGCACATCCAACAATGCTGAGAAGCACAAGTTCTTATTCACCTCCTAACATGCAAAGGCAAGAAAGCTGCCACCAGAAGATGGGTTGTCACAAGATTGATATGAGTCCAAATGCCCTAGTTCTCTGCTGGCTGAAACCATTTGTCCTTTCCAGACAGCATCTTTGACTTCCTTAACTGCCCAGGGCCTAGCATCTCCTCCTGCATTTACAAACAGGGACTGTGTTCAACTTCTTTTTTATTTGTTTATAGGCAGGGTCTCACTATATAGACCCAGCTGCCCTGAAATTTGTTTTATTAGATACACCAAGCCTTGAACTCAGAGATAGCCTCTACCAGTCTCTGCCTCCTAATACTGGCATTAAAGGGGTGATTCACACCAGGCTTGTGTCCAATCTCTCTAACAAGTTTAAAGTAATGAGTGCAAGGGGACTGGGTATGCAACATCCATCCGAAAGCTCAGAGAACCAAACCATGGCTGGCATGCTTCAAAGCCCAGGGCTATAATCTCAGCGGACAAGCTCCTAAGTGTTTGTCACATCAGCCTTCAGCACAGGAAGGGACACCTAGGCCTCAAGTTCACACACAGCTTCTCAATGGCCAACAACCACACGTTTGGGAGTACCATTAGGGAAGAGGATGCCCCAGAAGTACACCAGCGAGGCTTCAGAGCCACTTACTCAGCTGTCCCAGCAGGTTGAGGAACACGAAGGATGAGGCCAGCAGATAGCCACAGCTCCAGGTGGTGTCAATATAGTCCCGCTGCTCGCTCCACTGGAACCACATGCGGATGCCATCCTCGAGGAAGGTGCTAATCAAGCAGAGGCGGGCCACATGAGGCAGGTACTGCTTGGTGACTCGCAGGAACTGTAGGGCCACAGAAAACTCTGATGAGCTAGCTGCAACCTCACCACGAGGACAACAGGTCAGGAGTCCTTCCCAGGCCTCCTGTGTCTTCCCAGGGCAGATGTAGGACTCAGTACCTGCTTTAGGTGTTCCCTTTTTTGGGGGTCAAGGGGTTTTGAGGGTTTCTCTGTGTAGTCCTGGCTGTCCTGGAACTTACTCCGTAGACCAGGATGGCCTTAAACCCAAGAGACCCACCTGCCTCTGCCTCCTGAATGCCGGGATTACAGGTGTATGCCACCACTGCCCAGCCCAGGTGTTCCCCTCTTAAGTCTGGAAACACATGATGATCCAACACTCAGTCCCAGAGGCAAAGACAGTGTCACATGCACCTGGCACAAAACCGTAAGGTGACATCTAATACTATCTACTACTTTTGCTCCACCTCCACAGCCATCAAGGGAGAAATGCCGCAAGACACAAGTTTCTATGCCCAGTGAGGCACATTAACAAGTAGGAGACACAGAAGCCATCTGAAAGGCTCTCAGATATCTTCCAGCCCAGGGATTCCCATACCTCAGCCCCCTCACATGCAGGGCTAGCCCCAGCAGTGAAGGATACAGACCAGCAAAGCACCCTTGACCCCCACCCACAAGATGCCTCAAACAGCATTTCTAACTGTGGCACCAAAATAATGCCTCTATTTTTTCCACCCTTTCCCACCCCAACAAAATTCCTCCAGAAAGCTTAATGCCCTATGAGGCAACCATAGTACAGATGAACAGCTGTGTTATGGGCTAGAAAGAACACACTGGGATGTCCTCACAGCCTGTATGACCCAAAACAAGGTAAAAACTGCCAAATATGAGACTGACAATGACTGCAGTGAAACTCAAGTGTGCAAATCACGCAAAGGGCAGCTCTGAAATGCACGCTCATGGCTCCCCTCTGTGCCTGTGCAGACAGCACTTGACAGCTTAATTAGGAGGCCGGCACATACTCTTGAAGCTACGTGCAAATCCCGCCCATGCAGGTGGACTCCATACTCTTCAGAGCTGAGCGTCAAGGTGAAAGAAATCCAAGGATATCACCAAGGCCCGGGGGGGAAAGATCAAGGAGCCACCCATGGAGTGACGTGTCAAGAAGAGTCTAAAGGGCAGAGTCTGACCCCACCAGGCCAGCGGAAGGACGTGCAGGCCCTCCCCGGGCTGACTAAACCTGCTGCTGAAACAGATGAGGATGTAAATAAGGAGTATTCCCGAATTCTCAGCACTTTAAAAAGCTGCTTCAGAGCCCAAGACACTGCTAAAGCTGCCATCTCAGGTGCAGAGCAGCTGGGGGGTCGGATCAGCCTTCTGCCCATGAAGGGCTGCCCAGGCTTGGCTTGGTCAGCAGTGCAGACAGGCTCCACTACAGCAGGGAACAGGAAGTCACAGCACTGATGCCCACATCCTTCAGACACACAGCCTGTGCCCCTGTGTGTATCTGCAGGTGTTTACTAAGCCTCACTAAAGAGATGGCAGAAGCCACACTGGCATCATCAGAGACTAGCCAGCAGCTCTGGGCACTCAGGCCACATGCTTTCATCCTGTCCAACCTTGTCTAACCCTGGCCACCAATGTACTCCAGGCATGGTGACAATACCTCTGACACCAGCTTCTAGGGAGGCTGAGGCAGGAGGGTCACCTGAGCCTAGTACTTCAAGATCATGTTTGGCAACACAGAGACTCAATCTTACAGTAACTACAAAAGGAAAAGAGGTGCAAATGTGCTTGAGTTTTAGGCCCTGGAAGAGAACACACATACTACACCCTGTCAGGTGAGAAGACAAAGTGACACTACTCACCCTCTCAGTTTCCGCTTCATGGCCCTAATGTTCTAAAAAATAACTAGCAGTGAGGCAATCACCAGAGTTCTATGAACAAGGTAAAGAGCACCACCGTGGATCTCAGCACTATGCTGAGAACTGACCCTCACACTGTCAAGCATCTAAAGGAAGCTGTGCAGACCACAGCAGGGTGTGCACACTCGGGCAGCCACAGACACCGGAGGTGTTCTGACTTGCTTCCAAATGAGAACTGTGCCCCACACAATTACAATGGGGCTGCACCCACCAGTGAAGCAGCCCAGCCTTGCTGCAGTCTGCTCCTCCCTCAAAGAATCTCATCACAGACACCCAATTGCTATGCACCCAATCCAGCACAATCCACTAGATGTAGTTAAAGTCCTGACAAGTCTGCTACTCTTAATTGGAGTGTCTGGGTCCAGAGGATTAAAGAGACAGTAACGGAGGGAAGGAGAGCCACACCAGCATGGCTAGGAGACTGGTGCGGTGACTTCCTTCTGGGAGAAAAAAGTACAGAACTGAGGGCAAAATGTGCTGAGCTAAGCATACCTGCGGGGCTTTGCTTTCAAAGGACAACTACCTGTCACGTGGACACAGGGCACCAGTCAACAGCCCTCCTTTGATGCACAGGAGAAAAGCCAAGTTTAACAGCAAAGCCAGATCCTTCATGTATACGTCACTCACAGCTTCTGCGGCCAAGTGCTGCCACAGCCACGGCCCTGTGCTTACAGGCCACGGTACTCGTCCTAGTTCACGATGGCCATGAATACCCCATAACCATGGTTCTCACTGTGGAGCCTGCAAAAGCCAGGATGGCTGCTGATGAGAAAAGCTTGTGAACGGGGGAAGGGAGTGAAGCCAAGCCACCTTGACAAACAGGCATCTCATGAGCGTCGCAAACAAGCACGATATGCTCACAGGCATGAAGCATCCCAGTAGCATAAGAAATGGGAGAAGAGCGGCTGGAGAAATGGCTCAGCAGGAAAGCGCTCAGAGGCCCCAAGTTTGGCGCGCAGCACCCAAATGATGGCTCACAACTGGGTAACTCCAGCTCCTGAGGATCTGATGCCCTTTTCTGGCATCTTTGGGCATCAGGCCCACAAGTGGTACACAGACATACATGTGGGCAAAAGGCTCAATACACATACAAAAAAAAAATGAGGAAGGCTTAAGTCTGTCTCAGAGGGTTATCATCTGAAAGGACTGAGGAGATTTAGGACATAATCCCATCTGTCCTTTGATAAAGCCCAGGAAACACACACAGCAACACGCAGAGCAGAAACACCAACCTCCTCTTTTGTGTTCAGGACAAAACTGGATCCAAGGCAGCTGCTGCCCTCACTTTGGGAGAACTTTAAGGAAATGGCAGGTTAGATTTTCTGCCTTGGTATACCCTCTTCAAAGATCCGCAAGCTCAGGAACTGAGACTGGCAACAGGCAGGCAGGGTCAGCTCAAGTTTGGTGGCTCCCCTGGACTCTAGGGCCCCCAGCAAGTATCCTCCAAGCACCGTGTAGATCCTCAGTGCATCATGGATGTAGGAGCTCCAAGACCACCCTCCTCTTCTAAAACTAGAGCAGTGAAAAGAGGCCACAGCCTGTGAGGACTGGGCCTCATCTTCAAGGGGCTAACTGGTCTCCAGTATCTCTACTTCATTTCTCCAGAAGGGGGCGCTGTTCAAACTTCAGTCAAGCAGCAAGCAGAAAAGTGAGTCAGCTTCCCATGCCTTAAGGTAAAGGTACAAGATGACAAAGCACTGGAAAAGGAAAGGCTCAGGGACCCACACCCACCCCCGGCACCAGGCTCTCTCAGGCCCACTCTGGCACTACTTCAATAAAGGCCCACACCAGCGCCTTGGTCTAGTTCTCCCATGATTTTGTTGTTTGTCTTCTTGTTTCCTGCAGACAGGGTTTCTCTGTGTAGCCTTGGCTGTCCTGGAACTTGCTCTGTAGACCAGGCTGGCCTCGAACTCACAGAGATCTGCCTGCCTCCCAAGTGCTGGGACTAAAGGCTTGCGCCATCACTGCCGTAGTTCTGCCACTCTTAAGGTCAGGTCAACACACCAAAGTCCACACTGGGAAAAGCAAGGCCTCCTGTGGCCTTCCTGTCACCCTGGTAACAGCCATCAGGTAGACTCCATTAAGCACTAATGTTCCTGGTTCCTGGTGTGAATTCACTTGGAAGCTACTGTACAATCTGTTTAACTTGAATCAAGTAGCAGCCACAGGACACAGGCATGATTTTGAGTTCCTGGCTCGTTCCCACCTGGTTTCTGATGGCTTCTGAAAGCCTACCTCCTGCATCTCACCACTTTCTTCAGGGCCTGGTTTTCCTGGGAGCAAGAAGACACCATCTCCAGCTGCCAACGGGCAAGGAGCTTAATGCCAGGTCAGAAATGTAGCGCCCAGGAGCCTGCCAGCAGGGCCCCAGCCTCCACCACACTAAAAGGAAAGATTGTAGTTCTACCAACATAGGGGGACGCTGACCTCTGGGTAACAAGTCAGGCACGATGCACATCATGACCAACTTCACTGTGGGCCTGGGAAGATGGAGCACTGGTGGCCAGCCTCACAGGTAAGGACGCCCAGTTAATGGCTCAGTGTTGTCATCATTGTCAGAAACACCTTTTCCAGATCTCAACTGGCAATTTCTGGGCAAATCTTTTTTTTTTCCAATGTCAATTCTACTTTTGTTTTCTAAAGTCATGGATGTGTGACACTATCTGACAACACCATAGAGGTTTCTCCATTTTCTAACACAGTAGATCCTGTCATTTAGAAAGCCGGACTATCAGCACCTTCCTCATTGGCAAATGTGTTTTCAATGCTGCAGCTGAATATTCAACACAAGAGCTCCCGTGACTGGTCACAATGAGACCACTGGAAGGCTCCCTGTTGTCTGTTCTGAGACACAGAAGCTCCTGTGGTCGCCGTTGCTATCTTCCAGGTGGAGTCTGAGGCTAATCATCGCCAGCAGGGACTTTCACTGAGAACTCTGGTTTTAAGCAACAGGCTGTCAGCAGCACTGGGGTCTCCCCACTGATGTGTAGCTGAAATGTTAACTCTAGACCTGAGATGCAAGCTGCCCTGGTCACCAGCCCTGCAGTAGGAGACCCAGGGTCTCTTCCTGGGTGGTGGCCACTGGCAAGTCCAGGAGCCCAAACCAGTCACTTGGTGAAGGTGGGCACTGTGTTCCCCACAAAAGCCTGTCTGGTCCTAAGATTTGCCTTCTTTTCACTTAAATCAAAACAAGACACGTGGAGAACTTCATACAAACTGAACTATTCCTCTGCCTGAAATCTATCAGTCCATAGTTGGCAGCTTCTTGGAGATATTTTATCTGGGTCGGGTTGTGAAATCCACTTGCAAAATGGAGCGTTTCCCAGCTTAAGATCGTGAGGTGAGCAGCTCACGGACTTCCCTTGGCTGTGTAAGGAGCCATCTTCTTAGACATCTGGCTACTCAGGGAGACAAAACTGGGCCAATGAGAATAATGTCAATGAAACCCAGCACACGAGGAAGACCTTGGTCCCGGAGAACTTTCTGTCCCTTTGTGATAAATACAAACTTTCAAAGTTGTGTGTTTAATGCAAAGCCACGACTTTGGCAAAACTTTTCCAAAGGGGGTGAAGATGACTTCACAAACATCAGCTCACAGGAAAAGTAGTTCAACAGAAGCGTGTGAGAATATGGGAGATGAAAGAAGAGGAGGAGGAGGGGCAGAGAAGTTCATTCGACCCACAGCTCATCTGAAGATGCTCACACACACCCAAGCCTTCTTTCTAGTGCTCTAGGCCACAAAAACGCCTCGTCGTATCACCGTATCACCGACAGCCACGAACACACTACTAAGTGAACCAGAGCAAGCTGGAGGGTGGGCCCGCACCCACTTCGCCTACGGGGCTAGTTCAGGCTCTGTAATTACTTCGCAGACCTAACGGGGCAATTTCAGAAGTCAAAGGCTCACACCTACACAAATCCCACCCGCCTCCTGGCCAACTTAATTTTTACAAGTGGGTGCCACCTGCGCCTCTTTCGGGCTCTAACCCTGGCCGGCTTGTCGCTCGGGCCCAGGCTCGTCCCAGGCCTTCCCTGCGGTCCGCATGCCACCTGTACCCTAGGGAAGGGGGGGCCGGGGGACAGGCAGCGTGGGACCCAGACCCGGCAACCAGAGCAGAGTCCACGCGAGGAGGGAGGGGGCAGGACGGTCCGGGACAGAGGGCGGAGGGGCCACGCAGCGGGGCGCACACAGAGTAACCCCCCTTCCCCAGAGGTTCTCCCAAGAGGCCGCCGCGGTTCAGAGGGCAGAGCGCAGCACCGCGGGGACCCTTGGGGAGCCTCCCTGGCCGCCCCCAGCCCAGCCTCCCGCGGATCTCTTCGTAGAGCTAAGCAGGACGGCGAGGGCGGGCGTCCGTGGGGCCGCGAGGGCCAGCGGGCTGCGGGGCGGGCCGCACCTGGTCGGCGAAGTCCTCGGCCGTGCCCATCAGGTCGTTCTGGCCCATGGCGGCGGCGGCGACGGCGGCGGCGGCTGGCTCAGCTGGTTGGTCCTCGGCGCTCGCGCCCGCTGCGGCCTCCACAGGAAGTGCCCGGCGGCCGGCCTCGCTGCGCCGCGGCGGCTCTAGCGGCTGCCACGTAGGCCAAGCCTTAAAGGGGCCGCGCCGCCTGCCGCGCCCCGCCCCGCCCCGCCTGCTGCGCGCCCTCACGCTCCAGACCCCGCCCACCACGCTCCAGGGCCCTCCGCAGGCGCACCGCCCTTCGGGAGCAGGCCCCGCCCCCACGCCGCAGGCCCCGCCCCTCCCACGGACCACCCCTAGCCCTTTAACCCCTAGAACCCGAGGCCCTGCCCACCTTACACCCTCACCAAAAAAGCGCGTCCCGCCCACCGCACCAGTAGACTTCCGGCCACCCTCACCTCCAGCCGGTGGCGCTTGAGACACCGCCTACCGTGTCGTCATCACACTACCTGCCCAGCCCCCAACCCCAACCCCCCCCACCCTTCCCCGACCCCCGACCCCAATACCTTTGGCCCCGCCCTTCGTCCAGCCCGTGGCGCCCTATTCTCAGCGGCCGCTTTAAGGGGCGGATTGCAAGGACGCCGCGTGCTCGCCTAAGGGCTAGGCAGACACGCCCTGGGTTGTGGGTTCTAGAAGTCGGGTGGTGGGGCTAAGGAGGTGGGGTGGGCACTAGGAGCAGTCACTACTGAGCATGCTCAGTCGAGGGTTCAACTGTCGGCCTGGCTCGAGAGTTTAGCTTCCCTGTACCTGACAGAGGGACACTGAGGCAGAGTATCTCCTCAAGATACCATGGAAAAGTATGAGGTGCTGAGTTGTCCCCATTCCCAAGGCTCAGGGTCCCTGGGCAGCAGGGTCAGGTCCGAGGGCCACACAGGCAGGGCCAGGCTCCATCACAGGCTGACCCTGAAGTGTCCTCTTCCTAGCCAGCCCTACAGGACCTTCAAGGACCTCAGTTGTCCTCTCTAAAATGATGACCAACCCCCCCACCCCACCCCCCAATCTACCTCTGGTTGGAGAATGGTGCATGCGCCCCTCCTTCCGTGTATGCTGGGGTTTAGAGGCAGAACGCTAGGAACAAAACATCTGAATGGATGTTTTTGTTTTTCTTTGGTTTGGTTTTGGTTTTTCGAGACAGGGTCCCTCTGTGTAGCCTTGGCTGTCCTAGAATCTCTTTGTAGACCAGGCTGGCCTCGAACTCACAGCGATCTGCCTGCCTCTGCCTCCCAAGTGCTGGGATTAAAGGCGTGCGCCACCACGGCCGGTGGCCGTTTAAACAGTTTTTTTCCTGACATTTCAGCCTCTTTAAATGTTAGCCTAAGCTATAAAAGCTTCACTTTGGTACTCTTAGATTTTTTTCCTCCCTTTTGCAGGATTCTGAGAGAAAGCATAGTTATAGGCATTAGCCAAGCAGATACACTTCCGGTGGCCAGAAGTGTTAAAGAAATCAAAACAAAACAAAATGCCCAGCACACTGGCCTGGGCTGAGGTAGACTGACTCCTGAGCTGAGCTCCAACGACTCCCTGATTCTGTCCGTCCTGTGCTGCCTCTGTGTATCCTGTCCCCTTTTCCACCCTGATAACCATCTCAGCACTCAGGTATCTCAGCCACCCTCTCACCCACAGCCAGTTCTGAAGGTGTGTGTGGCTTCCACCACAAGCTCTGGCTCAGACCCCAGAGTGCCATAGTCTCAGAAAAGGACCTTGCTCCTAGGCCTCAGTATCTTTCAGGTAAACTGTAGGTAGCAGCAGTGGCAGCCACAGCGAGTATCTGGGTAGTACTTCCTGCAAGGGCTGAGCCCTGGCTGTGACAGCACCAGTTACACCAATTAAAAGGCCAAGTTTGGATGTTCTCTTTGGAAGGATGCCGGAAGGTGCTAGCAGTGGGGTTTAGAACCTCCAAGCCCCCTGTCCCAGGACGGCTTTTTCTTTAACTGTCAGGCTGCCCCTGCAGGCTGGGAAAGGGTCATGAGGCTATAAACTAAGGGCTCCAGAATGGGCGGGTTCCATTGTATTGGCTCCACCATGGAGGGCTTCTTGTTTGTTTGTTTGTTTGTTTGTTTGTTCTTCGAGACACGGTTTCTCTGTATAGCCTTGGCTGTCCTAGACTTACTTTGTAGACCAGGCTGGCCTCGAACTCACAGCGATGCGCCTGCCTCTGCCTCCCGACAGCTGGGATTGAAGGCGTGTGCCACCGTGCCTGGCCATGGAGGGCTTCTTGCTTGGTTACCTCAGGCCATTTTCTCTACAGCAAAACTGAGCAAAGTTGCTTGCTTTGAGGGGGCCTAGTGTGGAGCCAGCACATGCGGGAAACCCAGAGCAGGTGTGCACTTCCTCAAAGTCGCTTTCTTCCTTGGGGGTAGATTTTGCAAATGCTCAGACCGGGAGCCTTAGGAGTGAACCTGGTGGTGGAGGAGATAGAAACTGACGCCAAGTACGTGATAAAACAGGTAAGGTGCAGAGCCCTGGGAGCCATGGGGTACAGCTTTGTAGCAGTGGCTCTCCCAACCCCAAGCTCACCAGCCCAGCTGGAGAGCGTTCTCACACCCCCCAGACGAGCGTGGCTGGGGCAGGCTGGAGCATGAGGCTTCCTGGAGTTCCCTCTTTGCTCCCCTCACTTTGGTGAGGAGAAACGCTAAGTTTTCATCTGCTAGCCACAATGCCCGTCTGCTTGCCTACCATCGTCTCACAGAAGCCATCAACTCTGCCAGCCCAGAACAGCAACCCCAATTTCACAGCCAAAGAGGGCAAAACTCAGGGGGTCAATAAGGGGTCGCATGGTACTGCTTAGTCCATGGCCACTGGTTTTACCAAAAGGGAAAGAGGGGGGCAAGGCCCAGAGAGGGTCACAGAGGCTGAGCACAAGGCTGGGGTGAGGCACAGGCCCCACAGAGAGGAGCACTGATGTACAAGTCCCTTGCACACCTTCCTCTGGCATGGTGACAGGGACCTTGGGAGTGGGGTCTGACCACACTCTGCCAGGCCTCCCAGCAGCCTCAACCCAGGGACTGGACCTGGAGGTTTTATCTACCTCTTTTGCTAGTTAGCTGTGGAGTCAGCTGCCTTGGCTCACAGGCCAGTGGCCAGAGCGCCTGCTTGTACCTGTGTTTTTCGTGGTTTGCTTTTGAAGCTAGCCACACCAGGCATGATGACATACTCTGATATTCTCAGCATTTGGGAGGAAGGCAAGTAGAACTCAAGTTCAAGGCCAGCCTGGGCTTCACAGTAAGACTTTGTCTTAAAATGCAAACAAAAGCAAAACTAGACATTTGGGTTTTTTTTTTTTCTAAATAAAAAATCAGGTGAGGGGTTATAGGCAGGAGTCTGTGTGCCTTTCCAGTTTCTTACATGTTTGTAAGACTGGTGTTGAAGTTGATAACATCTCATGTATCAACATTGTCACATGTCGTCACCACAGCTTCCTCCTCCCCTCTCTGTAGCTTCCTGTGCTGTGGTCGGCCAGCCTGTCCTTTCCTATAGCTTTAGTTTGCTTTGTTTTTCACCAGCATAAACAACTGTGGTAAACATCGTTAAAGATCTTTATAGGGTCTTTCCCACTTGAGCATATATATGACTTCCTTGGGGGGAACATCCATGGGATAGGACTTCAGAGACTATTGAAATATTTTCTTAAGCCAGGTGTGGAGGCAGAGCAGGTGGATCACTGTGAGTTTGAGGCCAGCCTGGTCTACAAAGTGAGTCTAGGACAGCCAAGGCTACACAGAGAAACCCTGTCTCAAGAAAAAAAAATTTTTTTTCTTCAATTTTTTTTTTTTAGGACCTCTCTAGGTAGTCCTGGCTGTCCTGGAACTCACTATGTAGACCAAACTGGCTTCAAACTTACAGAGATCCATCTGCCTGCCTCTTCCTCCAGAATACTGGGATTAAAAGAGTGTACCACTACACCACTGAGTTACATCCCATCCCCAGCATTGCTGGTTCAACTTCTTTTCTTTTTTTTTCTTCTTAGTTAGAAGTCCATGTGGTTGCTGGGAATTGAACTCAGGGCCTTCGGAAGAGCAGCCAGTGCTCTTAACCTCTGAGCCCTCTCTCCAGCCCTCTTTTTAGCCTCAAACCCAGAGGTCTATGTGCCTCTGCCTTCCGAGTGCTGGGATTAAAGGTGTGTGCCAGAACCACCCAGCCAATTTATTCCTTGTTATTTTAGAATGTTTTGGTTTTGCTTTTTACTTTCTTGAGGCAGTATTGCACTAGGTTTTTTTATGAGGCCAGGGAGGCCCCAAGCTCACAGAGCTCCGCCTGCCTCTGCCTCTGCACTGGGGTTATAAGCACAAGCCACCACACTCAGTGAGGGATTTTACTGTATTTGGCTAACTTTCCCATAAATGGTGGTGGTAGCAATGATGATAATAGTGTTGGAGGTGGTGGTGGTGGTGGTTGTGATACTGGGGGTGAGGGTGGTGGTGGTGGTGATATTGGGGGTGAGGGTGGTGGTGGTGATATTGGGGGTGAGGGTGGTGGTGGTGGTATTGGGTGTGAGGGGGGTGGTGGTGATATTGGGGGTGAGGGTGGTGGTGGTGATGACTGTGTTAATGACAAAGTGAACATGACAGCAGTGGTGGTAGGAGCCATTGCCCACTACACATTTCCTGTTTGAGCTTGTCTTCCTGCACCCTACAGGTGGAGTGTATTGATGAGCATCATGCCAATGAGGCCCTGGAGGAGGTAATGAGCAGTGGTTCTCCTGAGAGGATCAGTACTGGACAAACAGAACTATGTTTGTGCCGCTTACTGAGTGGCAGGGTGAAAGGAAGCATGCTGTGGTCATAAAGGGACTCCATGCTCAGGATATGACCTGTCCCCTAAAGGCTGCTCTATCACAACCGTCTTTTACAATTGTATTTATTTATTAGCAGTGTTGGAGAGGGACAAACACCAGATAGCCCAGCTATGTGTGACAGTCAGGGACAACTGGTGGAATCAGTTCTCTCTTCCCACTTTTATGTGGGTTCTGGGGAGGGGTTTACTCTCTTTTCCCTTTTTGTTTGTTTGTCTGGAGACAGAATCTCACTATGTAGCTCTCGCTGTCCTGGCTGGCATTGAACTCACAGAGATCTGCCTGTCTCTGCTTCCTCCTGAGTGCTGGGATTAAAGGCGTGTGACAAGTTACAAAGCAAGCATTTTAATCTACTGAGCTATCTTGCCAACTGTCCTTAAGCATCTTTTAAAAAAAAAAAACTGGTCTTGTTTATATTTTATATATTTTTTAAAATTTATTTATTTTATGTATATGAATATGCTGTCTTCATGCCCACCAGAAAAGGGAATCAAATTGTGAGCCACCATGTGGTTGCTGAGAATTGAACTCAGGACCTCTGGAACAACAGTCAGTAGTGCTCTTACCCACTGAGCCATCTCTCCAGCCCTATATTTTATATTGTTTAGTGTGTATGTACATGGACACAGACATGACTTGTGGCACATGTATGGAGGACACAAAACAGCTTTGCGGAGTTGGTTCTCTAATTGTGCCTTTCCTTGCTGAACCATCTCACAATTTCTGAAGAGTTTTTTTTTTTTTTCAGAGTTGTGGCTGTAGTTCATTTCAGTGATGGGACATGTGCCTCAATTTTCCTTCTAGTTATAAAAGAACAGTATGGGACTAGAGAGATGGCTCAGTGGTTAAGAGCACTAGCTGTTTTTCCAGAGGGCCAGGTTCAACTCCCAGCACCCACATTACAGTTTAGACAGGTTTGTAACTACAGTTCCAGGGGATCTGACAACCTCTTCTGGCCTTTGGGCAGCAGGTACAGACAAGGTACACAGACAGACAGACATTCAGGCAAAACACATACACATAAAATAAAAATAAACTCTGTGAGTTCAGGACAGCCAAGGCTACACAGAGAAACCCTGTCTTGAAAAACAAGAAACAAACAAGAGTCAGGGAAGGCTGTAAGGCCGATGAGTTGTAAATTGCTTCACAGAGCCACGGGTGACAGCAGTTACCAGCGTTATAGACACCGGCTTTCAGCAGTTTCTTTGGGTCTCTCTAGAAATCTCACCCTGGTGTTAAGGTGTCTCCTCTTCCGTGATGGCCACCTGTGTGTGGGTTTCCTTTTAGAGTTGCCTGCCCTTGCACATTACTAGTCAACACCTCCTGTGTTACACACAGTGCCGCGGGGCACAGATGGGCCCTGTCATAGGCTGACATGTGACAAAAGCGTAGGAGGTCCCACCGTCACTGCCACACTGTCCACTCCCATTCAGGTGTACCAGGCCAGATGCTTTCCTACCCAGCACCCAATCAAAGCAATCGCCCATCTGGCCATAGTGTCCAGGTGGCCATTTCTGCTGCCTGATTGGGCTTGTTTCCTAAGTACTGTCTCATTCTGCCTTTGGGCACAGCCCCTTCTCCAGCCCAGCATGACTGTCTCCTGGCAACGCCCTGGGTCTGCACCAGTTGACCGGGGGTTGGAGGTTGTGCTGGATATCAATCCCCATGGCTTAATGCATACCACAAAGGGGCTCTTATTGCTGAACTTATACCCCAAGCCTATTACCATTTTTATATGTGCCTGTGAGACTCAGAAAGGTTGAAGAAAAGTCTTGGTCACACAGCACAATCACCCCCTTCTGGAGATCCGCACAGCTTCCTTGCACCCACACCATGCCCTGCCCAAAGCCGTTAGCCTATCTCTTGGTTGAACTGTGAAACAGAGCAGTATTGGCTGAGACACTCCGTTCCCTCTCTGTACAGCTGATGCCCCTGCTGAAGCTCCAGCACCCCAACATCTCTCTGTACCACGAGATGTTCATCATATGGAAATATGAGGTGGGTTTTTAGAGCTCCCAGAGCCCAGCAGCTGACAGCAGGGTACACCCTGAGAGGCAGGCATTGCCTGGGTCCTATGTGTGATCTCTAATGATTCCTCAGCAACCTCATCATAGGAGGCCTAACAGCTCATTCACAAAGTAGGAAGCTGAGGCTAAGAGCGACCACTTTCGTGTTCTTCGGGTATAACTCACCTGAAGCAGGAGGCCAGGTGCCAGGCTCCAGACTGCATCTTTTTTTAAGAGCCTTGGCTGTCCTAGACTCATTTGTAGACCAGGCTGGCCTCAAACTCCCAGAGATCTGCCTTACTCTGCCTCCCCGAGTGCTGGGATTAAAGGTGTGTGCCAACCTTCCAGGCTGCATCTTTAATGGTGGGGTTTTGGCTTCTGTAGAAGGGGCTGGTACTCAGAAGTTGCTTTTCTGGCCTCCTCAAGTTGTCCCAAAGCTGTGGCCCCCTTACTCCCCAGGGCCATTGGAGAGCAAGGTGGGAACACTATTTTCTTTTTTTTTTTTTAATGATTTATTTATTATGTATACAGTATTCTGCCCACATGTGTGTCTGCAGGCCAGAAGAGGACACCAGATCTCATTGTAGATGGTTGTGAGCCACCATGTGGTTGCTGGGAATTGAACTCAGGACCTTTGAAAGAGCAGACAGTGCTCTTAACCTCTGAGCTATCTCTCCAGCCACGGAACACTATTTTCTCATCATGACCCATCTAAGGCCCCAGTGCCTCACAGTTAGTGGATCCTGAGTGGGGCTTCCCAGGCTTGTGTCCTCTTGGCAATAAGACTCCCTGTCTTTGCAATGAGTAGGGATTTCCTAAGTCCCACCTCCAAAGGTGTCAGAGGGGACTGAGGGGAAGAAGGTCACTGAGCAGGCTGAGGCCTCTGCTCTATCTCTACATCAGTTTCCCTGCTGAGCTGACAACTTGGGGCTAGGAGAGGGCCCTCACTGCATGTACCTTCCAGAGTTCCCAAAGTACCCCAGTGCTTTCAGAGAGGACCTTTCTCTGTGGGGGTGCGGGGACAGAGCTGGCCGCTGGCCACATATTGGACCCTGAAGAGGGTAGCATCTTCAGAGAAGCTCCCAGAGTCTTAAGAGAGGAACTATGCTGCAATTGAGGGGTAAATTCAGTTCCATAAAAGGCTCTGCAACCAACACTAAGGCCTGGTATTATAGGGCATAGGAATGGGGACAAGAGAGTAAGGAGTCCCCCACTGGGTAGTGTTGCCAATGCCACCACAGATGATGGCCATTGAAAGATGCCCTAGAGCAAGTGGTCCTACGAAGGCCCCAGGCCCAGGGTCTGAGCAGCTGAGTAAGGGGCCTTGTACTCTTGACAGATCTCCTCTCTGTTCCTCTGCCTGGTGATGGACTATATCCCTCAAGGAACGTTCCAGGATATCTTGGAGAATAAGAGGAAGCTAAAAGAGCCTATTGACTCTGAGGTAAGAGACACTCTGGGCCACCAGGCTTGGGAGTCACCTAAACCTATACCCCTAAAGGCCCCTGCAGTAGGAGACAGGAACTGAAGGGTCTGGCCTTGGGCTTCTCTTCCATGTGTGGGAGTCTTTACAGCGCTATATGCACTTACCTCAGCTGCATATCTTGAGGCGCTTCAAGTGTGCACACACCAGCAGCAGCCCCCCGCCACTGTCCTGTGCTAAGAGTTAGGCATTCTTAGGACCCAGAAGGTTCCAAGGCAGAAGTAACTGATAGGGTTCTGCCTCCAGAGACTAATGTAGTTCCGAAAATGCATCCAGATGAGTTCAGGGTGTGTGGCTCAAATCTGAGCACAGGATGTCCACTCAGCCCCGCTGCCCCTGAGGTCTACCTGTGCTTAGATGCTCCCTGTGGTCAGCCTGCTGCCTTTGTTCATGGCAAGGATGTGCTTAGTGGATCTGCCTCTCCTGCACTGGGGAGCATTCAATCACCCCCAGTGTAGGGCTGTAGAGTAAGGCTGCCAGGAGCATCTCCCTATCCGTCAGTAGTCCTGGCACATTTTGGATATGTTTCTGTTTCTTATGCTGTGGCTTTATTTTATTTTGAGGTGACCATGAACTCACTAGCTAAGGATGACCTTGAACTGTGCTAACAGGCCTCTATCACCACACTCAGAAGCATTTTGGCCATTTGGAGTTCTTCTTTGCCTGTTTAATTCCTCTGCCCATTCAAATTGTTTTCTTGTTGATTTGTAGACATTCTTTACATATGGGTAGACACTAGTGTCCATTTATCTCTACCCAGTCTGGGGCTTGCCAGTTCACTTGTTTGATACCACCTTGTAATAGGCAGTTCTTGGTATAATGGAGGCCAGTTGATGGATGACCTCCCTGTGGCCAGGGCCTTTGGTCCTGGCTTGGGCAGCTTTCCCTACCCCAAGGTCACAGGGCTCTCCTCAGTTTTCTTCCAGAAGTTTTTAAACTTTCACTTTTACCTTTGGGTCCAGTACCCTCCCAAGATGACCTAGCATGCTCTCCTCTGAGAAGTGTTATGCTTCTGTCGGCCAGGCACCAACTCCTCAGAGGCTCAGGAAGGAAGCATGTAGCTCATTTCATTATCTGCACCTCAGGGGCAGGCTCTGGAGTTGGGCATACCTCTGTCATTGGCAGACATCTTGAAACCAGAAATGTTCACAGAAGCCATTAAGTGAGCTCCTCTATCAGGACAGGGACCACCGCAGGAGGATGAGGGTCTCCTGCTACCTAGCCAGTCTCTGGCACCTCAGGGTGTCTCTTAATCCTGATGTGAGATTCGGGAGTCCTAGGTACATGGCTTGAAAATGGCAGCCCTGAGTGCTAGGTTGCATTTTGTGTCTCCCATGGTGTTCTCATAGGCCCTTTTCACTCTGGTGGCATGAAGTGCAAATCCTGACAGGCACTGCAGGGGCTTCAGCATCAGCAGTACCCACAAACAGCATGGTCCACAGAGTTGGGCCACTGGCAGCCCCAGGGCACCCAACACTACAGCATATTCCACACTGACTGCTTTGTATGATCATATGCAGCTTGGCAGAGATGCCCCTTTCAATGCCACATCCCCTGCTTCTTCCTCAGTGGATAAACAACATGCTAAGCCAGGTGTTGGATGCCATCGAGTACCTACATCAGCTGAACATCATTCACAGGTGATGGGGCCTCCTCTGGAGACTGGACAAAACCCCCAGGTCCAGATGCCAAAGCCGGGGAGGTCGGGGGGTGGGGGGGGGTTGGGGGGGAACCAGATCTTGGCAGGTTGGGCATCTTCTGTGAACATCCCTTCCTCTTGGCTGAGAGAACAGGGCACTTCGTCATGAAGCCTCTGAGTGCCTGAGTCACCCCAAAGGCCCAGAGCTGTGGGAGTGTGGGGGCCAGGCAGGGTGGTTCTAAAGGGCAAAGAAACACAGAGATAAGATGCCAAGGAGGAAAGGTGAGGTTGCATGTGGTGGCAGTCTCTGGACAAGCGAGTAAGAACTGCTGCAATCCAAGCTAACCTTTGACCCCTGTATTGGGAAAGATCTGGGAAATGGCTTCCATTAGCATGGGCCATATGAACAAAGAGAACAGAGTGTCCATGTTAATGTCAACAGACATACAGAATGATGAATACCTTGTCTAATGAGGAACATTAGTGACAGTGTCACAGTGGGGGGCTTCCCTAATGTACAGAAACTGAGTGTATGTCATGTTTTAGGAAACATTTAACAGGTGGGCTGAGCAGAGCATTTCCATGAGGAGTAAAGAGGGCTGGAACTGGGTTGGAAGTGCAGGCTTAAGGCTCAGGCGTGCACTAGCCCTACCCCAGGCAGCGGCATGGCACCAGAGGTCGCTATTCTTGGTTGCAGGAACCTCAAGCCTTCCAACATTGCCGTTATCAACAACAGCTACTATAAACTGCAAGACTTCAGCTCCCATGCACTGATGACCCACGAAGCCAAGTGGAATGTCCGAGCAGAAGAAGGTGGGGGGGGGCAGGGGAGGGGGACTAAGAATGAGCGGCAAGGGAGGTAGTGGGTTGGCACCAAGAGGGCAGTGGCTACTCTTGGGACTGGGCCCTTTGACCAGAGACCAATTTCCTGAGGCACAACACAGTAGACATATTACAGTGGGTAAGGTCCAAATGACACCAACAGGTGAAAGAGAGCCTTCGGGAACAAAGCAATAGCTGTGGTACCCTAAAGACATCAATTCTTTTGAGGAAGAGGGTACCCAAGAGGAACAGAAGTTGCATGTAGGGGTACAGAAGTCTTTGGGGATGTAGGCACTGCCCATGCATGTTAGACAGAGACCTGAAATAGCCCAGGGGATAGAAAGCTGGTAGGATAAAAGGGGTGGAGTATATCAAGCCCGGAACAGCCATCCCAGACAGACAGAGCAACCAGGAAGAGACTTCAGAGTCCTGTGGTGGCAGTGCTTGTCCTTGGCACACACGGGATGGATAGGTGAGTAGATGAATGGGTGGACAGATGGGTGGGTGTGTTGGTGATTAAGGGGGCGCAGGGAAGGGTTGTTTGGAGGTGTCAGTGGTGTGTGTCCCTGGAGTCTAGCCCTTTGCTGTTTGGCTAGGGATCAGAGGTTTGGAAATGGAGTGACTCCCTGAGTCTAGGCACGCTGACAGAACAGGGCAAGCGCCCTGCAACTTTGATTCTTTCTGCAGGGTTTTGGGTTAGGACTAAGGTAGGTCAGACAGACCCTTGCCCTAAGGTTCTACCCTTTAGAGAGAAACTGTTCAAAGAGGGCCACACTTGAGCTCTTCTGGAACATGTCTCTCCTATCTCCTGTCTGTTGCCACACAGACAGGCAGACACTCAGGCCAGCCTGGCAGACACCTGCTCAGATGAACAAGCCTCCCTGGTGGAGACTAAGGTCTGTCAGGACAGTGGCCTCACTGCCTACAGCTTGCACTTCTCACCTCACCCAAAGAGGTAACTAAAGGGCTCCTGTCCTAAGCCCTCCCAAAGGAACACTAAAATGGGGACAATGTAGCTGAGTGTGGTGGAGCAAGGCTGCTGTCTCAGCACTGGTGGGCGGGGTGGAGGCAGGAAGATGGGGAGTTCAAGGCTAATCTGGGATACAGGTGACCCTCTCTCAAAACACCCGAAAGGGGAGTGATGGTGCTGGGTACAAGCTGGCTCTGTCCAGTTCCCTGTCCCCAGGGAGCATAGGACTCAGTGGTTTTCCCACCTTGATGCTGCCCACAGACCCCTGCCAGAAGTCCTGGATGGCTCCTGAATCTCTTAAATTCTCCTTCTCCTGCAAATCTGACATCTGGTGCCTGGGCTGCATTTTTCTAGACGTGGCCACTTGCTCCTTCCTGAACGTGAGCGTCTTGTGAGGAAGCCACCTGCCCTCATCCTACCTACCATGCCACCCTGCCCCTCGCCCTGTTCCATGTCGGCTACTGTGTGCTCACTCTCCTCAGGCCCTTGTCTCAGAGCTCTTGCTCAGCCTGCTGAGGGAGCACTGATGGCAGCAGTCACCTTCACGGCTAAGAAAAGCCTAGGTCAGACGCCCTTTCTCTTCTAAGGACACAGAAGCCATGCACCTGCGGAAGGTCATCCGCCATCACCCAGGCAACCTGAAGCTCATGCTGAAGTCCATAGAGGAGAAGCAGGTCCCCAGTGCAGATATGTTGTGTTCGCTGCTGTCCTCCATGCTGCACATCAACCCCTCCGACCGACCAGCCATCAGGTGAGCTCAGGGCTGGGCCTTCCTTTAACCTATCAATAAACAAACCTTTGAGCATATTCCCACCTCCACACAGAGCTGTCCCGATGCTTACACACATGGTAGCCATTAACCGTAAATATATGGGGATGGGGTGGGGGGAGGTTTGGTTTTGGTCTCATCCTATGGCCCAGGCTAGCTGTGAATCCATAGTGATCCTCCTGCCTCTGCTTCCTGACTGCTGGAATTACAGGTGTGTTTATGTGGCTTGAATACATGTCTCTGAGAAAAAGATGCAGGCAGCTTTATTTTCCCACTGGGTGCAGGAGTACAACCTTAAGGACACGTATCCCTTCCAGAAGCCCAGGAAAAGTTTCTGTTCTAATAATGTCAATCAGAAAACCTGCTCGTAATGTTTCTAAAGAAGGGGTCATGAGGGCAAAAGTGCTGGATGACTTAGGACCATCCTTGGGGGCTCTGCCATGAGGAAGTCCTGTGACTTCCCACCGTAGAATAGGTCCCTAGTAGTAGAACTACATTACTAGACGTGCATGGGACACAGAGAGCCCATCCCCTCCAGGAGGGCTGGGGTTCAGCGTCTGCCGCTGTGGCTTACCCACAGCCCGAGGCAGAGGAAGGGTCCTATGGGAAGCCACCTGTTCTCTCTGCTCCTCTGCCAGGGATGTCATCCAAACAGCCTTCATGAGCGCCTCCTTCAGAAACTCCTGTGTTGCTCTGAACATGCACCGGCAGGCAATTCCCATTTTCATCACCGATGTGCTGCTAGAAGGCAACATAGCCAACACCTTAGGTGACGGTGGGGACAGGGCAGTCCTGGGTGCCGCTGTGGCCTTGGCTTGGTATCTCTCCCCACAACCTGGTCCTAGACCTGCTACTCATGCGTGATTAGTGAGTGGGAACAGTCCCAGGTTCCTGCCCTGTGCGTGATGTGTGCCCTCCCTTGCTCTGTAGTGTTCTCACCGCACAGACCCCCTGTGTAGTTAAGGCAGTTAAGGCCTGTTCACTCACTGTTCATGTTCTCTAGAGTCCTGTGCCCTTTGGCTCCACACCCTGGACACCAGGTCTCTTCCTCACTCAAGCTGTATGTTTACTGTGTGCCAGAGTGCACGACAGCAGGCACCATAGCTCAGGGACAGGCTCCCAGAGTCCTGGGTTTGACTTTAGGTGGGCCCCTGGGCCTGAGCAACCTCTTTTGAAAAGTAAGAATAGGAGTACTGCCCCTGTGGCCTGACTGCTGCAAGGCTAGGGCCTGTGCTCCCGTGGTCCTCAGTAGGGTTCTCCATATCCTTGGTCCGGCAGATGTCATGCAGAATTTCTCTACCCGCCCAGAGGTCCAGCTCAGGGCCATTAAGAAGCTTCTGACAGTGCCAGAGGAAGAGCTAGGTAAAGGTCTTGCGCCTTCCCCGGAGGTTCCTGGGAAAGGCTGGGAGGTGGGAATGGAGCAGGGTGGATAGAGGTAGGAACTGCCAGCCTCTCACTGTGGGCTCTCCTGGTCAGTGCTACTAACTGGAATTCTTCCTGACCCCATGCTTACTAGCAAAGGATGGTGGGAGACGGGCTGGTTTCTCTGCATGATTTTAATGGGCCAACAGAAAATCCATCTATCATTAGGGAGGTTGAGGCAAGAGGATTGAGAGCTGGCTAGCTTGATCTACAGGGAGACGAGGCCGTATTTAGATAGATAAATAAAACAATAGACCACTTCTTTGGGGTCACGGGAGTACTAGGGATTGAACCCAGGGCCTTGTACAATGCTGGTTAACTGAGCTGCCTTCCCAGCTCTGCTTTGGTGGTTGTTACATTCATTTGTTTGTTTTTAGTTTGAAAAAGGCTCTTGCTAAGTTGCCTATGCTGGTCTCAAACTTGCTGTGTAATCAGAAAGTCCTTGAGTTTAAGAACCTTCTGCCTCTGGAGTGACTGCAGTTACAAGCTTGCACCATCACACCTGGCTGAAGGGATCCTGCCATCTGTTCCTCCACGTCTAGAGTGGGCATCTGAGTCGCTTCTCATTTTCCACTTTTATCAACACCACCATGCTGGTCACTTGTCACACTGTCTGTAGTGCTTGTCAGACGGGCCTCTGGCTAGTAGATTGTGGTTGCCTCATGCCATCCTTCTTTGCGACACCACCATGCCCTCCTACCAGAAGGCTTGAGAACAGTTCTGTCCAAGTATTACCTTTGATGCTGGTGCTAAGCTTCTTGGGAAACTCTGCAGGCATGCTTTCCTGTCTCTCCTGCTCAAGTAACACACGTGATCGCCATCCATACACCCTCCCTTCTGCAGCATTTCATCTGCCCGCCCACCATCTTATCCACTCCTCCACCTATGTTCCTGTCCATCCAGAGGACACATCTGAAGGACACCGGGACCCTGTACTGGTGGCTAGGGCAGTGGGAATCTTTACATGCAGGCTGAGTTGGGACCCCTAGTGAGTTAACAGACCCTCATGTTGGCCATTACTCTCCCAAAGTCCTTTTTATAGCTAAACTGTGACCAAAATACAGCCCAGGCCAAAACACTCACCTTGGCTGGAGATAACGGTGAGCGGCTGTAGGCTGTGGAGATGAGCCTCTAAGAGGCAGGGTAGATATTGCCTATCTGGGAAATGGGCTATATTGCCCAACAATGAGCCTCACACACCACCAGGAAGGTGCCTCTTCCTCACCCTCATCAGAGTGGGCTTGCTGTAGCTGTTTCCTGGGTACCAGTGTTCCGAATCTGACATCCTTATCACAAGCTAAGTCTCAATTCAGTCACAGCCACAGGCCCTGGGGTTACACAGGCTGAGCTTACACAGCCATTCAATGCCAGGTGCTCATTACGGACTCTCCGCTTTGTCGTCTGAAAGTGAGAGCTGCAAGGAAAGACCTGCTTCACACAGCTGCTCCAAGTATATGCCTCGGTAGAGCTGGGCATGGTGTCATGGGAAAAGAGGCTGAGTCAGGAGAACCGGTGGAGCCCAGGAACTCCAAATTAGCCTGGGCAACCCAGAATGTAGACTTTGTCAGATAGTTAACTTTGCTGGGTGTGGTGGTGCACGCCTTTAATCCCAACACTCAGGAGGCAGAGGCAGGTGGGTCGCTGTGAGTTCGAGGCCAGCCTGGTCTACAAAGTGAGTCCAGGGCAGCCAAGGATACAGAGAAACCCTGTCACGAAAAAACAAAAACAAAAAACAAACAGTTAACTTCACACTCTCTGTGAACACGTGAGCTGGTCATCCTTCTCTGCCCCTATGTTCACCTACCTGGATCCTATGGATTCACTAGTGGACTCCCAGGAGCCTCTGGGCACATCTGGGTCACACAGCCCAGCTGCTCCTGTGCCTCAGCTGGGCTGTGTACTCCATAGGCCTGCCATGGCCCACAGAGCTGGTGGAGGAGTTGGTCAACATCATGAGGCAGCACGAGAGGATCCTGGACATTCTACTCAGCACCTGCTCCCTGCTGCTGCGTATTCTGGGCCAAGGTGGACACCCTCCCTCCCAGGCCCTCTGCCTCACCAGCTTTCACCTTCCCAGCCATCCCCAGCATCTGCCTCTCCAGTCTGTTGCTCCCTTCCCTGCCTATATGACTCCATCCCTGAGTGACAGAGGGCATAGTTACAAGTCTGCATATATCGGGTCTACCTGGGGCCTGACCAGCCTGCTGGGACCCTGGATGAGTTCCTGTGCTATGTCGTAGGAGCCGGGCAGGATAGTCTTCTGGGCTTTACTGACCAGGAAAGGCTTGGAGGGTGTGACTGCCAGCAGGAAACAGCACTGAAGTCTTTAGGAGATAGATGGCTCTGCTGCTGAGCTGCCCCAGCTCTCTGAAACAGGAAGGAAACTTACCTAGCTCCATCTTTAAGCCTGGAGCATCTAATCACTCCTTTACCTTTCTCAGTCTTAACCCTGAGGGCCTAACCACCTAACAGACTGGGTCTTTTTCCAGGGTCTGTGTGTGTCAAATCCAGGCCGTCTTGCATGGCAGGCAAACACTAACACTGGGCAAAACCCCTCAAATACTTACACTAAACGTTCACGTCTAGTCATTGTGAAGGGCCCAGCAATATCTTGGAGGCCAGAACTGGAATAAGATGCTCTAGGCTAGCTGTGCTGGTGAGCAAGGCCCTCATGTTTACTAGTGCCTAGAGAACAGGCACATCTGTTTAACTCAAAGAGGTGATGCTATCCCCAGCTGGGGAGGGAGGTACTTGTCCACTTTTGAGGCCAGGCTGTGAGGTTAGCCCATGCTCTTCCCCTGGCCCAATCAGCACTGACACAAGACTCAGAAGCTGAGACCCCGAGGAGCAGATCCGTCATCTCCTTCCTGATGAGTGCCTTGCGTAGCCACCCCAACTCCGAGAAGCTCGTCTCCAAGGTCTACAACCTGCTCGCCATTATCTCCAGCCAAGGTGAGTGTGTTGGCCTTCTGCCCTTCCTTTCTGCGTTAAAAAGCCAGGGACAGAACAGAGGCCTTGGGAGCTGGGCTGCAGAAGGGCTCGTTCCCAAGACGGACAGCCATAGTTCTTTGCTCTCAATGGCAGCCATGGGCGCTGCCTGGAAGTCAGGGACAGTGGCCGAGAAATGAATGGCTGGCTAGCGGGTTAAGTCAAGGCTAGGCACTGGGCCATTCTGACTTCTCACCCCCCCCTAAGCCCACTTGGGTGAGAGGGGTCTTAGGAATAGGCATAAACTAGACCAGCGAGGCACACTAGGTGTGGTATCAGCCCACAGGAAAAAGGCAGTTGTGGGGAAGGCTTCTTGGAGACTTTTCCTCCAAAGTGCTTATGGCTGCCCACAGGGTTGGTGTCGGAGGAGCTGGAGGAGGAGGGGTTGTATCAGCTTGCCCAAGAGCATCTGGACCACTTCCAGGAGGACAGGGACATCTGCCTCGCTATCCTGAGCCTGCTCTGGTCCCTCCTGGTGGATGGTGAGGCCCTCCCTCTGCAAGTCCCAGTGCACGTTAGAGCAGCAGTTCTCAACCCGAAGGTCCTGACTCCTTTGGGGGTCAAACGACCCTTTCACAGGGGTTGCCTAAGGCCACCAGAAAATAGATACTTACATTATAATGTATAACAGTAGCAAAATTACAGTTAAGAAGTACCAATAGAAATAACTTTATGGCTGGGGGTCACCACAATATGAACTGTATTAAAGGATGAAATGTATTAAAGCATTAGGAAGTCTGAGAACCACTGTGTTAGAGCCTCTGAGCAGCAGCTCTCGCCAGCCAGCCATGACCCAGGTTGAGAATCGCTGCTCTCTATCCTGTTGCTTAAGCACAGAAGAGCAACCACAGGCCTTGTTTGTGGGGCTCTTCTGGGAGCTCAGCACATAGGCACAGGGAGACACAAGCGGGGTAAGAGAGGAAGGCCTTCAGGTCAGCCAGACAACTTGGTGCCGTATCTTGGTTTTTGTTTCTTAATGGGGGTTCCCAGAACTGTCCTTCCCCTCCTAGTTAACTGTCTTGTCCAAGAAAAGAGGGCTCCAAGTCATGATAACCCCAGAATACCGCAGAGACCCTGCCAACACCACAAATGCAGAAAGTCTCCATCTCTATTGACTCTGCTACGGACACCCCACTTTCCATGTCTGAGGACATCTGCCCCCCCCACCCCCCCATTCTCCTTTGTTGGGGGGGAGGGGTGCACATATACAGCATGTGCTTCTGTTCATACCGTCCTTGTCCTGGCTCTAGCTGCCACAGTGAACAAAGAGCCTTTGGAGAACCTCGCAGCCATAGTCACCTGTGTGCTGGCTACTCATCTGGAGGACGTGGAAGTCGCTGAGGCTGGCTGTGGGGTGCTCTGGCTGCTGTCCTTGTTGGGTGAGCAGGCTAAGGCCTTGGTAACAGGGAGGGTGACCCTGTACACATAAGACAACAAGGCTTGTGCTCCGTAGGCTGCACAAAGGAGAGTCACTTTGAGCAGGTGGTAGCGCTGTTCCTGAGAAGCATCCAGCTGTTCCCTGGCAGAGTGCTGCTGGTGAACAACGTATGCCGTGGCTTGGCCAGCCTTGCAAAGGTGTCTGGTAAGTCCGAGACAAGACAAGCCGCTACTTAGAGGTGGGACACATGCTAGTCCCCTCCAGTGATGTCTCTCTGGTGACTCCAAACGGGAATAGGAAAACCCAGCCTCCAGGAACATCACTGGGACTCCTCCGTGTCTGGTGTCCTGGTGCCACTTCCTCCTCACCTATACACACCCCGCAGCTACATGGTTTCCTATATATAGATCTGTCTCCAAGTCCAGACTTAGGTCAGGTCTCACACTAAGCACTGAACCAGTCCTTTGTAAAGAACCCTGAGCCCAGGCACAGGCTGTGGTCACCAGCAGTGTATGGTAGGGATGTTCCCACTCCTGGTCTGCAATGGCCCACGTCCCTTGCTCCAAGGGCTGTTTCCTTGGTTTCACTCTTGCTCAGACTCATGCCAGTCTACTGGGCTACTCAAACTGGTGGTTGAGGATCTTAGCTTCTCCTAACTTAAGTACCTGGTGAAGGAGGGCTCAGCCCCTCTGGGGGCCTGTTAACTGATGCCGGGTGAGAGGGCCACCTGTACAGGAGGCTCTTCTCCTCAGTGCCACACCAGGACCTCCTTTTCTCTGAGGCAAAGAGGAAGTTAGGTGCTGTAGTTCCCTTTGAGCATGGTGCTCATTGCCAATAGGTGCAAAGCTATGCTGTAGAAATGCAAAGTGATAAAACCACCTCTTCCACATCTTACACAGAGCAGGGGACAGCTCTGACTTCAGCAGCTCCCTTCACAGAAGGCTGGGATTCCTGGCAGAAGCGTACTCTCCCAGCAACCCTATGACCACAGGGACAATGGGCACAGTGGGCTGAGAGGGGCAGCTGCAAAGGGGCTATACAAGACTCTATTATAGCCACAAACTCCCTTGCCCCCTCCTCCAGAACTGGCGGCCTTCCGAGTGGTAGTACTGGAAGAGGGCAGCAGCGGCCTCTACGTGCTCCAAGATATCTACCAGCTCTATGAGGATGACCCTGAGGTGGTGGAGAATATCTGCATGCTGTTGGCCCACCTGGCCTCCTACAGTGAGGACCCTTACTTTGTCCTCTCTCTCTGGCAGAAAGGGAAGGAGCCCTGGAGCCTGGTCTCAAAGCCTTGTTATTTCCCACTCATTCACACCAAGCCTAACTGACACCTGACCAGCCTAGGTGGCTGGTGGGCAGGGATCCTGAGCCTCACCATCTTCTCTGCTCCACTTCAGAGGAGATCCTGCCAGAGCTGGAGTCTGGAGGCATCAAACACCTAGTCCAAGTGATCCGGGAGCGCTTTACCTCCAGCCTGGTAAGTCATGGTGACACCTCCATGAAGGACACTTGCATGGCAATGACCCAGAGCTCCGCACGATGCTTTTCTACTACACTACCCCTGTGACTGGGCTGAACTCAATGCCAAGTAGGAGGTGCAGCCAGACCCCCTCAAAGATTCCATTAGTCAGGGAGTTATGGCATCAGAGTAATTGCTCCTGGAGCCTAGTCACTGTAACCAACGGCTTACTTGTTTCCTCCTTCCAGGAGCTGATTTCTTATGCTGACGTGGTACTTCAGGCACTGGAGGCAGCTGCACACCTCAGCCCCTAGGAGTAGCAGCCTGAACCTGCTGCAAAGCCGGAAGTCCCCAAGGTCCGTCCCCCCCCCCACACACACACACATACTGTAGGAAGATCCTGTCTTCCAGCCCTGAAATGCTGCCCTTCTGATCCTGGGGTAAGGGAAAGAACCGCCAGGACCAGTGTTCTATTTTGCATTCCACACGACTAATAAAGAAGCCCTAAGACTGCTCCTGGCATGCCTGGCCTTTCCTGCTGCAGGAATGCCTGGCTGTGGGACCACTGGTCCTGCCTTGCAGGGCTTCAGAAGACTCTAGACGACGGGAAGAAACTGAGCTCCCACAAACTCCATTTTCATCCATCCATTTATTTTTGGTGGTGCTGGAAATGGAGCCCAGGGTCTCACACACAGTGAACAAGTGCTCTCTGAGTCGCTCCAGTCCGCAGCAGCATTAAAAGCAGACATCCATCATTATACACCTGGGTTCACCTGCTCAAAGGGTTGTCAGGTCTGTAAGTTCACTCGCCACTCTGTACTCGTTGTTAGCCAGAAAAGCTACTGGCAGCACAGTGGGCAGATGGTCTTTCTCTTACACTGCCCCAGGTGGTAGGATCTTTGCCCTCCAGATGTCCCTGTGCCCTAAGTCTCACCCTAAGGGCTGTGTGGAAAACAACATACTGGACACTGGCATTTTAGATGACTCTGGGCCAAGCAAAGGACATGAGTGAAAAAGTACCTCCAGCTTCCCTTAGGTCCAGCAGAGCTTATCCCCTTACTTGTAAGAGGAGAAATTGCTGCTTGCTCCTTAAGGGAAGGTGCTGAGTGCCCAGGCTGAATCCAGCTCTGCTCATTGTCAAGAGGCATGGCAGCGCAGGTGGTCACAGGCACTCTGTGGTACACCCATCCGTTCCAGCGCTCTCCTTCTGCACCTACAGCACACTGCTGACTTGTGCCCCGTATCTGACCAGTCCACCTCAGCACACAGGTGCAGGACAGGCCGTGGTAGCAGAGTCAAGGAGGAAGTTCCAGCATCTCACAGGCAACACCCCTGCAGCCGTGGCTCTGAGAATGCTCACCAGAGGGAGTCCTTTCTGTCCCAAGACCTGTTGGGCCTCCATAAGACCATCCCAACTGCCACTGGATTGAAGAGTCCATGAAGGATAGGGGTGGTGGTGACAGCAGCAGGATGGTGCTAAGCGTACTCATTGCAGTGGTCTGGAGTGGTGGCTGGGGGGCGCCGGTCTGCAGCAATGCTCTCCCACTCACGTTTTACCATGATGTAAAGCCTCATTGCTGCCTGGGCATCCTGGACCTGAGTGACAGACAACAATAATAACCACCCAGCTAGTGAGAACACATGACCACAGGCCACAGAAGCAACCCTATGACTCCTGAGTCTTCATGATAGGCACAGCACTGAAGCTGTAAAGCTAAGAGGGAGACACACCTCACAGGGTGACTAGGGTGGGGCAGTAAAGGAGAAAACCATGAAAAATGGCTGGGGCATCAGAGCACAAGCTACTCCTGTGCTTCAGACTCAGCCACTCTGTTCACAGGGGCAGGAAGGGAAACCCCTTAGGAGGAGGAAGCTGGAGCACCACAGCAGACATAGCTGAGTCGGGCACA
>NC_140491.1:61165902-61173402 GCF_964271855.1 Acomys minous | reverse complement strand
CCACAGTAGAGCTGATAGGAGAGTTTCATGGCCCTCAGGTCTGGTGCTAAAGGTTCTTTCTTCTGTCTCTTTTATTTTCTTTTTTGCTTTCATCTGTATCTATATCTATCTATATCTTCACCACATATGTGCAGTGTCTTAGAAGGTCAGAAGAAAGTGTCTGATCCCCTCGAACTGGAGTTAAAGATAGTCATGAGATGCTATGTGGGTGCTGGGAATTGAACTTGAGTCCTCTGGAAGAGCAGCCAGTGCTCTTAGCTACTGAGCCATCTCTCCAGTCCCCTTATTTTATTTTTGTAAAGATTTATTTTTGCACTCAGGAAGGCAGAGGCAGGTGGATCACTGTGTGTTCAAGGCTAGCCTGGTCTACAAAGTGAGTCCAGGACAGCGAGGGCTACACAGAGAAGCCCTGTCTCAAAAAAAAAAATTGTTTTTTAAGATTTTATGTGTTATGTGTGTGTGCGTGCATGTGTGTGTACAGGTACTCACAGAAACCAAAAGATGGCGTCAGATCCCTTGGAACTAGAGTAAAGGTGATTTATGACCCTCCATGTGGGTGCTGGGAATCAAACCTGGGTCCTTTGTTAAAGAGCAGTCAGGGCCCTTAACTGTGGAGTTCTCTCCAGCTCTGTCACCTTATTTTTTGAGAGTTCATAATTTGGCTCGCCTGGCTGGTCAATGAACTCTAGAGATCTGCCTGTCTGTGTCCCAGAAGTGGACTACAGACCGACCCACACCATTGTGCCTTTTACCCAAACACTGCAGATCCAAACTCAGGTCCTTGCGCTTGTGCGGCAGTTGCTATACCAAGTGAGCCTGCCCCCCAGCTCCTGGCATTTCCGTTTTAAAACTTTTCTTGCTCTTTCTTGTCTGAAGGACTTGGAGATGGCCCCACCTGCTTTATTTGTCCAGCCCTCCGTAGCCCTGGCTAGATTGATGTTCCTTGTTTGCTATTAATTGGCTTTCAGGTCATGTGACCTAAACTCCTGACAGAAACGACCAAAGGGAGGAGCGTTTATTTGGACTGACATTTTTGAGGCACTTTGGTCCCCGTGGACAGTGTGGTAGTGTGACCATGTGGAACAGAACCGTTCAGCTCACCACAGCCACGAAGCAGAGAGACCAGGACGGGCAGAGATGTGATACCCACTAGTGATCTACTTTTTCAGTGAGGTACCACTTCCCAAACTTTTCAAATCTCCCAAAACAGTGCCAACAGCTAGGGACCAACACATGAGCCTGTGGGGGGACACTTCACATAGACAATAACCCCAGCCGGGTTCCTGCGTCCCTCACCCAGCACCAGCAGCCACTGCGCAGACTCTGTCCTGTGGGTGGAGGGCCTCTGGCTTGGAGGTGCTATGCCTCTGCATGGCTACCCACCCAATGGGGGCAGCAGTGTCCCCAGGTGTCACAGGCAGAGCCAGAGCTACTGGTCTTTCTGTTCTTTTCCTTCATAAGCTTGTGCCATGTGTCTCACTGGCCAAGGGCTCCACTGATCTTCGGGAGTCCTAGGTCCAGCTTTACCTGCCCCTTAACTGAAGCCTGTAGACTGCGCTGCTGTCCACTCTTGGGAACTCTTCTGCTCCTGGTCTGTGGGGAAGATGGCACTGCTGTCAGTGCCCCTCTAACCCTGAGGGTGTCACTCATCTGTGTGTGCACCATGCCTTGTACTGGGGCCATGAGGTGAGAATTGTGTACTGGCAGCAGAGCCCCCTTTGCAATGGAGTGACTTTCACTTCCTTGCCCTCTGTCACCTCAGTTCTGGCAGATGGGCCCTTAATCTGAGAGCTTAGAGTCTTTACTGTGTTTTGAAGAGAAATAGCACCTTCCCCTATGTGGCCGCCACGCTGCAACCCTGGGAAGCCACAGTGCTGGCGTTTGTGCACTCTGTGTGGCACGGCTCCTGGTCATCTTAGACGGGGTGGGGGTGGGGGGATGGGGGGGTGTCGGGACGGGACGGGACGGGACACGGGACGACGACACAGGTGGGGAGAACACACGACACGGGACCTGCTTGCCACCCTCCCCTGCCCTCCTCTGCTCCTTATGCATGCTCAACCTCCCTGTTGCAGCTCAAGTAGGGTCTCCCCAAGAGCCTGCACCCTGTCTTTGTCTTCAAGGTATCCTGCCCAGGCCTAGAGGCCAGCCCTGAAGCTGGCCTCAGAGACAGGCCCATTGAAGGAGACCAAAGGACGCCATGCTTTGCACTAACTTGCCATATTCAGAGATGACTGCTGTGCCACAAAGGGGGACAAGGTTGACTTCATTGTCTCCCGACCAAGGAGGGCCTCGGGGCTGGCATCTCCCCCCACTCTGTTCTCCCTGTCCCCTCTGAAGGAATCAGTGTTCAGACTTGGAATGTGCGTGTTTCTCTGAGAGGTCCAGAGTGACTTCCTGTTTGAAGATCTTCTAAGTGTATGGAATTTCAGAAACGCTCTGTTAATAAAGGCAGGGTGACCTTTGACCCTCCCCCCCCAACATCCTGTAACAGGAAGCCAGAGATTCACTTCTGCCCCACCTACCCGAGGGGAGCAAGGGAACATCCAAGGGAGGAAGGCCGTTGCCTTTTGCCCTCCACCCTCATTCTGGAAAGTTCCATGCCCTCCCCTGGGGGTGACTGAGATACCCTTGCGGGATAGCTTGGGGTAGTTAATGAGGACCAGAGCTCGGCTTGGACAGCGGGAGGCGGTGGTACAGAGCCTGGGGGAGGGGCACATTACCTCCTGCTAAAACTGTGAGGACCCTTGGGGACCCTCAGAGCCTAATTCTCCCACCCAGGGAGGGGTGGTGGCGAGGCCATCAATTTAAGAGTCTTATTTACCTTGAACTACTCAGCCAAGCAGACACATTATTTAGGGACGAGAATAAAAAGCCATTCACTTTACTTCAATTGACCATTTAGTTCAATTTGCGTGTTAGTGCAGGTAATTACTGCAGTAATGACACGTGGTAATCGGGCTGATTGGGAGCCTGCCGGCTCTGTATTAATACCTCCCGTCATATACACTAATTACCCATGTGTTGCCATGGTTATCTGCATGGACGCCGTGTTAACGACACCCTGGAAACATAGAGCAATAGCGGGTGTTGAATTAAATCTTTGTGTTCTCTTAGAGCTAAAAGCGCGTTTCACATAAAATAATCATGAATAAAATGAGATCATCCTGGCGGAGTTGCCAGGAAGCTGATTAACTGAGCTGTGTAAATGTGACTTTACCCCACTCAAGAATCAGAGTCTCCCAAACGTTGTTGGGGTTGCTAGGCAACGCCCCAAGATTACATCACTCACACAAGCTGAGCTGCCCGCAATGTCATCTCTGCACGGTTACAGCACTTCTGTGGAGAGGGTGAGTGTTACAGAAATGACATTACTTCCCCTGAGTGATGAGTCTAACTGGCTGGCAGGCCTCTGAGGGCTGAGGAGGAAAGGTTTGGGAGCACCTGTGTGACGCACTGGGGGTGTGACGGATGCTCCACCAGTGACGTAACATGTGCACCTAGGAAGGTATGTGCCTAGGTAGACAAGGGGTCTGAAAACCTGGTCGGAAGAACCGCCCTCTTCCTGCCCATGAATGGGCCACTGGCAAGGGAGCTACAGGGGAAAGCCCCCTGTCCTGTGCCCTGTCCTGCACCACCAAGGTCCAACTCCTGTTTCTCCTGGAATGTCAGGGGTGAAGCGTTAAAGAAAGGACCAGGAGATGAACACTGTGTTATGGGAGGCAACCAAAGGGAAACTGTGGCCAGAGCAGAGAGGAGAGGAGGTTGGAATGTCAGAGGTTTGCCTGGGTGACCTGTCTTTGGTTGCTCTCACCTGTCCCTTCTACTCCACCTGGCCCTGCCGATCCTGTGACACCATCCTGGGTGCCATGTGACACTCTTCTCTATTGGATCATATAGCTCATTCCTAGTCATGTGACATTCCTCTCTGGGATTTAATCTATTGGATCATATAGCATTCACCGCCCCCTGAACCTCCCCAGATGTTTCCCCAGCCTGCCTCCAGCTCCCCGTCTGACTCTCTGGGCTCTCAGCTCTGGTGTCCATCCTCAGGGTCCGGCCTCCCCTGCCTCCATCCACTGCTAGCTTGATTGGCTGTGTGACACATGTCTCTTAGGTCAGAAACCGAGTTCTCGCTGATGTGTTTGCTGAGTCATCACTAACTCAGAGCCCATGAAAGCAGCGGAATGTTCCAACTCCTGTCTGCGTTCAACGCGGAGTTGTCAGTTTAGTAACACACAATGGAGCTGGTGACAGGTAGACACTCACTCAGACATCTTTAGGACATTCAGGGGATGGACATCACCCCAGCACCATCCTCAGGTCAAAACAGGGACAATAGCTCTGTTTCCAGTCCTTTGCGAGGTAGCCCAAGGCCACGTGTGACTCAATGGTACTCTCTCCTTGGTGTAGTGTCACAAGGGAACCAGAGAGGGACGAGCACAGATGTACCAAGAGCTGGTATTTGTTTTGAGAGATGTGTGATGCTGTCCACTGTGTAGAAAATTTGCTAGGTATAGCTGGCAGGGGAAAGCCACCTCAGGCTGCCTGAGGGGCCTGGAGATTCCTGATTTGGGATGTCCTTCGGGGAAAAGACTGCCATGGCTTCAGGCTGAGATTCCAGCATGGAGTTTGACCATTACCTGAGTGCAATATGCTTCCTGTGGGGTGGGCAGTATGGTTGGCTTGGGGGTGCGGGGGCTGGTCCAAGGCTGAAGGCTTGGCATGAGGGAGTAGAAGATTCCTAGGGTCCCTCAGAGAGTAGTGTTTAAGGGGGTGAGTTTTGAGGAGGATATGATCTTGGGGTGCAGATGATGGAGAAGACTTTGGGCCACACTGATGGAAGCTGTGTCCCCCTCTGAATGATGTACCCACCTTGCACAAGTAGCCAGGGCCTGTCACAGTGCTGGGTCACAGTGCTGGGAGTGCAGACCAGTCCCCAGCTGTGTTAGGCAGATGCTCTACCACTAAACGCTGGCTGTTCTCCTTCCCCGCTCTGTTGTCTAGGTTGGTCTTCAACTCCTGGGCTTAAGCAATTCTTCTGCTTTAGCCCCTGAATAGATGGGATTGCCCCATGCCTGTGACTCAGCTTAAGGCTATAGCTTCAAATTTTGACTAAGAGCCTGCTGGGGTGAAATGTTTTACATAGTAAGTGCAGGGCAGGGACAAGACACAGGGGGTGGGGGATACCCTGGCATGCGTGTGTGTGTGCGCGTGCGTTCGTGTGCGTGTGTAATGTGTGTGTGTGTGTGTGTGCGATGTATGTGTACGATGTATGTGTGTGATGTGTGTGTATGTGTGATATGTGTGTGTGTAGTGTGTGTGATGTGTGTGTGTGTGTAGTGTGTGTGATATATGTGTGTGTGGTGTGTGTGTGATGTGTGTGTGAGATGTATGTTTGTGATGTGTGTGGTTGTGCACGTGCGTGAGTGTGTGTGATGTGTGTGTGCAGTGTGTATATGTGTGTGTGATATATGTGTATGTGTGATGTGTGTGTAGTGTGTGTGATGTGTGTGTATGTGTGATGTGTGTATGATGTATGTGTGTGATGTGTGTGTGATGTGTGTGTGGTGTGTGTGTATGTGTGATGTATGTGTGTGTGTATGTGTGTGTGTGTGTGTGTGCACTATGTAGTGAGCTCCAGATGACAGCTACTACTGACTCCAAGGCAATAGACTCATGGGTATCCTCTGTAGAGGGAGTTCTCTGAACCCCACTGCCTTGTGAGTCCAAGTTCCCAAGGATTGTTCTCAAGTGAATCTTTGTACTCAGGCCAGAGAGCATGGCAAAGGCCATGGGGCTGACAAGAGCGGCATATTCTTATACATACAGGCCATAGTCAACTGTCATTACTGCTATGAGGCTTTCACCAGACATGACATTCCTACACTGAATGGGTGCCCACAATGGGGACTCAACTAAAGACCTTTCCATCAACTGCACTCAGCCATGGGATGGGGCTTGTGAGACCCTGTCAAGGACTCTGGAGGTTCTAGGTCCCATGCTGACCCAAGGACCTGAGGGCTAGGCATGCCCCATGGCTATGTATGGTGGCACTCTGCCAGCTCTGGCATACCTGCTGGATTTGGAAACTGAGGCCCAGTTTCATCATCCTGTTCTCCGTGAGTGTTTTCCAATTCCATTCATGGGGCTCAAGCGTTCTCAAAGCAAAGCCTGGGAATGCTGACGCTCCACCTCCCTTTCTCTCCCTCTTGTGAAGCCTGAATGGTGCCAATCCGCTCTCAGAACCTGCTTGGGAAACGCTCTGGCAAGGGAGAACTTGGCTCATGCTGGCTGTAAGCAGGGCAAAGATCCTCCGAGCCTCAGCTCCCAGGTTTGCAGCCACTGCCAATGCTGCTCGGCCCAGACCCTCTGACACACACACATGCTTTGCTTCTAGCAGGCCAGGGGCCCCTGCCCAGCCTACACTCATTCCAGGCCCATTCTGTGATCTGGACCCTCCTCTTTTCTGCCACAAGCCAACCCAACCATGTAGCCAATGTATGGCCAACTAGGCCATAGCCCAGGAGGCTGCCTTACAGTGTGCTGTGCCGGGTGCTGCTCGGGACTGACAGGGCAAGAAGATCTTTGGGGTCCTCGTGGTTGAATGATAAGAGCCTACTGAACTGGTTCTTCTCAGGCCTCCAGGGCCAAGGGAGACACTGAAACTCAGGCTGGGTGACAGAAAGAAAGCTGGAAAGTTCTGGAACGCTAACTGGGCATGGTAGCACATACCTATAGTCCCAGGCCCTAAGAGACAGAGGTGGGAGGATCAGGAGTTCAAGTCAGCGTTGAATACATAATGAGCTTGAGGCTAGCCTGGGCTACAGGAGATTCTGTCTTTAAGAAATGAAAAGTAAAAAAAAAAAAAAAAAAAAGAAGTGAAAAGTTCTAATGGGATTGGGGAGGTAAACTTCCAGATCAACGAGAGACCCTGATTCTAGGCAATGAGGCCGCAAGCAACAGAGGATAGTACCCGGTGTCCTGCTCTGGTCTCCACATGTGTGCACACATACTCACACACATATACACCACACACACACATGAACATGCACTCACAAGCACACAACACACACATATGCCACCCGGAAACCGCTCAACACACACTGGCTCAGGAAGAGGGCTCTATGCTCAATGCCCAGAAGTGGTAAGCTGGAATGTGGGGCAAAGAAGCAGATAGTTGGCAAAGGCTGGGGCCCTGAGTGGGCATAGCTGCTGGCACATGTTAGTCAGCAACAGCTCCACTTGGGGCCGGAGGTGGGGGGGCGGTCTCCTGGCTGGCTGTGAGTCTATTGTTCTGGCTGTCTGTCCTCACAAAAGCCACGTGGCATGCTCTGCGGCCCAGGCAGATCCTGCAGAGACGAGACACTGAGGCTCCGATAGATGACATCACTAGAGAGCTGGCCATTAGCAGAGCCTCTGGATCCATTTCTCACCTGGGGATGCAGAAAGCAGGAAGTGGGCCAGTGGCAGGGTTCCTGCTCCCGACCTCTATGTCTG